>NC_088602.1:203258689-203598689 GCF_036013475.1 Columba livia | reverse complement strand
AGTTTCTTTTATTTAAGCTCAGTGATGTATGCTTTTAGCAATTTAGGAACTCATGGTTACGATGAAAGTCGTGCGCTCACCACCCACCTCTCCGTGGGGTCAGCTCAGGAGCAAGTGCTGGGCAGAAGTTATTAATAAAATGCCTTCCCAGAGTCTGGGGTACAGGGAGCATGGCAAAGAGATCCCCAGCTAAGAGCTGCAGGACTCAGCTCACAACCAGCTCAAAAAGGGATCAAACTGATAAATTCACAGCTGCAGAATTCATGCAAGTCCCATTGCTACCCAATAGCAACCATATGTGTGGGGCCAGAGGTTGTGCTGCCGCGGTATATTTGATGTGATGCCGAATGATGTACTAATCCATTAGTAAATGTCAGCATGCTGTCTGCAGTTGAAATCAAATCACGGCCAAGCAGAAAACTCTGCTTCAAGTATGAAAATTATTTGTGTTATTATGAGTTTCCTAGTTACAATAATTTTGATAGTGGCAGTTTCTCTCTGAAGGACTGGAGCACATTATTCTCTCACTTTTATGAACAGAAAGGAGTGATCCTCTTAGGGATTTGGATGCATCTGGAAGATCTTTTCATTATGTGCTCTTTTTATTTTTCATGCCAGGTGGGTCATATCCTCCTGATTTAAACTGCTCTAAGTCTGGGTTTATCCCACCTGGCTGATGCTTGTCAGAGTCTGTCCGGTGCGTTCTAACAGATTTTTAGTTTAAACTGCCGGATTTAGCTAGTAGGACCACTCTTACTAGTGAAGTGAGTAGGATTTATGTTTCAGATATCAGACTCATTCCTTCAACTAATTTGTAAAAGCTTTCTAACCATCTTGAGCCAACCAGAATTAAAATAAAGCACAAAATATTACACTTGCAAACATATGGCTGATTTCCTGTCTTGTAGCAGTGACTTCTATACTGCAACCTGCATCCTGGTTCCCATTATAATTTTTCTTTTCATTTGCTTACTGGATTTTGAGATGAATTTGTTCTCAAATTAAAACAGCACAAACCTTAAGTGTGATGTGTGGCTGCTGGCAGGGCACCTTTCAGTGCAACTTGTCATCTAGGAGTGGGACACAGGAGAAGGAGGTGCTGGTGGTGACAGAGGTCAGTCAGTAACACCAAGAAATTCAAAAGGGACATTTTAGCTAGAAGCAAAATTTGTATTACCATCTCCTTTTCTCACCAAATCCAAAATGTTTCTGAATATCAGAAACACAGTCTTTTCAAATATTGATAACAAGGCAAAGCTACTGGCAGAAAAATGAAGCATTATATCATTATAAAACCAGTTTTAACCATCAATCTAATGAACAGTGAAAGGATACCTGTCCTGCCTCTAACAGGTGATTCTGAGTTATCTGTGTAGCAAATTCTTCTTTATCTGTATGGCTGATAAGGCATGTCACTGGGCATCAGAAAAATCTATATTTGGGGAAAAAAAAACATCTTTACTTACAGAACTGACAAGAAAAAGGAAACATAAAATCACTCTTTATTCCTTCTAAATGAACAATATGCCAATTAAAATATTGTGTCATCAATCAGCTAGTTTGTAAAGAAAGTCAAAAGTCATCGATGTTAAGATCATAGTCTTGAGGTTGAATTCTTGCACGTTCTTCCATTTAAGACAAGGTGAGAGTCACGCACCCGGGTCGGGACAATCCCAAACACAGATACAGGCTGGGGATGAAGGGATTGAGAGTAGCCCTGCCGAGAAGGACTTGGGGATGCTGGTGGATGGAGATCGGACATGAGCCGGCAATGTGCGCTTGCAGCCCAGAAGCCAATGGTGTCCTGGGCTGCATCACAAGGAGCGTGGGCAGCAGGTCAGGGAGGTGATTCTGCCCCTCTGCTCCGCTCTGGTGAGACCCCACCTGCAGTGCTGGTCCAGCTCTGGGGTCCTCAGCACAGGACACACGTGGACCTGTTGGACAGGGGCCAGAGGAGCCACAGGAATGATCCGAGGCTGGAACAGCTCTGCTGGGAGGACAGGCTGAGAGAGTTGGGGTGTTCAGCTGGAGAAGAGAAGGCTCCAGGGAGACCTTATTGCAGCCTTTCAGTGCTTAAAAGGAAAGATGGGGAGGGGCTGTAGTGATGAGAGGCGATGATTTTAAACTGAAAGAGGGTAGGTTTAGATTGGAGATGAGGAAGAAATGTTCACCATGAGGATGGTGAGGAACTGGCACAGGCTGCCCAGAGAAGCTGTGGATGCACCATCCCTGGAGATGTTCAAGACCAGGCTGGACGGGGCTCTGAGCAACCTGGTCCAGTGGAAGGTGTCCCTGCCCATGGCAAAGGGGATGGAACTGGATGATGTTTAAGGTCCCTGCAAATCCAAACTATTCTGTGATTCTGTGAACAGGAGGAAACATGTGCATTCAGCATCTATAGGATTTTCACCTTTTTCAGCACAGTCCTGCTGAGAAAAATATCAGCCTTCAGGATTCTCAGCATGTAAATACTGAGTTATGTTCTTAACTTCGGTCATAACTGTTTCTTTGAATATACATCAGGAACATGCATGTTGGGAGCCAATGCTATACAATGTTTTTAACTGATATTTGGGTATTGAGGACCCTTTTCAGAATGGCTGAAATCCAGGGAGTCATAGAATGTAAAAAGCCCGAAGTTGAGGTCCTTACACAAGTATCACACACCCCTTTTAGACTTTTATTTGCAAATTCCCGTTGAGATATATTGTCTTTTGTGTCTCAGACAGCTGTGGCAAACAGCCCTACAATTAGAAAGCCGAGCAACTCCCAATTCTTTCAGAGGAAAATTCGGTTCTGGTTACATACATGAAAACATCTAGGAAAATACACAAACTGAATGCATGGTTGAAAGAATGTCGATTGTAACATTGTCCCTTTCAGGTATTTCATAGCACCTCAGACCTCTTGAAAAGATAGCTTTTAATAATTCATGTATCCCTGTAGTGTGTATGGACGTCACAGCCATTGTGAAGAGTAAGTGGAAAAATATGGAGACAAAACCAAGAGACGGACGTTTAAATAGACGGTAAATATCGAAGTTTTTCATTCAATAAAAGAACAATTAAATAATGGTGATATAAATGCAGTGATGTGGCTGAGATCAGTGTGGGTTTTTTTTAATTTATTTGTTTTTATCTGCTTTTTTTCTTTTCTGTACTGTGCCTTTAATCTCAGGGCTGTTTGCTGCCCGCTGCGGCAGCTGCTGTGAGTCAGGCCAGTCCGTCTACCAGGTCAGATGCAGGATGCTGCACACCAGCTTTTTCCTCTCTGCTTCCCTTTCTAACCATGATTGGCTACAGAAGCCCTTCTAATTGACATTAGCGAGGATCCAGCCTTTTACATCCTGCTCTTTCAGGCTGATGGAATTGCCTTAGCTCTCAGACACTGTTGGTAGCAAGAAATTCAGACTCCAGCATTAAAAAGTAGGATTCGATTGCAGATTTCCTGTGTGCTCCAAACGCGGTTCTGAATATTTCCTAAATTTGGAGCTGCTTATATCTGAAGTGAAGGCTGAGAGCTGGCAACGGCCATTTGGAGAGATTGTATCTGCATCCAGCCTTCTCCTACTTTTGGTAGGATTCAGATGAAGGGATTTGCATGTGGACACCTATCAGAATTCAGTAGGATAAGATGTTTGCCCTGAGTACTCTGTGAAATTGTGTGAAGTCCTTCTTGCTCTGTGACCTTCATGGAATCTGGATGTCAAGTTCAGTTGTTTTCTGTGCAACTCTCTTTTAACCTTACAGTGTGTAACAGCTTCATAATGCCCATAAAGAGCTGAGATGTGAATATTGCATGAATGAATGAATGAATAAAAGCATGATTTGTTTTCCCAGAATTTATTTCTATGCAACGTCATTATGTTGATTAGTCTAAAAAAATTGCAAAGAGAATTAACTTCTTAGTAAATTAACAAAAATATCTATTTTGTGCTTTGGCATTAGGAAAAAAGGTGAGTCAAGTTTATCACAAGGAGAAAAAAAACCTGAGAATATACTTCATCAATATCCCAGCATCAAGTATGAGAGACAGTTTCCTTTAGAAATTTCTCTGTTTTCGGTTTGCTCATTGCAGGTAATCATTATTTTTTTATTTGAACAGCTCTGTGCAAATACATTTCATCCCATGTCTATATGTAGGAAATCCCTGACTACTGTAAATATATGGAAAGAAGCGCAGTATAGGGGTAGGGCCACACACACAGCAGGGACCCAGGAGTTCTGTCTCCTCACTTCACTCCTGCCTTGCTGCTTAATCTTGCATAAAGTACTTATGCCTTGTCCTGGTTGAAAATTAGAACTATTCACTTTTTCAATTCACCCTTTTTCCAAACATGAGGCTTTTCTCTCAAAAAAGTTGGTGATGAAACTGTTATTGGTAACAATTTTTTTATTTGATCACAAAAGCTTTATTTTCAGTAAGAAAACCCACAACAAAAATATCCTTTAAAATAATAAATATTATTATTTTCCTTTCTCTAAGAGTGAGAAGGCTGAGCTGTCATTTTAAAATACATCAGCCTCTGGGGTGTCATCTCTTAACACAGCTGTTCTTGTGGTGTGACATATTCCCGTTTGAGCTCCTATACAGGTTTTCACAGTTTCATAACGTGGTTATAGCTGAGTTTAGTTCCACTGAAAGGTATAAGACCAATTTAAATTCCAGTCCAAGCACTGTCATGTTATAGTGTGTTTTAGCATCTTTTTCCTTCTCTCTCATCATTGTGAGCCTGACAGGTTTTCAATTTTTGAGATAAGGAGGATGTTATTTACTGTCTAAAAATGCCATGAAGTTTGATCGACATTGATGCAATATCCACAAACTAAATAATTAGCAAACATTTTTATTCCTTTATTTCTTGAATTTGAAATTGGCTCTTTAATTTTGCCTCCTAACGTGGCCACTCAGGTAGCCATTGCCGGGTTGAAATAATTTTCAGGGCTGAATAACATGTGGGTTATACTGCATGGAGGTTGGTTGACTGTCATTCACTCATTTGCCCATCACATTTTGAGAACCACAATCCTCATCAGAGCACGGGAAGCTGGAGAAAAGCTTCTTTACCTCCGGCTGCCTTTGCCTCCCAGTTCCAAAAGTACAATTTCCCTGTGGAAGAAACAGGATAAAAAAGGTAGAGGAAGGAATAGATGTGTGACAGCACCAGGCTGGAGTCCTGACCCAGGGTGGTGACCTGGTCCTCAGCCGAGCTCCTGCACACCACAGTACCACAGCTCTGGTCTCCCTGCATGATCCTCAGTTTCTCCTGTGGGATCTTTTATCCTTTTTCTAATCAATTAATTAATCCTTGGGTCAGCCAGAGATCTTTGTGCCTTGATTTCAAGATGGTTTTGACTCAGAGGTACATTCTTCCAGCCCAAGTGAATACTTTTAATACAAGGTTCTCGGCTATGCTGATGGTTTTCATTTCCTCCACCTTTTTTCTGCCACTGTGCAGAAAGCAAGCTGACAACAGACCCCAAATGTCACATGACGGAAAAATATATTTCCTGGCTATCTGTGTTCAGATTGCTGCACTGGCAAACAAAGAAATAAATAATGAGACAAATTGTTTATAGAGCTATTAAGACAATAATGGGACTTTTCTTGTGATTATTATTACTTACAGCTATCTGAGGGCTAATGCTTCTCATAGGAGCTGAGAGTCTGGATCAGTATCGACATCCCCGTGGCTCAGCATCCTGCCCTGGCGTGTCTGCACAGCTGCACCCGAAACCTCACACTCGCGGATGGGGAAGAAACCAACTCCAGCAATAACCTCACCGAGACCGACCTTCCCTGGGTTTGACCTGCAATAGATGAATATCCTCAGTATCTCTCTAGCTGCTGAATCTCTTCCCTAAACTTCAAAGCCAGGATACCAGTGTGAGTTCTTCTGTTTTTAACAGGGGCTCTGCACACACTAGTGGTTAAGGATGAAATATTATTGATTACTGTTACAACTGCTTCCATAGATCCAGAGTGTCAAAGGCAAGACCAGAACCCCCTTGTGTAACCCACCACACAAAGAAAGAAGAAAAAAGATGTTTTTGCTCTGAACAGTTTGCAGTCTGTTTATCGGAGAAGAGATGGCAGGCAGATGTGGATCAACAGATCGAAAAATGCTATGAAACAGGGAGCTTGGTCAGCAGGATCGGCAGCAATTTCAGTCTCCCAGGTACCTTTTTGTTGCCAGTTTGTTTGGAGGCACCGCTCCTGTACATGCTACGATTTGGAGGACTGCTGGGATAAAGGGCTCTTTTCACTACTCACAGTGTCAAATGCCTTTTTTTTTTTGTTTTGTGGACCAAACTTTCATTTTATTTGTTGTTTTGAAGCAAGCCCTGTTGTTAAAAAGCAGGGTTTGATCTTTGCTCTCACTTTATTAGCATCCACAGCTCCAGCCTGTTGTTTATGACCATTACCTGAAATTCATATTTGTTGAACCAGCTGTTATTTACTTTGGCTCTTGTTTGCTCTTTTTCTGTTATACTTTCAGTGGAGGTTTTATCGGTCTCCCCTTTTCACAGCGCTCAGAGAGAGGAGCAGAGAGAAAGAATTTCTCGACTTATAAAGTGGAGGCAGGCAAACAGTCACCATGACATACAGTGTCCAGTGTGCTGAAAATAACCTTTGCTGGTAGGTTTCTTGTTTTCCCCATCAAGCCTTTTGCTTCTGGAGGGATGAATGCTGTACTGAGTGTCATCTTCTGATTGATGAGTTTATGAATTAGATTTTGAGACCTCACGTGCCAGTTGTTACCAATATCGTTTTACATTCACATGTACTTTCAGCAGTGTTGCAAAATCAGGTTTTAGCTACAAGGGTCTGTTGTTGCCTCTAATTCACATCTTGAACAGCACAAACTTCTGAGTCCCACTTGGTAATTTCTGCATGGAGCGGGAAATTCTGCTTCAGCTGTAGCAGACCTTTCAGAATAACATCTGGCCATGATTTAAAGATTTCTGGTAATATGCAACCAGCACAACCCTATGCATATTGTTCCATGACTCACCTTTCCTGTCACCTTTCTGTGCTTTATCTTATTTTTAATGTGAAATTATTTAGCATCAGCTTCCAGCTGGAGCTGGTTCTCATTATGTCTTTTTTGGGGGGGAAGAAACTGCCTAGAATCCAAAACACATTTATTGAACAGGCTGTGACCAAGGCATCTGTGCACAAAGCACCTTTTAACTTTATTTGAATAAATGAGGAAAAGGGTATATCTTTTCCCTCTTGCTGCAAGACATGCTTTCCAGACTTATTTAGATTATTTGTTTGTCTATTTTTTATCAATTTCAGATAGGATGTGGTATCTTAGATACCTGAATTTTGGCTCCACAGTTTCACAGCCTCAGAAAATATCTGTCTATGGACGACCTGACAGTCTCACCCTATAAATATTCTGTGGAAAGGTCCATCCATTACATCTACATCTATTATAGCCATGAAGAATCAGGGACACCTAGCACTGCAGCTCCCATGTGTTGCTATAATTTTGATTAAGTACGTAAGCACCATGCTGAATCAGAATTAATTTGAAGAGCTGTGATTTCAGGACTTGCAGAAATCCACTTATTTTTTATTAGAGTTGTGTCAGTTGTATATGGAGAAATCAACCTCATCAGGAATATACTTGCTAGAATGTAATTGCACATTTCCATTTTCTTCAACAGATCTCAAGAGACCTGCAGGATCTCTTTTTGTTCCAAACAGCCCATGGTTTGACTTAAGACCATGAAAGAGATTCCTCCAAAATGCAGATTTTCTAGAACATGTTAATACATTTGTCAAGTGAATAAATAGTTAATAGCAAATGTAAGCTTTCAGAAAAGCATTAAAGAGTCAAGAAAAATAAATGGGAAACAGGGAGTCAGAAAACCTCTTTAGAGTTTTGTCTATAATCTGCTAAATTCTGCCCTGACAATCCTTCATGCAGAGTTACCTCTGTTTCCCTTACCAGTCACAGTCCGTCCTGACCTGACACAGTCCTACCTGCTGGCTGAAGGACAGTGGTTTGGTTTCTGTTTCCAGGGCACATATCATAGAATCATAGAATAGTTTGGGTTTGAAGGGACCTGCAAAACTCATCCAGTGCCACCCCTGCCATGAGCAGGGACATCTTCACCCAGATCAGGTTGCTCAGAGCCCCGTCCAGCCTGGCCTGGGATGTCTCCAGGGATGGGGCATCCACCACCTCTCTGGGCAACCTGGGCCAGGGTTTTACCACCCTTAGTGTAAAAAATTTCTTCCTCATATCTAACCTGAATCTCCCCTCCTTTTGTTTAAAACCATCACCCCTTGTCCGATCACAACAGGCCCTGCTAAAAAGTCTGTCCCCATCTTCCTTATTGGCCCCTTTTAAGCACTGAAAGGCTGCAATAAGGTTTCCCTGGAGCCTTCTCTTCTCCAGGCTGAACACCCCAACTCTCTCAGCCTGTCCTCCCAGCAGAGCTGTTCCCGCCTCGGATCATTCCTGTGGCTCCTCTGGCCCCTGTCCAACAGGTTCATGTGTGTCCTGTGCTGAGGACCCCAGAGCTGGACCAGCACTGCAGGTGGGGTCTCACCAGAGCGGAGCAGAGGGGCAGAATCACCTCCCTGACCTGCTGCCCACGCTCCTTGTGATGCAGCCCAGGACACCATTGGCTTCTGGGCTGCAAGCGCACATTGCCGGCTCATGTCCGATCTCCCATCCACCAGCACCCCCAAGTCCTTCTTTGCAGGGCTGCCCTCAATCCCTTCATCCCCAGCCCGGATTGATACGGGAGGTTGCCCCGACCCAGGTGCAGGACCTTGAACTTGGTCTTGTTGAACCTCATGAGGTTCACATGGCCCCACTTCTTGAGCTTAATCCAGCAATGGATTTCTATTGAAAATACTAAGTCTTTCTCTCCTCCCCTCCGCTGTCCTCTTCTTTCTCATCGACGCTTGCTGAATCAATGTGATGTCGTCTGGGTTTATTTGTGCTGTAGCTGCTGGCTGGGTCAGGCAGAGCTGCCAGAGCAGCACCTGGTTCAGAGGGAGGGAGATGGGGTCAGTCCCCAGCAGTGGTAAATATTTTTGCAAAAATGGCTGGATTGTCACTCTATTGCTAGGAGACAAAATAATAGCTTAATTCTCTGGCTAACCCTGGAGTGAACACCCACTTATAGTCCAGGCATTTATATCCTATTCAGAGTATTAGAGATTTAGAGGAGGATTTAGGGAGGAAGGAAGGGAAGGGAAAGAAGGGGAAAGAAAAAGGCAGGTTTGTGATTGAACCCAACCTGGATCCTGCAAGAGCCCTGACATACATGAGCCCTTCCATACAGAAATGGAAGAAAACTCACTCACTAGTTGTGTTTAAGTTTCATGAGTGTTTTAATGCCATAGGGATGTTTTACAGGGTCAAAATATTAATAAAATCTCAGTATCTGGCCTTCACAAAATCACGGAGAACCTGAGCTGGCATGAAAAGCCCTGTGATACTTCAGCTCTGTAAAAGGAGACCTGAGATTTAAAAATCAGCCCTGAATAAAAGCACATATGCTTGTTTTACCATTGCATTATTTTAATTTTTAATGAGGAAGTTTCTGATGCAACACATGTAATTACACTTAAATAAAGACTACATAAGAACAAGATGGGAACAGGTGAGGATCTTCACGATGGTTGCACCAGAGGGTGATGTTCAGTGTTGTGCATCTCCACTATCTCAATAGGATTGCAGAAGAGCTGGAAGCTGTAGGTTGTCTGTAGAGCTCGAGGAAGCTGTAGATAGATCCAGCACCCTGCTGGAGACCTCATCTGCAATGGACTGAATCACCCAACTCACATCGTCAATACTCCAATGAGTAGAGATGGGCAGAATTGCTTTTTGAACAGATGCTCCCTCTACACAAATTAGCTTTCGTACCAAAGAGAAATTTCATGCTTGGTGTGCAGCTATTTCAGTCCTGGTGTTCAGCTTTGTGCTTTATTCCCTAAGGAGAAAATGACTCAGGCTTTATTATGCCAACTGGGGGAAAGCTTGCACAGCCAGGAGTGCCAGAATGACACACAAAAAGGCCAGGGATGACAGTGCAACTCTGCCCACTTCCAAACTTTGCCTGCATTGATTTTTGAGAACCTCCAAAAGGAAAGATAAAAAGCAATAAGGAACTGAAGAGGGAGTTCCCTTCTAACCTTTTCTCTCTCTCCTATCAAAGCTTTCACTTGTGTCTTTCTCAGCAACACTATCTGCAAACTTCAAGTTTCACTACTTGACAATATTCTTCTGAGTTCCTATAGGCAATTTCAACAAGTGCCTTAAAGATGTGTGATAATTAAATAGGAGCCGGCTATTTCTGTGCAAACTTTGCCACTAATTTATCATCCTACAAATTATAATTGCAAAGCATCACCATGAATATTCATCTATTAATAAAAAAAAAAAGGTGATGTGAATGATTTATTAGATTCTAGGCAGATTTGGAGCCAATTCTGCAGCTGGTACAGATGAAAAGAGTGAGTTTGTCTTCATGAGGCCACAGCCATTTACAGACTGAAATAACCTTAGCAGATTCTATTTGTTCCCTGAGGCTTTTATAGGAAGGCATTCAGTGTATCGGGAAACCCAGACAGAGGTGTATTTCACAGGAATTAAAGATGACATTCTTCAAAATTTCCTTATGATTGCATCTGATCAGCTTATTTGTCTTGGCAAGGGTACATGCTTTTCCAATCCAGGCGCCTCGCTTCACTGATATGCACACCTCAAATGTACAAATTGGGCAATACTGAGAGAGTGCCAAGTGTACAAATTAAATGGGGAAGACAGAAAGAATTGGAATAAACCTATGCTGGTCTGATCTGTGATATTTTGATATCTAAGTATTAAATGCTGTAGCAGCTGGATGGTTCAGGGAGTGTTTTTTGGGGGTTTTTCCTAGCTTATGAGCATCACATTAACAGATATGATGGAAAATGCCTGGTTTTGGGGTGGAAATGGTACTGGAGATGCGATTTGAAGGTAGGAGCTGGGCATCTCATTTCCACTGTAATCTAAAGAAGTGGCCATTTCTTCCTCATCATGTACATCATGCGTAGGTGAAAGGGCAGGATTGCTGATATCTTCAAGATTTAAAATGTACTTGTGTTCATGTGCCTTTAAAATAACGTAGCCTGAATAATCTAAAAGTAATCCGATTTCAATTATCACTTAATATAGGTTAACAAATCCTAGGGAAAACCATATGGCTTTTGCTTTCCACTGTAACACCTCTAGAAAATGAATTGTGTTTACCTTTTCCTTAACTGGGTAAAGAGAATAAATGCATTAATTACTCTTTTCCTGTGAAAGGTTTATTTGTCCCAGAACTGGGTAGGAGACAAATGTTTGATTTTAACTCCTTATTTTCTAGACAATTGCAGAAAAATACATAAAATCCAAATAGTAATATTTTGGGAGTCTGGCGTTTTAGTAACTGAGAATATGTTTTCTAAACTCTTCTTGAATTTCAAATAATAAATACTTACACAGCCAGAATTTACATAGTTTACTGAAGAAAAGCAACTGTTTTCAACAATAATAGAGAGGAACTCATTATTTTTACCAAAACTGGCAGGGAAGTTGCCAGCTTCTACGTTACAGAACAGTTTTGGACTTGTTTTTATACATACAGGGAAACACATGAACACATACAAATCTTGCATTTTTAAGTGGGTATTTTTAAGGTATCTTGCATCAGATTTGAGATAAACAAGGTTACAAGGAACATGTGTCATGACTTCCTCTGGAATTCTTTTTGCTATTTTGCAATTTTGTTATTATAGCTTTTTGCTCCATTGCTCTCTTCTTTTTGGGGTACAAGTAATAGGTTTTGTCACTGTTCTATGTCTTATTTCCTTATAAATCTTAGGGAAGAGCAAACATTTCTGCCATAATGTCGATTTTAAGTCAAACACTCCATGCTGTCAGGAAGAAGCTAAAGAAACCAACAGTCGTGAGTGCAGAGTTCCTGGTGCTCTCTCCTGGATCCCTCACCATCCCTGCCCAGGTAAGAATAGCCACGGGCCACTCTCATCTACCCAACCCAGCCCATGTTTCACAAGCTTTGGAAAGTTTGCTGTGACCTCTGTGACCACCAGAGATGACCATGAAGTACTGACCATGGTATATTTAAATACAAGAATATCTGTGTTTTTCCTATGAAAGGGCTGTTTCTCTCTACCAAAGAGGTCAAGGAAATCTATGTGTTTCAAAACGTTCTGTCTAATCTGCTCTGGTGCAACCTTGCCTGCAGTGCTGGACCTGCTTGAGATGGTCCAGAGGAGACCCGTGATCAGAGGGTTGGAGCACCTTCCCTATGAGGACAGGATGAGAGAGCTGGGGTTTTTCAGCCTGGAGAACAGAAGGTTCCAGGTAGACCTTATTGTGGCCTTTCAGTACCTAAAAAGGACCTACAAGAAAGCTGGAGGGGGACTTTTTACAAGGGCATATAGGGGCAGAACAAGGGGAAATGGCTTTAAACTGAAAGAGGGTAGATTTAGATTAGATATAAGGAAGAAATGCTTCATTATGAAGATAGTGAGGCACTGGAACAGGCTGCCCAGAGAAGTTGTGGGTGCCCCATCACTGGAAGTGTTCAAGGCCAGGTTCAAGCAACCTGGTCTAGTGGGAGGTGTCCCTGCCCACGGCAGGGGTTGGAACTAGACAATCTTGAAGGTCCCTTTCAATCCAAACCATTCTTTGATTCTATGATTCTAAATGCCTGCCCACACTGTGTATTGATTTCCCATCTTGAAGACTGGTAGAAGCTTAGATACCTCCCATAAGTTGCTTTATAGAAGGGCAAGGCTGGGCTGCGCCACCACCGCAAGGGCAACAGGATGTGCTGGTGATGCTGGAGAAGAAGGGCTTCACCCAAAACAAGGCTCTGCTGAGTCTGTGTCTAAGGAGGATGTCTTCTTAAGGTGGCTCCTCTTCCTTGCCTTTGCCACAAACCAGTATCAGCCCTACCAGTGTGACCTTGCCTTGGCCTTTTGTTGCAAATCTCTCAACCTGTTGGTCTCTGAAGTCGCTTCACTCCTAATTCAGATCCTTCATGGTGACCTGCCTCACCTTTCTGCCTCTGTTTCAGCTTTCTGAGTTGTTCCTGAGCGTGTCTGGTGTCCTGATCCAGCCTAAAACAATACCAGATTTTGTTCTCCTTTCCCCTGGCCATGTCCTACAATGGCTGAAAAAAATCTCTGCAAGGTCATAGCGATGCCTCTGCAGCCATTTATTTTGAAATGCATTAAATTGTATTTGAGATTCCTAATATTTTTTTGGGGGTTAGAGAAACATCCTTCTGCCATTTTAACTTTCTACTCAATCTTCATTTTGTGGCATATTCATTTTGCAGTCTTACTATGCCGGGATATTAAATTCCAATTTACAGTCTATAGGAAGAGACTCTTAAATTCTCCTTAAGTGGGCGATCCAGAGTAAGAGCCATTTCATTCGGTCTGACACAAATCTGATGTTTATAACTGTGTACATGTCAGAGTTTTCTTCTGTGTTTGTAACAAACTCATCAGTTTGTGGGGAAGTATTTTTTTAATTGTTCTCAGAGAATGAAATATTGTGTTTTTCTTTCTCGGTTGCCACGGGAAGGAGCTGAGAAGCAATTTTGGAGCTGACAACTTTTTGCAAGACTGATCTGGAATACTAATTCAAAACTTTTAAAGTCACATTAAACATCTGATCAAAGTGTTTCGGGTTCCATTATTGTGGATTTCTTAAATAGAAGCAGATGGTATTTTACTGTGTGAAAGCACTGCAATTTCTTTCCTTTCAGTTTTATCTAGGGGGAATCCTATTCATATCAAATCTTATGTAATTCCTAAAAAAACCCAAACAAAAACAAACCAAAAAAACTCACCTGAAACAAAACAAAAGAAACGAAATGGAAAAACTAGCTTGATTCATATAACTCTTCTTAATGAGGTAACTTGTCCATCTCTGTATCACTCTTTATTACACCTTCCAAAAGAGAGTTTGGAATGTCTCAATCCCGTGATTAGCACTAGCACATAAAAAGGTTTTGTGTGATTTACTTCTTTTGATTCATCCATATTCCCCTTAGAATAAAATTTGAGCAGGAAATCATGACCGTCTTTAAGCACCACTATAGACAGGGCTTAGCTAGGAAGCAAATCCCAGTTAGCAGGGTCACACTGGATTCCTGTCTCTTATAATTTCAATAATAACCTGAAATTATGTGTAAGATGAATTGTCCCATGTAAATGACAGTGGGGGTCCACCCAAAATTAAAGCTCTGCCCATGTAATGAGTCGGCTGTGAAGGGGCAGAAGACCAGTGTTTCTGTATTTTATTCCTGGATGTTTGTTTATCAAACAAACAGAGGAGGAACGTTGCTCCTTCCCCTTCAGCTTTGCTTCTGCTTTATTTATTCTTTGCCTCAGAATTACAACTCAGTAACTTTGCCTCTGTTTTATGAAGAAATGTTGTTATTATGCTCCAGGGCTACAATGACGACTCAGAGAGCAGTTTATGCTGTTTTCTGTCCAAAGCCGCTCTCTGAGGCAACCCAGAGCAGTTCTGCATTACAGCGGATCTGAGAGGTGATTCTCCTAATGACGTGATTAAAGGCAGAATGTCTTTGGGTAACAAAAGTGAGTTCTCAGGGGATGATTTTATGAAGTAAGTGGGCAGGACTGGTTCTGAAAACCAGAATTTGTCTTCTCTGGCCTAAATCAAAATGAAAACTGGATGCATATATTTTTATTTGCTGTATGGAATAATAAGGACTTCAGGAATGTCAGACTATTACCATGAGCGATGTAAAGTGAATACTGTCTCTGAGCGCTCTCCTTTCCTGTGAATTTTGCATAGAGGTTAAAAAAGATAATGATCTTCATAAAAGCAGCTCCCAGAATGGCTGCACGAGGCCGGGTGTTTCAGTGCCTGGAATGTGGATGAGGTATCCCCTGCCCTGGAGATTGCTTCCAGACCTACGCTTCTAAGATTAGCAAGGGCTCTGCTTTCAGTTATTCTGCATAATGGTACCATTTCAATGGGGCATGTTCGTTTAATATAAATCGTACATGATAACTTTGCATTTCTGCTGAAAAAAACCATACCTTTTTTCCTGGTCAAAAATCAAAGCAGTGTTGAAACTTGTAAAGCTGTTCAAATTCAGTTTTATTATGTGGAAAACTGCATGTTTTTACAGTTTTGGAGAGGAGGAATTCCACCCAGAGCTGGGCCCAGGGCACTTTGGTTTCTCCAGCATCACCCTGCTGTGACTTGTGGACCCTCATTTGGACAAATAACTTTGTGTTTGGATACAAGCTGGGTGAAAACAACAATCATGATATGGGCTAAATCATTTAAATACTTTGTGGGAGCTTTGTAGGGTCACATTTAATCCTTATTGTAACAAGTGGAAATATTCTTAGCAATGTCAGCGATTTTTAATTATCTTCTGAAACTAGCACTGGTTTGGAATGCCCCTGAGCAAGTGTGTATCTACAGCACAGACACCTGCATTTCAACGAGCTGCCCAGACCGTTCTAGCCAGTGGAGAGAAATACGTATCTGTTGGATGTCATTCATCCTTTAGTGCAGATGTCTGAAATAAGCCATGTGAATCCAAATGTGCAGCAGATGGCTCTGAAATGTTTGATATTCTGGCTGCTGCTCCACCTTAAAAATCAGAGAGTGCTTTAATCTGCTTTTAGCAAATCAGTGTAACAGGTCAAAATCCTTCGATAACTTAATGCATAGCAATCATCCCACGATCTTCTTCAATCAAAACTGCAGTTGGTACAAAACACTCATACTCTTACCTCACTTACTAAATATGTCTTATAAATTCAGTGCTACAATTGCATGGAGACCCCACGATCTCTCCCCTCGCAACTGCTGAACGTTACAGGAGCTTTGGTTGACATTTGCTGGTGAAAGTCCCTTCTCCATAAGCTCAGTCGCCAGCCTTGCAGCAGCCTCACAGTTGTCAACTTTGGGGACTCCTGACACCGTTTTGGGATGTTTGGCACAGCAAGCTGGCTTTGTTTTAATACTGCTCTTCCCTAGGTGACACTCTGCCAAGAATGTTGCAAATCTCCGAAGCAATTAAGGAACATTTAAGGTAAGAGTAAAATGAGCATCACTGACTAAAATGCAAAATAAGAAAACAGTTTTAGAGTGACATATCAAAAGATAAACAATAATATACCTTACAGTTACCTCTGCACTGGCAATGGGATGTCTGAAAATCAGGGGTGTATTACAGATGGAGATATATTACAGATGGAGAAGGTCCTGGCCTGCTGGCCTGATCCAGGCTTACAGTCCATTAGCACAAAAACTCAAGTGTGCTGGGTGGCAAAAAGTGGGATCAGACTTTACAGCAGCTGTGCAACTTTTAAACCTTCAGAATTTGGAGGATTTTTGACCCCATTGTACTTCTACTGCCACCAGGTTACTGGCTTTTGGCTGATAAATTATTTGTGAAATTCCTTTTACCTGTGTTTACTGGAGACATGCAAAAGGGTACCCGTGGAGCTGGATCTTCTTGTAGGTGGAGGACAACTGCAACTGGAGCAGGATGAAACACTCAATTCATCTTACACAAACGCCAAAAAAATGTCTATATTTTACCTCACTATCAGGGACACAAGCCTGTGGTTGGTTCTCCTTATTTTCTTCCAAATGGGGGATTGAATATTTTCCTGTGATTTCCTGGGGAGAGGAAAAGAAAGTCCTTGGCAGTATGAGCCAGCTGCATTGACTAGGCAGGGAAATGTTGCATTTGGAAAGAAATTATAATTTACTCATTTGATATTTTTGACATAGGACTTCTTTGCAGTTTGGCTTCACCAGTTTTTGTCTTCTCTATTTATATTGTGCTCAGGAAATTAAAGACCTATTGTCATCGGCCTCAGGCATTAATGGATTACCTATACAACAGCAGCCTGCACATTCAGCTGGCCAAATCATCGCCTGTGCCCGTGCGTGGGGAGGTGACGTCTGTCTCTGTTCAGCCACTTGTGACACAGCGGGAAGAGGGCTGAGTCACCTTTGTTATCCCTCCTGCTTAAAGCATCTTTGTCTGCTGTGTTGTCTGGGACGTTTGGGGGTCAGCTGGGTTATCTCTGTCAGGCCACTTCAGTCACCAGAAATATATATAGGTATATCTTATCTATCATATATATATGTTAATTAAATATAAATATAAAATAAATATATGTATATTTAATTAACACTGAAGTCTAGCAGAAATATGCTGGGAAATAAGAATAAGCAGGCTGAAGGATTTCCCTATGTGGAAAAGTGGTAGAGAAGTGAGTTGTCCAGCTATGGCAAAAACACCTGGTTATTACGATGGGTGAGCCGAATACAACCTCTCATCAGCTTTTGAAAAGGCTTGTAGTATTTTCATTACCTTGATAAATATCAAGGGTCACTCTGAGTCTTAAAACAGAGATTGCTTCGACAAAGCTTTTAACTTCAGGCTGACATTTTACCTTACCTCCATGGTAAAGCACATTTTTAGACATTAATTCAAACACACTATTCGATTTGCAAGGTTAATTTCAAATTCTCTTGGGCTGACCTCTTGCATGTCTGTGGGTTTCTAATGACAGTAATGTTTGTATGTTTCAAAGCTGGAGGTACTAAAGATTCACCTTGCACTCACTTTCACTATTTCTTGGTAATATCTAGTGATGAGTTAATACAGAGCCTCACCAGGGGTTTAAAAAAAGAATCTTTCCAGCCCTCAGTGGGTAATGAAATGCAGGTAAAACAGAAGCATCGTGCTGCTGTCTTTTTGGTCTGGGTTTGTGTTGCCTGTTTTGATTCCATCCTGAGATGCCTGATGCTCCTCTGGAGCCCTGTGGAGCTTATGTGGAGACCAGGCTCCTCATGGGTCATCCTGTATCTCTCCTTGGGCATGTCTAGGCTGGAATGAGCATCCATGTACCGAGGAGAAGCAGTCAAGTGCTCTGGTGTGAGTGTGTGTGTTCCTGTAAGAAGCCTGGATGAAGGGGACTTGCATTACATCTTCATTTGCTAGATACTGCACTTTTTTGGCCATAATCAGCCGGCAGATAAACCACTCCTGTCCTGCTGTAAGTCCTTCTTACCCAAGCATCTCAAAGGCTGAGTAAATACTGATTGACAGAGAAAGAAATAATTGAAATAAAGAAACCTAAAGTGGCTTCCCTGAGAAAGCAGAAGCTACAGTTCAGTCTGGGGAGGAAGTCATGTAAAATCATCATTCAGTTCTATTCAAATCCCACCTTGAACCTTTAACTATGGCCCAAATAAGGTCTAAGTTTTGGGCTGATGTTCTGCAAAAGAATAAATTGTACCTGGAATGAGTCAGTGGCAGTGACGAGAGTGGAAAACACGTCCCTGGAGAGCTCCTTTTACCCACCAGACGCATCTCTCTTGCAGGGACCCATCCTCGCTGCTCTGCTCTACACCTTCATAACCAGTGGGGCTGGCACGTAAGCTGAATCTCTGTTCAGAAAGTAGGGTTTTAAATGAGCCAAAGCGTCTCACAGACTTTCAATTCACAATATTTTCTTTCAAGTGAGCTTGTAGGGAGATGGGGCATTGGGAAAGACGTTGGGGAAATGGCACCTTTGGGTAAGGTCATAATTAAGCAGCAGTTTAAAAAGGGGGAATAAACCTGACACCAAGAGAAGTGGTAAAGAGGAAAGCAAATCCATGAGGGAACGATTAATAAAGCATCAAAATTACCTTTACAAGTATTCTACTTATCCTAGTGCACTCTTACGTTGATGTGGTAGGCTATTTATAGTGCAATAAATCACTTCACCCCTTAAACTGTAAATTTACATTTGTGTATTTTGAAGGCTGTGGTGTGTTACCCAATTTAAAGGTGCTGACAGAGCAATCAGTATTTTCTGGAGCAAATCAAACCGAGACTTTATGTCAAAACAACATCATCCTGAGGGAGCTGGAAAAGTGAACATGTGCAGCCAAAGGTATAATCCCTGTTCAAATAATGCCATATTCCCTGTGGGTGAAACAGCTGGTACTCCTAAAGACATCATAATACTCTTTAATCTATAGGACTCAGAGCATCTGCTTCAGAGACAATTCACCCCAAAACCACTTGTGGAGCGACCAAGGCTGAGCCTGAGGCATCTCCTGAAGGTGGGGACAGGGCTGCTATGGTACATAGACATCTGGTCCCTTCTCCTGCAAGCCCAGCCATCATCCAGATCTGTATATCTGTTCCCCAAAATGAGTCTTCTTCCCTCTTGGGAAGGGGTGAAAGCCCCCAAGCTGGGGGGCTGCTGCTCTGTGGGTTTTGGCCCCAAACCTCCCTCTTTCCCTGAAGATCAATAAAGAGAGCTTGGTCTAATGAATGAAAAAGTGTCCGAGTCTCAGAAGAGGAAGGCTGGAAACTCAACAAGACAGGTGAAGGGTTTATGTGATCTTTATTTTTGAGCATGCAGGAAATTGTTTTCAGAAATTAAACATAACCGAGCCCAGTGTGCTGGGTAAATACTCTGTGACTCATACAGAGCTGAACTACAGAAAATCCAAATAGTGACTGTCTCAGTGTTAGGACAAAATAACTTCTGAAATACATGACAAATGTGGCAGTTAGATGTGCTCATCTAATTGCAATAAGCGAGAGAGGGAAGAAAAGGTCGTTATGAAGGTTTTGCATTAGTGCAGATGTTTGATGGTATTTATTGCTTCAGTGACTGGTGATGATGGAGGTGAAAGCCTCTCAGATACCAAGAGAGCTTCCAACAGCACTGTGCATCTTAAACTTTCCCTGTCATAGCTGCAAAATCATCTAACACCACATGCTCTGCTTTAACTCACATTCTTACCCACAGGAACACACTTTTCACAGCATTCGAGGCAGGTGCAACATGGGTGGCTGCAGCCTCCTTACAGCTGAAGCCCCACAAATATAGGTGGGACTGTACATTGACCTGTAGATCACCCTGTAGGGTCATTGCAATTTCACACCTGCATATGTGGGATCAGAGTCAGTCTTCTCACATGACAAATTACATCTCTGCCTTCTACTGAAATGACTTCGTTACAGTCTCTGACATTTGCTTGGGTGCTTTTTATTTGGAAAAACTGGGTTTTGAAAGTTTACAAAGGCTCTCCTGGGAGCAGAAAATCAATACCGTTGTTAATACTGAGTTAGAGTTGTTTGCTGCAATTGCATGTGTCAACGCTATCGGCAATGTCAGCTCAATTAATTTTGCTGCCAACCATAGCAACAATATGGCAATAGAATATGTTATCTCTACAAAAGTTCCTGTTTATCAAACAGGTGGGACATTCAAAGCATTTTAATCTTGGCTCAATGTGGCTCCCACCAGTTTGTCTGGGAGAGCCCAGCATTGCTTTCTTTGAAGACCTTGAAGAGCAAGGAGATGTTGTCATTGATTCAGGGGGAGCAGAAAGACCTTTGGGAAGACCTTTGAAAATGCAGCCTTTTAATCACAAAAGCCTTCATCAAGATCAAACTGGTCAATAGAAAATATGAGACCCTTTTGCCTCAGGGTACACTACCAGAGTCACAGAATCATTTTGGTTGGAAGAGACCCTCAAGATCATCGAGTCCAACCGTAACCTGACACTATCACTAAACCATGTCCCTAAGAACCTCATCTGCATATCTTTTAAACCCCATCCTGGGATGGTGACTCCACCACTGCCCTGGGCAGCCTGTTCCGATGCCTGACAACTCTTTCTGAAAGGAATTTTTCCTAATATCCAATCTAAACCTCCCCTGGCACTACTTGAGGCCTAGAATGGTTTCGGTTGGGAGGGACGTTTAAAGGTCACCTAGTCCAACTATGTGAAAGCCTTGCGATGTTTTGACTTCTGTTTTTCTGGAGAAGCAAGATGCTTCTGGTGGGGTGGATGGGAGAGGGAGTTCTCTCCACCACACCATGTGATAGTAGCCCCTGGCACTGTGGCGCAAGGAGCAAATGGTGGCTGGAGAAGTTGGATAATGTGAGGACCCTTTGGGCAGGGATACAGCACTGTGTGGAGGCCACTCTACCTTTTGCTCTTTCCCAGAGCCAAGCATGTGCTTCTGCAGAGCCCTTGCTAACCTACAATGGTGATCACCAGCCTCAATATTCCTGGCATTCCCATAAAAATGGATTAGCCCAAATAAGCTTTCTTTACTGCAGAAAACTATTTATTTGGTGTTATTCATCCTAACTTAGTTCACACACCAAATCATCACAGCCAGAGCACATAGATTTAACTTTCCAAGAGTTTGCACTTGGTGCTCTATAAATAGAGTTCTGTTAAATTCTCACCTGACCCCCCACCCAGACTGTGTGTCCTCTTTGGATGTAACCATGTCGTGATGGGTCCCTGACAGTCATCTAATGAGGCTCAGCTTTGCACACCAAGTCAAGAGAATCATCATTACTCAACACACTCCTGCTACATGATAGCAAATAAATAATTCTGCTGGGAAAATGCATCTGTGGATGAATGGCTAAGAAACTCTAATAGCAACAATAAAGGGCTTCGGATGCTGATCCTGCTGTTTATCATCAGCTATCTCTGAAATATTTACCACTGCTGTTTCTCCTTACTCAAAACAAACACACTGATTTTAATGCAGTGAACACTGCCTTTTATTCTAGATGCACTGGCGAAAAAATCAGCAGGCATTTTAAACTGAAAACGCCTATTTTCCCCTTAGTCTGGAAAGCAAAGAAGGAACTGTCAAATCATGTGGCTATCTCAAAAGCAGAGAAATTCTTCTCTTATGGTTGAATGTCTTGTGATTCAGATTCAAGCAAGACAGCTGAGCTTTCTAACCTCTCTTCTCCAGGTCCATAAGATTAAAAAGATGCTTTGGGTCTTTTATGTCTAACCTTTGCACGGCCAATATTAAATCGTATGTATTCAAGGAGCTCCTCTAATGTCAAGCCACAAGCAAGATTTATAGGAAAATTCAACTAAAGTCGCAACTAGAGAAAGAATGAACAAAGAGATCACAACTGGAAGGCTCCCAGAGGCTTTAAGGGGATGCAAAAGATGAAGTTTGGCAGGAAAGCGAAATACAGGCACTCTAAACATCTTCAGGGAGAAGAGGCAAAAATACAGTGTTCAGAAACTAGGATATTAAGAAAGGAGGGGAAAGAATAAATGCTGAGCATTACATATGGGAGTGAGAATTACAAAAAGGCAGTACAATCTGATCCTGGCTTTTCTCCAGCCAGAAAGCCTTTTTCCAGGGTTTTGCAGGTGTGGGTTTACATAAGGATGTGCACCACTTAATACACACCTAAAGCTGGAGGACATGAACCTCATCTAAAGAGGACACCAGGCAGCAGAAAATTATCTGGGGTGGGCTTCATTTGACCATGTGTAGGTGTCTATATCTGGGCTCCCCATGCAGTCAATGGAGAGAAAAGACATTGAGCTCCTCCTAAAATAGGTGATTAAAACAGGTTGGATGAGTGCTACCATCACTTTCAGCTCAGAACACTTTAAAGTATCCTTCAAAATGTGTATCTGACATGTTTATAACTTCTTTGGGGAATCCAAAAGTAAGAATGTTTGTATGAGCAAGAGCGTATCTTCAACAAGCAGAGCACCGGGATGACAAGATGTCTTGAATGTTAATTTTTGTCTCAGATAATGTATACCATGGCGCAGGGTGCGCAGATGAGCAGGTTATAGCGGAAAATATATGGTCCATAAGAAAAAGGAGATGTCTGAGCAAAACACGCTGTGGTAGAGCCCACAGATGGATGTGTTCGCAAATTAAAAGAACATGTTATCTTCTGTGGAAAAATCAGTTACCCTGGTAGAGTGAGTGTGTTATTTAACCACATGGAGAGTTACCAATGTTGGAAAATGAGTTCCAATGAGCAGGCTCCAAGAAATTGCTTTATATTGCCTCTCTTTTCCAAAAGCTGCAGTGAAATGTAGGCAAAGCCTTTAAAGAGCTTTCATCACGAGCAGGCAGAGTGAAAAAGGGTTAATAGTTTAATTTATCCTATGATGTATTCCCACGCAAGCCAATGTCAGCCTACAGGCCTGACTAATCCCGGGTGTAGTTACTAATTGCTGTCATCCAAACAGTAGCTGGCAGCCATTTAATTTTCCCTTTCACTTGTTGTCATTAACATTAGCGACATATGGCTGCTTCCCAGCCACAGCTAAATGACAACTGAGGAAACCTATGGCTGGAGCTCTGCAAACATGAACGTCCATGATTAACTTCAAACATCTCACTGATGCCAGGAAGAAGCGTTTACAGACCTGGATCCTAAATGCTTGAAAGCTGTTGTTTTTTTCTGGGCACAGCTTACAACAACAGTACGAAGGTACACTTTTAAGGGCATCTTTAACTTATCTGTGATGGAGAGGCACAATAAAACACAGGATATTCTGGAGATGTGGCTTGAAACACATCTCACAGTTGTTGCAGTATAAATTGTTACTTACTACTTAGATTACTTCCTGTCCTTTTCTTTTGTACTTTAACATAGTAGAGCAGGGCAATTGTCTTTAACTCAACTTGAATGAATCTTCTGAATTATTTTTGTATCCTCTCACTTGAATCAAAATACTAGGTCGAGATTTCAGATACAGCTCTCAAACCTGACAAGTTAACTGACTGTCATCTGCTTTTACTAGATTTAAAAATCCTTTAACTCTGCTGCCTTATATATAGGTGTTACTTTTTGTTTTGGTTTGGTTTTTAGTGCTAGTTACACGATGCTTCTCAAATCCAGCACAACTTTCCTCTACCTCATTAGTTCACGTCTATCTAAACTGATTAATTTTTAAAATAGTATATATATATATTGTTTTTTCTGGCCTCACGCTTACTACGCACTGCAGAATTTTTGCCATGCTGCCTTCAGGTAAGCTTTGCAGGATTTAATATCACCGGGATTTCAGATCCTATTCAAATAGCACAGCAACCAAAGTGACAACATTGCTTTTAAAGCTCAAGAAATTTCTGGGCCTTCTGTCATTTGGAAACATGAAGCAAGACAAAAATAATCTCAGATCATAGTGATTTTTCTTGCTAGAAGACAGCAAGTCCCACGGAGGACAGTCAATAATTTTTGGTAATATACAGCGAGCACTGAAGATGAGTACCCAGCCTTTTATTTGTAAATTGAGTTCTTCCCATTCTGACTTTTAAAATTAATTAATTTAGTGAAACAAAAGGGTGTCAGAGCAGCTGACAGAACACACTCTGGTACTCCCTTTCCTGGCCATCCCGGTGTCATATGGGAGATCTGCTCACTTGGCCCACGTGCTGTTGCTGTGTTAGTGGCCCCATTGCCTCCTTGAGAGTCCCTGGGATCAGCAGTGCACTGGGGCAGTAAACCCAATATTGCAGAAAGCAATTCTGCAAGCAGCCCCTGCCTGTTCTACTTCCCACTCTGAATTTTAATTCAAGGCCAAACAACTGCAGAAAATAGTGCACTTTTCTGGAAGCTGACCTTGTACCCATATTCCTCGTACAAAAGACATGCCGAATCCAAACAATATAATTTTTTTTCCATGTATTTGCAGGTTGAGTCTCTTGCTGCATGTCTAGGAGCACCTGCAGCTTTGTGTGCTTTATTTTAGCAGATGTAAAAAGAACTGCTGCTCCAGCTGAAATCAGTGTTCCTCAAACACTGGATTTTATCCCACAGTTAATATCAGCAATGAATCCTTGGGAGCAACTTTGTGATCTAACTGCTCCAGGAGCACAAAACATGAAGAAGCACCACAGTTTCTATCCTGTTCTTTACTTTTTTCTGGAAAGATAGGTCAACTTTTTTGTTTTGTTTAACAGTTGACACAAGCTGCTTCATTTGGCAGCCTGGTGAGGAATGGGGACCATCACTGGAAGATCTGATAACCCATTTTCTTTCCTCCAGCTGGAGCTAAAAGCAGAGCAAGGCTCGGTATGAGAACAAAGGGAAGTCTCAAACTTGTCTCTGTTAGTGGAGTATTGCAGAGGTCCCTCCAGACTGTTCCACCAAGGTCCTTAAATGACATAAAATGAGATAATTAATCCATTTTTGTGTTAGCATACAGTCACAGTGATGACACCAGCCAGAGATGGCGAGAGGGCTTACATGATGCAGGCAAAGATCTGATTCTACCTTTATACTCCTCATCTCTTTTCAAGAGATGAATAAAGGCTGAGTCAAACCTGGATCACAATGAGCAGGAATTGCAGTAAATTGCCAAAAAACAGTCACTCGACAAATTAGAAGTACCAAAAAAAAGTGCAATGTGTTGGAGTTCGGAAAGGTAGATCAATAGGGAGAGGAACACGCTGTGCTAGCGATGGGGCGCACTGTGTCTGTGCTGGGTTTTGCTGGTTAGATAAGAGGAGGCAGAAGGGAGGGAAGAGATGGGGAGCGGGAAAGTGAGCAGGTTTGGCAGAGATGACAGGGAGGCAAAGCGCCATCAGTGCCGGAGGCAGTAGAACACTTCATGAGGAATGAGCAACTGGACATTGCTGGGGAAGGGGAGACAAAATCCGAACTGAAAGGCAACCACTGAGGGAGAAATCTACATCATTGTTCAGCCTGGAGATGCGAAGGCTCTGCGGAAACCTTCACAGTTAAAAGGAGGTCTATAAGAATAATGGGGACAGACTTTTTAGCAGGGTCTGTTATGACAGGACAAGGGATGATGGTTTTAAACTAAAAGAGGGGAGATTCAGGTTGGGCATGAAGAAGAAATGTTTTACACTGAGGGTGGTGAAACCCTGGCTCAGGTTGCCCAGAGAGGTGGTGGATGCCCCATCCCTGGAGACATCCCAGGCCAGGCTGGACGGGGCTCTGAGCAACCTGATCTGGGTGAAGATGTCCCTGCTCATGGCAGGGGTGGCACTGGATGAGCTTTGAAAGTCCCTTCCAACCCAAACTATTCTATGGTTCTATGATCATTCGGGGGATAATAACAATTTGGGTCAGGCCACAAAGAAACTACTGTCCCATGCCATGGAAGAGGGTCGCTGTCATGGTCTGGTGAGGAGGTGAGTGGTCCACCACACATCCCAAATGGTGGGATCCCACCTTAAGGGGGGACATGGACATCCCAAGCACTGGAGGAGCAGGGAGATGGGTGCAAGCTCCCCTCATTGCCTGGTGCTTCCATGCCCAGGGATGGGGAGTGAAGGTCCCCGCAGCCCAGCGGGGACTATTGGGGGTTGCAGACCAGTGTCCTGCAGCAGGGCCAGGGCTTGAGGATTTCACCCCCCAAAACCATAGAATCATAGAATGTTAGGGATTGGAAGTGACCTCAAAAGCTCATCCAGTCCAATCCCCCTGCTGGAGCAGGAACACCCAGATGAGGTTACACAGGAACATGTCCAGGCGGGTTTGAATGTCTGCAGAGAAGGAGACTCCACAACCCCCCTGGGCAGCCTGTTCCAGGCTCCGTCACCCTCACCGTGAAGAAGTTTCTTCTCAAATTTAAGTGGAACCTCCTATGTTCCAGTTTGTACCCATTACGCCTTGTCCTATCATTGGTTGTCACCGAAAAGAGCCTGGCTCCATCCTCGTGACATTCACTCTCTACATATTTATAAACATTAATGAGGTCACCCCTCAGTCTCCTCTTCTCCAAGCTAAAGAGCCCCAGCTCCCTCAGCCTTTCCTCACACAGGAGATGCTTCACTCCCTTCATCATCTCTGTTGCCCTGCGCTGGACCCTCTCCAGCAGTTCCCTGTCCTTCTGGAACTGAGGAGCCCCGAACTGGATACAACATTCCAGAAGCGATACCAGATACCATTCCCACCTCAGAGCCTTTTGGGGCCGGGGGGTCCAACCTGCGCTGCTGTCGTGCTCCCCGAGCTTGGCCGGGGCTGCCTGCAGGATTTCAGCCCCCGCTGCTGCTCCCACCCCAGCGCCTTTGGGGTCGTGGGGGTGCAACCGCGGGGTGCTGCTGCGATCCCGCTTGCCACGCCGAGGCTGGACGAGCCTCGGCAGCATGCGCCTGCGCTGCCTGCCTTCCTCCCTCCTCCTCCTCCCCCTCCGGCCCCTCCTCCCGGCTTTAGCGGTACCGGCAGCCGGAGCGGGCGGCCGGCGGGGCCGCTGCGGTCCGTGCCAGCCCCCGGGGTTATGCTCGGCTGCAGGCGGGGCGCAGGGCCAGGGGCAGCCCGACCCGCCGGCCGCAGCCGGGGCAGGGAGGTCTCCGGCAGGGCCAGCGGGCGGTGATCCCACCCCCCCAGCCCCTGGGGGCGGCGGGGAAAGGGGTGCGCGGCGGAGGATGAAGATGAGGATGAGGATGCGGCGAGCCGGAGCGGAGCGGGGCTACCCGGGAACAGCCTGGGTGTGCTGCTGGCTGCTGGGCTGGCAAGCGGCCGCCCTGCAGCTGCCGCCCTGCGAAGAGGTGAGATTTTTCCTCCTCCTCCGGGGGTTTTCCCCATCCCTAGGGGCGGGAGGGAGGTCGGGGGCCATGCACCAGCTTTTTGGGGGTTGGCAGCCCAGGAAGGGGGTATTGTTGGGTGTTGCTGACCCCCTCAGGGCTGTTCGTGGGACGAGAGAGGGGTCGGAGCCGCGGAGTAGGAGCCTCCGCCGCGGTGCTGCCCGGGGCTCTGAGCCCGCCCCGCATCACGCGTGGATCGGCCCCTTTAGCCGTGGGTCGCGAATTGTCCCCCCGCACCCTCGGGTTGTTGCTACTCCCTCCAGTGCAATGGAATAGCAGAGCCCCCCCAAACGAGGGGGACTCGGCTGGCCTCGCTGGTTTTCTAAATACTGCGTTAAATCTGTGCGAAGAAGGGGGAGTAAGGACGGCCGGTGGTGAAGCTGTCCCGACCCCCCTGTGTCAGCCCGGGGTGTCCTAGGCTGAGCCGTATGTTTGACATGGGGAGAGAAACTTTCTGTCTCCCTTCTACTGTAAAACACCTGAAACACGAGGGATTCGGTGTTTTGGGAGCAGGGACTGATCTGCAGGGCTGTGCAGGATGCAGGAGCTGAGGCTGCTGGACAGGGATGCCCAGCCTTGGGCTGGCTCCAGGTGGCCAAGAAGGAGCCCCGATGGAGGGGACCAAGGTTGACACTCCTCTCCAGGGTTTCTATCCCCAGTCCTAACTGCAGGGTGACCCTCTCTGCTACTTTTGAAGAGAAAGTGGACCTATCCTGTGTTTTAGATCCAGGTGCAGGGATGGTGAGGCTAAGTACCACCTACCCAAACAGATCTTGGTGGCCAATGCACTGCTCTAGCAAGCAGAAGCCTGCAAGTGGTTTGGCTGTAGCTGATCTCCTTTTTCCTACCCCTCAATAATGCTCCTGGTACAGAGCTTCATTGTCTCTCCTACTGCAGTTGCACCATTTAGCAAGAAATAATTTGTATATTTCCAGCCTGGATCAGAGGTAAACGACTGTAGCCAGGTCAGAGCACTCGTCTGTTGAGGGCTCCTGATTCATGCTTGGAAGCTATTGCAGTGTGGGACCTCCTCAGCTGGGGCTGTAGAAGACCATGTCTCCTGCCTGTGGTGAAAGAAGGCATCCCTGATCTGGGGAATATTTCCTCTTCGCCTATTGAATCTACTTCTTGTATTCCAAGTAGCAGAGCCTCAGCACCAGAGCTCAGTGTTAGTGTTGCAATAGAGGGATACCAAAATCATTGGCTGTTTGGGGCATGTTTCTCCTAAATGTTGGTCATCCACAGAGGGGAGGATTTATGTAGCCGCCTGCTTTGAATTACCTATCTCTCTTTTTATCTAGTGAATGGAAACAGGCCATTCTGTTATAGAGCTCATCCTAAACTCTTTGCTTAAAAAAAATGGACCTTTGTAGACAGTTAAAGGTGACAGCTGAATCTCAGCAGAGGTACCAAAGATGTAAATCTGGTACTTTGAGCATTAATACTGGGCTTTAGGTGTGCAAATTCTTTCCTGAGCTCTGCTTCTGTGTGCCTGTGGATCTGGACATGAGTGCTTTTGCTTTCTTTTCATAATGACGGACAATGTTGTTTTCCTTTATTTTCCCTTGAATATTCTTTTAGACAGAGATAATTCTCACTCAAGTGGTTAAAAAGCTGTATGTAACGTGTGCTGTTGTGTGTGCGCGCATCCATGCAACCATATGTCCCAGGGAATATAATTACAAACATGTCTGGATGGAGAGAAGAGAAAAAAAGCTTGCAAAGAACCAGGGTAGCAGATCAGCTGATTTACAAAAGGATAGAACAAAAGTTAATAGTTCATGTAAAACATGGCTCATACCCGGCTGTTATTTGTTGGTCTCAAAACTTTGCCGTTTGCCCTAATTCAGCCTCATTCGAGTGATCTGGGTGTATTGCCATTAAAATCACAACAGCTCTCACTGTGACTGACTCTGGTTTGGGCAGATTCAGACAGGGATGAAGTTGGTCAGTGAAAATTACAACCTGTGAGAGGGTATTACAGTCCTTTGAAGACTTAGAATAGTAGAATCATTTTGGTTGGAAGAGACTCTCCCTGGTGAAGGTCTTATTGTTTTTAACCCAAAAGGCTTGAGAAGCACAAGGCTTAATGCACTGGCAGGTAGTTCATTTTGAATCAATAGGGGATCTTTCCTTTAGCTGCACTTCTTGTTTTCCTTCTTCCTTCAAGGCTTGTTTTTCTGTTTCCTCACTGTTATGAGAAATATGGTTATCTGCCAGTTTGTGAGGTTTCTGTGCTGGTACAGCATTTGGAGCAGTGGGATCTCTGACTATGCCTGAGGCTCCATGGTGCTCTGATAACATAGATAGTAAAAACAATAATTCATAGCAATGTCACTTTTCAGGAACCTTTTTTTCATTGGTTTCTTTCATCAGGGACTGCAGTAGTTCAGCACACTGGATTTAGGAAAGGTGTGTTTGTGCTGCAAACCAAATGTACAAGCAGCTTGAATGCATGTTCCCATGGGTTTTTGGAGCAAATTGACACAGGCATGAGCTTCTGGCATAATAGTGTTTGGTCCTGGCTGAGATGCCCATTCACATCATGAGTTTTTGCTGAGCTGTGCAATGCCAGCAGCTGGTTTGAAGGTGGGTTAGGTGCAGCTTCAAGAGATGGAGAAGGCTCTGGGCTTGGATGGCTGTGGTACCCCTGGGATGCAGAAGCCAGGGAGACCCACTGCTGTATTCTGTGCTTCTGATGACTTGATAACTCAAATTCGGACGGTGGGAGCAGAATAACTGCTTGGTGAACTCTTTTTGCTCATGCCAGTGATGAATGGGATACTAATGCAAATGTTTCGTGTGTTGCATAAATTTTGACTTCGAGTGGAGTTGACAACACACATGCTTTTCACTGTTCTTAATTGCACATTCAGCAATTATGATAGAAATGATGAGATATTCATGCCTGCCCCCCTGCCACTGGAGTCAGCATCTTTGCTACACCTTATTTTCCAGTGTTTGGTGCTTTTTCTAAGCTTTCCAACTGAACAAATCTTCTTTGTCTTTGCCTTAGAGATTCTTCCATATATGAACAGATTTTGCTTTTAGGGTGTTTTAACTGATACTCAGCCTAAATGGATCTTTTCTTCATTTCATTATTCCTCTCTCTTTGTTGTTTTTGAAACCATAAAAAAAAATATCACAGAGTGACTCTTCTCTTACTTCCTATTCAGTCAAATTATTTGCAAAGAGAGAAATGGAATATCTAAGCTGCTGTCAAAAATATTTTCTTTCATATACCCTGTTTGACTCTCAGCTGCTAAGCAGATTGCGAGGAAACACATATGTTTTTGATACAGATGATAAATGTGATTCTGCTACACTGGATGGTTTACCTGGCATTCCAGTAGGCAGGTAAACCCAAAATAGAATTATAAAGTGACTAAGTGAATAGAAAGAGTAATGCTAAATGCCTTCTATAAGGGAAAGTATTTTTATACTAGTCTGCTGGAATATTTCTGGAGAAGATAAAAGTGATAGAAGAAATTTATTTGGACAATGAAAAAGTCTTTTATAAAATCACATGCAAGAAAAAGCCAAGGAAGTCTTAAGGAGGGTGGAGAAGCATGAACTTGAAAGTAGATCAGTGGATTAAGTATATTGAAATAATGTCAATTTTCATGATGAGAAAAGGTTTAAAAAATGGGGTGTGTCTACGTTAAGTGCAAGGTATTTTAGGTATATTAGTATATTAAATCAAGATACTATGTATTAAGGTAAGCAGCCTGGGAAGCAAGGTGAAGTTCTGTCTTTCCATGTAAAGGATGGAGAGGAGATACATGTCAGTCTTGGAAGGACATTGGATGGGTGATTAAAAAAAACAAACAAACACAAAACCAAAATCCAAACATGTCAGAATGTTTTTGTGCCTAATTATTAATACTCAGGAACTGTGACTGTTGTGTTTGAGCTTTAACTGGTTAATAAGCACACAGTGATCACAGCAGAGGGTGGTGCTGCCTAGATAAGAAGGGAATAACTTGAGGAAGAGAAAGAAGAACACGTGTTAATGCATGGGGTAGAGAAAATTAATGAGATGCAAATCTTCAGGACAAGGCAGAAATAAAAAGGCTTTTTGTGCTCTTGAATGGTTAAATGTTACTACTCTTAAGAGGTAACATTTTTTTATTTTCATGTAATTGTAAACAGCCTCTGGGACATCTTGATCTCTGGGATTCATTTAGTCTCTGTTGCCCTTAAAATCTTTGCAGAGATTAGCTCATTGCTAAACATTTAGGAGGGAATTCTCCTTCTAAATTGGTTCCCTCGCTGTCCCTTATTTGTACACTTGTCCTGTTCTCTGAAGCATCTGCACTGGCTATTTTGGCAACAAAGCAGCCGCTATCTGCATCAGCTGCTGGAGTGATTCAGTGTTGTATTCCCTGATTTCTAAACACCCTAAAAGATCTTGAACTCTTAATTTATGGGCAGTTCATAGTCAGCAGAAGAGGCTGCGGAAAGATTCCTAGACAGATCGTATTATTTTTATCACCTCTTGCTATGCTATGTGTCTTTGAGGTGAAAAGAGAAACGTGCAGCTTCCATTTGCTACCGTGATGGACGGTCATAAAGATGAGGAGAAAAGCGCAAAACCCTGTGCTATAAAACTGCTGACAATAAAGTTGATGGAGTGGAAACAGGTGCACAAAAGGTGAGAAGACAGATGCTGAGACACAGGCACCGCAGCAGAAAGCGTCGCCACTGCAGCACGTGGGCAAACCAAGGCGGGAGGTGGGGGCAAGCACGGGAGAAACTTGTGAGGTGTCAGAATTTGGAACCCGAGAAGGAGGCAGGTGCAGGTATAAAAGATGGAAAGTGAGCCATGGTCATAATGATTCAATAATAAGTAAATGAGGCACGGTGGAAACTGCTATAACAGACCATCAATTCCAAAGTGTAGTAGACATTAAGCCAAGATGGGGTTACATTTCTTCCACCATCAGCTACCACTTGATCATTCAGGGTGAGTATTTATGATCTATAAAAAAGCCCATGGTTTTATTTTCTTCTTTTTTTCCCCCCTTTGTTCACAGAATCACAGAATGTCAGGGATTGGAAGGGACCTCAAAAGCTCATCCAGTCCAATCCCCCTGCCGGAGCAGGAACACCCAGATGAGGTTACACAGGAAGGTGTACAGGCAGGTTTTGAATGTCTCCAGAGTAGGAGACTCTGGAAACTTCCTCATAGCTTGTGTAGATTTAGAGAGGGCGAGCGAGGACAGGAGCTCTGCTGGTGTTCCTGACACATCTGCCCCATCTCTGTGGACAACGGAGAGATGCCATCACGGCAGGCTTCCTCTATGTCATGTATATCGTTGCTATCAACACCTACTGAAGGAAGTGGTAAACACCAGTTACATAGGAAAAAAATTAAAAAGTGGAGAATAGGTAGTGGTTGGTAACAAGAAAGGCAGCCTTGAACACTTCGTGCCTGAGATAGGAATGAGAGAGTGTTTGGGAACAGGTCCTGTGTAACTCCCAAACATTGCCAAGGTTTTTCTAGGGGCTGCTACTGCAAAAGTCTTGTGCTGGTATCCAGAATAGCCATGTCTTTCATAATTCATACATCTACTTGGAAAAGTGTCCCTCCCACTCCCCCTTGGTTATATTTTAGCTGTTATCCCAGACCTGGAAATCTCTTTAGGTTTTGGTTGCTGGTAGTGTAAACATTTTGTTCTTCAGTCTTCTGAAAATCTCTGGTTTTGAAGAAGAGGAATAGTTAAAACCCCTCTTCTTGATAACCTCTTTTAAAAAAAAACCACAAAGCTTTCAATTACAAAACATCAGCCACATCTAATAGTGACCTTATTTCACAAGTGTTGTGATGCTCACTTTTATAAATAGTGCCAGACAGCAAGTGCTATGTACTTGGGGTATGGGCTCTCAGCTGATTTAAGGTGATCTGGGAGGACACATGGAGTTGAGCTGCTGGCTCCCTGCTTTGGTGCTGGTGTGAGATAATGGCAAGAGGGTTTTATTTCCTGATGTAAGGAGAATAAGAACTCTATGTGTTAAAGGCGTGAGAGAACTGGATTGTTGCTCTCCGTTGTGGAGGTCTGTGCTCTGGTTTCAGAGATACAAGTGCTCTCTCCTCAAGGAAAGGGGTCTTTGCTGGCTGTAAGACAGGTTTTCAATGAAACAAAAAAAGAATCAGATGAAGGGCTGTTCCATACTAGAAAATTTCTTTGACAGGGAATTTTTACTGCTACAAAGAGAGGGCGGATCACTCATCCCATTTTCCCTTGCCAATACGGCAATAACCTCTCTTATCTGTTAGTGTTTTATGGTCAAGAAATACAACGTATAACAGAGATAGTGATATTTGAAGATTATTGGAAAGTACCTATGAAATGATAGGACCTTTGTTATTTGGTAGTGAAAATGCTGGGAAACACAATTTTCATTTAGATTTCGTTCCACCTTATTGGTACAAATATTTTCCAGGGATAATCCACAGAAAAGTGGCTCAGGGTGCTTGGCGTGGGTTAAAAGGATATGCCCATCCTGCCGAGTACAGGAGCATCAGGAGAAGAGGTTCATGTAAGGAGGGGTAGATGATCCACAACACTGCACAGATCCGTAGCCCTCTTCTAGTTACCAAGAGCTACTGATATATATTATAATAATTGCCATTGTGGTTACTGATGCTAATCTTATAATCCAATTTGATGAAAAAACCCTGCTTCGGGAAAAGGGTGAACTTTCCCTCTGAGGCTGGAACGGACCTGAACCTGCTTAACCTGCTTATAGGTCTTTTTGATGTAATTAATATGGTCAGAAAATTGAAAAGCATCAGATAATGAAGCTAGAGGAAGATGCTATGGGGAGTGCAAAACCTGAAGATGCCATTAACATAATTGCTGCTGGCTTGATAAAGTGCAGTATACAATTAATAGTAGAGAAATCAGTGTCTAAATTGTTCGTTCTGTCCCAGAAAACTGAAGTGCATTGAAGTGGTGAAGTGGCTTTTAGCAGCAAACTCGAGGGTAAAGGTGATTTAGACCTCAGCTGTTGACTCTTAAAGTGTTAATTTCCCATAGTGTTTCTTGTGGTCCGTGAAATGCTTCTGTTTTTGTACTTACTCTCTGAAGTTTCTCAAAGGAAGATCTTCACACAGGCCATCCGTGTTTAATAAAAACGTCGGGCTGGTGCCACGTCTTTTGGGAGATGTACATCAGAAACGGATGACTGGTGATTTTATTCCCAGGCTTTTATATCCGTGGCTCCCTCCTGCTGGCAGGTCAACAGTGCTGATCAAATGCTGCTTGTTTCTGGTTAGCTGCTTTTTATCTCCCGCTCTGTGGTTCCTTAAAGCAAATGAAGAAAAAGTAAGATTTCCCAAGACAGTTCTTTTCTTCTCTCTTTTGTTTGGTCTTATTTAATCCATTTTTTTTTTTTTTTTAAATCAGACTTATCATGAAAGGGACCCTAACCAGCAGGATTTATGCTTGCACAGAAGGAATCTGAGCTGATGTGCATTGTAGGGATGCTGGGGGAAGGCTGCTCAGTAGAACTGTAGCGGAGAAACCATTCAGCTCTGCACACTGCACCTCTCTTGGCAAGTACCTGACCTGCAGACCTGCTGATGAGCAGCTCGCCTGGCCTTGTGATGAATGTCAAGTGTCCTGGTTAGTAGGTAATGACTGTCTCCCCCAGAGCTGCTCAAGTAACAGCTGAACCCAGGCCAACTGTCTCCTCTTCCAGAATTGCAGACAGGGTGACTCTGTTGATTAACGTCTGTTTCTGATGCTGGATATAGGATTCACTAGGATTCTCCTCTTTTTTTGGCTGGAAGCTGACTGTGCTCTGTGTTAGCTTCTGCACGGCGAGAGGAAGGGGATCCAGAGGAGCTGCTCAATCCTGCACTGAAGCATCATGTCCTGTTAGTGTCAAGGCATCCTTCTAGGGACACACAGACCCAGTATCACAAATAGTTCAGCACTGAGCCCTGCACTGCTACTGAAATAGTTGTGATCGATGACCCAGTTCCCATTCACCCTAGCTAAGAGGGACCATAATGTAAAAAAGAATCAATTCCCATATCTTTTTTGTTTTGCAGTATTTTTAACTGCACTTAAAGCCAGCCCTACGTATTTGCTGGTTTTTTCTGAAGAGTCATCGCTTTTTAGTTCCAGCTTTTAAATTAAAAATAAAAAGCTGATTTTCAGCGTTGCCCACAGCAATACTGACCTGCTAATCTCTTGAACTTCTTTGCTAAACAAGGCAAAAGATTTCCTTAAACCCTCGTCATGTGGTTATGCAGGAATCATGGCTTTCATTGAAAAAAGAGGGAAAACAAAAATAATTCAGCTCTTCAGTATTGCAGAGAAGAGTTGGAAAATGTGAACCTTGAAAACAAAAATCTGGAAAGTTAAATGAACCGGAGGTAAGTTTTGTAGTGTTTTAAGGTCCTGTGGCACTTAAATAAGTTGTATGAATTTGATGGGGCGGAAGCAATGATGCCTGACTCAAGGTTTTGGGAGCCTTTATGTGACTGTTACTGAAAGTACAGTTCAATTATCAAACTTTGCCATTATTCGGCTTTAGCATCTACACTGTAGATAGTTTGATGGGAGACCCAGTGGCACCACACATGCTGGAAATAAAAGTAAATTATCGGGGTGATATCCTGCTTTTATAGGCAGTCTCTAGCCTGCTAAGCATGACAGACCTGAAGAGCTCTGGTCCTCAAACTGTGCAGATCACCTCAAGGTTTATTAGTGGCCTCCCTGGCATGGGTTTGCCCATGAAAGCTGACGTGAGATGAGATATTGCAGTAGAAGCTGTGGATGAGCTCCCTCAGTCATCCTCTGGTTAGACAATAAAGATGAGTGGAGGCAGTTTTGTCATGGGATGACAACTGGGTACAGTTACTTAAACAGCACCATGTTAGGAGGGCTACCCTGTAGTCCTCCAGGTCAGCAGAAGATCAGTTTGAGCTGAAAACTTACCCAGTGATCCACGCATAGTCCAAGCATCAGATCCTGGTGGTGTGGAAGTAGCTGAGCACTGGGGAGAATAAGCATTTCATACCATGAAAGGACTTTTCTCACTTTTAGCTGTACAAGTCAGGCATCTAGTCTGACCTAAATGTCTTGTTGTCAAGACAGAGACTAATTTTTCCCATCTTGAAAGGGTCGTGTGGTTTTTCTTCTGGATGTGTCAATCTTTTTCCACTGACTACAGAGGGACTCTGGCTTTTATCAGGTAGGTGTTCAACTTTTAGTAAAATAAAATTAATTTGGACCCATCAGTGGAATTAATCTTACTATAACTGGTTAAATTAGATGCTACACAAGCTGCAAGGTTGAAGGTGTTTTGATAAGGCTGGGACGTGGCAGTGGAGGAGCGAGGTCTCTGCAACGACCTAAATACACTGGAGAAGGGACCTAAATCTTTGCCTCTGGACTGCTGAATTGAAATGGAAATGCAGCAGGAGCACAGCCTTGGTCCTTAGCTCTGGAGAGCTATTTCTGAGTAAAGAGCCTTTATTGTCTATTGTCTATTTGGTTAATAGACAATTGTCTATTGTCCGTTGTTTTGCCTCGTAGCAGCTTCCTACCAAAGGTGCATTATCACACAGCAGAGACCCTGCCTATCCAGAGAATAATTAACACCACCCTCATGCCAGTGTAAATTTTTGTTTATGACATATGCAGGATTAAACCTAACGTGTAAGCTTGCATGTAACGGTCAGCTTGTAATTTATAGCAACTCTTTGTCAAGTGTGCTAGACGTTGTATTTGGATTTAATTTCCAAAGGCGTGTGGTCAGCTTATGATTGATGACAATATGCATGATTCCAGGCTGACTGCAGGAAAACCAGAAATGAATGCGTTTCTTTCTTCATATTGTAGACTGGACGGTATCTCGCGGGTGCAATCAGTAGCAAGGAACAGTGCCTGAGCAAAATGCTCTTCCTTGTCCTGTCCTTCCCCTGCTCTGTAGGCTGATGAGTCGCTGCTGATTTATTTGACTGATACAGCCCTTGTGATTACACATCACGCTGCCCCCCGGACAGGGTTTAATGGAGCTGCAGCCAAAGCTCTGCCTACCGCTCTCACCCCCAGCTCACACCTCAACCCAGCCTTGGTCCTGCATGACAGAGAAGCTTGTAGCTCCAGGCACCGTCTGGCTGCTAGAAATGCTAATACATTTGGATTTGTAGTTGCCTAAAAAGCTGCCTTAGCTGTGTGGGTAGATCTGGGCTTGAGAAGAAGTGTGCACTGGGCAGGGCTTGGTTAGACCCTGGTACTGGCGATCATTTTGAATGGGATTAGCAGCATGGGTACAGAGAAGAATCTAGGAGCTGAACACAGCCGATGGCTGAGTTAAATCTAGGATGCGTTTTCTCCATCATTTGCTTAGCTCAGGCTGCCTTGGGCTGCTAGCTTGTCCTTGCTTTTATTTATTAGTTATTCTTGCAATGGAAACGGACTCTGTGGGCTTGGAGGCAACCCAAGAGGGCAATATTGGCTGAGGCTTCCTCATAAGAATATACAGTTACATATTTTTCTTGTCAGGCTGTGATTTAAGGTCTTGCTTCTTTCAATGAACAGGGTTATTTCAGACACAAGATATGTTAAGCACTCACAAAGGGCATGATCCTATTCTGAGACAAGTGGCTGCAAATCAAGCAGAAGTCCCTGAGTTAAACCTCCCAAATGTGACCTCCCTCTAATGTTACAGGTGTCATCAGTCTCTTTTTTTCTCTTTTGCTCCCTGCCCCCCCAAAAAAAAGGAATAGTCATGAAAACATGCAGCATTCACAAAGCTGAATATTGAAGAAGATTCAGCTAAAAATTGTAAAAAATGTCCTATTTGCTATGGGCTGCTTTTTTTTTTCCTGTTTGAAAATATTCAGCCATCTGGTCAGCAAACAAATAAAATGCTGCATGATATTGGCAGAAAAACAACTAATGGGAGAAGGAAACAGTTCACAGTCTTTCTGTAGTCTGGTGGGGTTTGGTTTTGCAATTTTTTCCCCACACAGAAGACTGCTGAGTTAAATTTGTGTTTGTAAAAAGCAGAATCTGGTCATGATCTTCATATAAGCAAATGCAGCTTTGGCAAAGCCTAAAGTCAATAAAAATATTTCTATTTTTACTTCCCACCCCCCAGGATTAATTAGACTCAGTGAAAGAAGGACACCTTTTCTTCATTATCAGAATCCTTACTTTGCAATATTATATGTAAGTGTAACGATTAAAGTCCTGGTTATAAGTACGTTTTCGCTCAATGTGACCACTTTGGTTAAAATCCTGCCTTGAAGAAATTATGCAAGTTCAAGTTGCGGTGCAAATAATTCGTATTGACACAGAAATGACTAATACCTGTAGCTATTGTGTCTTCTTCTGGGGTCTATATATATTGATGGAGGAGCCTTTGTATTGGGGTAATACTGGAATAATCTCTTTCACGTTGAGGTTTGTTTCATTATATATCTGGCTATACCTAAAACTCATCCTTTGAGGGAGGCAGGGTCTGAAAGGGAAAAGCTGAGCTCAGAATTAAGCCAGACTTATCCGTTGTCATGGCCTGAGTGAGGAACACACCAAGAGGACACAGACCTGGGTCAACAGTGATGAGGAAATGAGGGATGGGCTTGTCACAGCTGGACTTGGCTCCTGCCCTGTCCAAGCCAAATAGGTAGGCGGATATTTTTTCATATAGAAACTCTCTCAAGAGAGAAAAGGAAATGTGGAGCAAATGCATTTGGTAGGAAATTGTAGAGGAGGTGACAGGGCAGAAAAATGATACAGGATCACATGAGCGAGCGTCACCCAGACTTCCCTCTAATAACAGCGTTGTTCCTTTTCTAATATTTTTCTGCTGCCTAGTGCCATATGAAAAAATCACACACCTAATGGGAACTGATAACCGGCTGCAGAGGGGAAGGAGCGGAAGCTTTGCAAAACGCTCGTTCATGTGCCTGGTTTTAAGCACATGAATAATTCCACTGAGTTTGAAAACTGATGCCTTATTTAAGATGAAGTTCATGCTCAAATACCGTGCTGGATTAAGGTCAGGGAATTCTGCGAATTGCAGAGGGTCAATACTCTGACATAACTGAGATATATTATTGAATTTAAACTTGTTACTTGCAGTAAACTGAAGATTTTTCTTTAGGTGCAGTGTTGAAAAAAATGCATTGACTGATGTTCTGTAGAAATATTTAAATGTTAAGTCAGTTTAGTGCCTATTTCATGCTGCCTTTTATGGGTTTTCCTAAAAAGACTTATTTTCTTCTATATACATTAAGCAGACTTTTTGAGACTAACTGATGATGTCCTTTTATATGCTTTTAAAAATCTAATTGGTGTAGCAGGTTGGACAAGATGCTGCTGTGGGACGCAGCTGCTGGAGATGAAATGCCAGGGAATGGGCCACATGGATTCCTCAGATGATTAAATCTGGCCATAGTTCAGGTCCTCCCTGGATTCAAGTGGACGACTTGTAAAACTGTGTTACCTTTATACTACTCTGCATGAACCTTCTGGGATCCCCACGAGGATGAGATGAGAGGTTTGGTGGTGGTTTGTGAACTGAATCCTTGAAGATGCATTTTTCCTGTTGAAACTGTAGCTGCAGAAGTCAAACCTGATTCAGAGTGATGGCTCAGTGAGGTAGTGGCCATACCGAAGGAGATGCACGGGCTCTAGGATGTACTGGAACACTCCCCAAAACATTTATGTTGCACTAAATGGTCCACTCAGGTTGGAGGAGCCTCGTAGATAAATAAGCTATAATATTTACCTTAACGTTTGTTCCATCTGTCTCGTTTTTCTCAAGTACATAGGTTTGCTTTTTCTTTTTTTCCCCCACTGAAATTATCAGCTCAGGTCCTCATGTGAAGTAAATTATTTTACCCTACCTAGCTGTTTTATGCCTAATGTGGTTCTAATTTGTTGACTACACATCTCAGGAACACCCTAAGTGAGGTATTTTTCTGTGTCCTTTATTCTGAGAATATAAAAAAGGAGACAAATTTATCATCTTGTCTTGCATCTGATATAAAAAAGAACATGATAAGGCATAGCAAGAAGTGAGTTCACTTGTCAGGTGCTTAGGGAACTGCTGAAATTGGGCACAGAATTGATGTAGGTGTTCAGAAAAGAGGGCAAAGGGCAGAAGTAAAAAGGGAAAAGTTGTCTTGCAGGCTGGAAAGGTGAGTGGCCAAGGGAAGGCTGGGGAAAGCTTTGTATATCTGTTGAGCAGAGGCCACCTAGGGCCAAGATCAGTTCACTCACCTTGAAGCACTTGACTTGGTTGCTGTCCATCTCACGTCTGGAACCTGCTGGTGGCCTTGGTTCCTTAACAAGCAAAAGCTCAGCAATCTTCCCTGTGGCTTTAATACAGGGTGTTTAAAAAAGATGGACGCAATTTCACGATGGCAACATATTACAATTACACAAAAATGTGCAAATGGTTTGATGAGTTATCAAGTTTTAGTAACCTTTTCATAAATGTTCCCTCCACTTGCTGTATGGACAATGTCGAGATGATAGTTGAATTCGTATATTATGTTTTCAAATTGGGTCCATCTTATTGAAACACCTTGTATGTCAGTTGGGATGCTGTGGGTACCTTAGGTAGTTGCCTTCTTTGGATTTGCTTCTGGGTTATTAAATAGTGATAGCCTGAGCTCTTTTTGTGCAGATTGCCTTCTGAACAGGCAAGTCAGCAACATCTGTACTCAAAAAAATAGAAGCTTCTCTTTGCATTTATGCGTCTTAAACCTTGAATAGCTGGGAATAAAACATCAAGGTTGAAAAGGAGTAGAAATGAATAAAACCCAGCATATTACAAGTTATAATTAGAACTGTGATCAACTTTGATGCTGTCAGGCCTTCTCAACTGTAATAACTGCACAGCTCTGAATAAAAAGCCTAACCATATTTGCAGTGACATATAAATCTTGTTCTTGGAGAACGTTTTGGCTTATTACACAGTGCTAGCGTGTGTGAATTAGAGTACGCTGTACTGAGATGCTGTGGGTGGCTTCATCTAGTGTCCATATGCACACAATGTTTGCATAAGACGTACCGTGTAGTAGATGTTTGTGAATAATAGGCACTAAAATTTGCCTTCCTGAAAACAAAAGCTGGTTTGCGTGCATGGAAGTGACCTCGTGCAAACAGTTCTCTGCCAATACATCTGGACGCTGCTCTGTTAGTTGGTAGAGAGTAGGTGAGGGGCACCCGGCCAGCTGGGGACCATCCATCCTGGTGGCACCACGGAACACGGGCTGTGCCCGAGCACCTGGTGTGTTGGGGCACTTTGGGGAACATCTTCCACCGCTACCCAAAGCTTTCCTTGCCATAGGGAAGACAGATGAGCGTCATCATTTGGGTGGTCTTGGAAAACCCTTCAGTACTGAGCATGAACATCACCTGCAGCTCTTGGCTAAAGCGGGATGTGGAAACTCCTCGGAAATGTGGCACGTGGAGTAAATGTGTCATTGTTCCCTCTGCACGGCAGCTTATTCGCCTTCTGATCTGACTGTTGAACACCAAGCAACAAAGTATCAGGATTTAGTGCGTTTTCTCCTCTATGGTTTTATAGGTAGAAATTTATGACGGTGGGGGAGGGAAAATGCTATCAAGTGAAAAGTGTGAGGCACTACACCTCTTTTTACCTTTTTTATTGGCATAAAAGAGTGGATAAGGGATAGATTCCCGGTACTTAACAAAGCAAGTGCTTAAGCTGCGAATAGGATGCTTAAATATTGATAGTTAAAAAGCTGTAGCCCATTGATTCTGCTTTTGAGGGACCCACATGAGATCATGAATATTGGCATTAAACGTGAGACTTTTTCCTTAAGCCTAACATCTCTGTTAATGCTTGTTCTTTCAAACTAGCTGGCTTCAATATTGCATGTGTAAGCCCTGAGAGCTTATTTCAGCTTATTTAAGGGATTGGTCTTTTTGGGTTGAGGTGAAGATGTGCCCAGTACCACTGTGACCCCATTTTCCGCCACACATGTACATGTTCAGTGGCCTGAAAACCTCTTGTCACAAACAAGAACAAGTGAAATACATATTATTTTCAAGTACTTTTATTGACTGTTGAAATTGGGCTTCCTGCTTTGGGGGAGATAACCTCAGGAAAAGGCATTATTATTATTGAAAAGGCTGGAAACAGTGGGATCTCGTAACTCCTGGAAAAGGTGATTTTTGCTGTGTGGAAGCAAAGTGACATGAGGCAGAGGAGTGAATATTTGCAGGGTAGTGTAAAATAATTGCAAATGTGCTGCCACAGATAGTGAAAGTATCACTAAAGATGTTTAGCCTTGTAGCAAGTTGTGTGTATGTGTTTATTAAAATGTTATTACATTTGCATTTAAATGCTTGTAGGAAGCGATACTATTAGAAAGAGAAGAAAAACCCACAAAAAACAACTCTTCATGGTTAACCCTTAAACTGCAAGATTTCTTCTCATGATAATGAAGAACAGTTGTCGTGTGTAGACTGGTAGTAATAAAAGTAATTCTCAGTTTGACAAACTATGCTTATTTAGCTGTAAATATAAGAGGAAAATGATAAAAGCTCATAGAAAGCTCATTGCAGTTAATGGAAAAATACTCAGTTTATGGAACTGAATTAAACCTGTCCAAATATTACTGCTGGGTTACTAAAACACTGGAGGACTCAATAACTTTAAGACAACAAAGATAAATATATTTATAAATATCTTAATGTCTTTTACCACCACGTTCTTCACTTCAGTTTTCTCTGTAATCTGACTGGGTTTTGTTGTTCTTGTTCTTGTTGTTGTTTTTGTTTTTATTTTTTTTTTTTCCCAGAAGATTTAGGAGCTTACTGAGAAAGATATATATCTATATCTATATCTATAAATATATATATATTTATATAGATAGATATATTTCTTGATTACCCTTGTCTAAAATATTTTTGAGAAACAGTAGAGATTTGCAAGTGAATTTGTTAGGTTTTGAGATTGAAGGGCTAAAAACCCCACAACCCAACCCTGAATTTCTGAGTTCATCAGAAATGTCCTCCTGATCGCTGGGAGTCCCTGGCAGTCTGGAAGGACACCTGGGTCAAAGGGAGGTTCTCCACTTTTCTGCTGATACTTGCCTTGATTTAGATCTTAATTTCTGTATTAGGCCTTAAAGTCTCCACTACATGCTGTGTAGGAACATTGGTTGTTATAGGAGGGAAACACTGAGGAGTGGGGAAGTCTCGAGTCCTTCCAAGCTGTGAAGCCTGACTGGGTGGATGTGTCTCACCACAGCTGTTTCTTCTGCAGTCTGGACCCAGGTGTGAACATGGATGGAACGTCACATTCAAACTTGCCCACTTTCTGTCCTCTGTTGTAACTCCATTAGGATTTCTGCTTTGGTTGTGGAGTTAACTTCAGCCTGTGTAAATGACACCAAAGAGCTCCCTGAGATGAAAGACTGGTCAATTGAGATGAAACTGCTATGTTGTGGGTGTTGTGGGTTAATTAAGGTGTGAAGCAAGCTTTCAAAGCTGTGTTTGAAAGGGTCATCCACTTAGAATCATAGAATAGAATCACAGAATTGTTTTGGGTGGAAGACACCCCCAAGATCATCGAGTCCAACCATGGCTTCTGCCTGTTCAGAATGTAATGGTCAGGTTTTTCTGTTAAAAAAACCCATTATCTGAATTAGTATGTGCAAATACCATGTTTGGATTTTTTTCAGAATCTGAGCTGTTGGGCTTCTTTCAGTGTGTGAAATGCAGCAGTATTCATGTTGCTGAGTGGTGCTTCTCCAGTGGGCAAGTGCCATCTCCAACCTGTGTCCCACCCTATCCTGTACTAGGTCCACCCTCTGCATCTGCTTGTTGACCACACAAGAAGTCCCACCATGTAGGTGGCTGAAATCCAATGAGATAGATCCATCCCTCTTCTCCTGGTCTTTGTCCAGCAATGATGGTGGGCAGTGCCAGAGTTAGAGAGCTGGGCAAGTTGTGTCTTGGAGGTGAATGCCCTCAAGAGCCAAAACTGAGACTTGGTGTGGTCTGAATGGACATGAAGCTTTCCCTCCAGCTCTGTCCTCTCTGGGTGGTGGAGTTGCCATGTTGAAGGATTTAATACTTGCTTTCCAAGAGTTCTGATGCCAGGGACTTTCAATGACACACTCTGGGGAAGAAAATGGGGAAGTGAGAGGGATTTAGCCCCAGTGAATTCACTTTCATGGAGGTTAATTTTCAAGAGGGAAGGCTCTGAACTCTCCTTTGGGCTCTTTTACTATTTGTAGGGCTTTATGAGGATGAAAGGCTGTGTAAGTGCTCAGTGTTACAGCAGATGACATGTCGCTGCCTTGCAGTAATCAATGTGCTACTGACACATTGGTAAGGTCTGACTGTGGCTTATTGCGTTCAGCATATTTTTACAAAGGATAAAGTGTTTTAAAGAATTTTGTGGGAGAGCCGTGACAAAATGATGGCACCAATTTCTTTGCTCCACACCAAAGACAATGCTAGTGTCAAAGTAGCTGACCTCCTCCCAAGCAGTTATTTAAGGCCAGAAATAGTAAAATCTGGCCTTACAATCGAATCCAATGTGGTATTTAGACTGTAAAACCCTTTGAGAAAGGTCCCCCGGATCAGGAAGGAAGTGGTTTAAACATTGTAGCTGTATGAGTCTGTATTAAAAATACATAGTGTTAGTGCTGGGAATTCTGAAAGGCACATTGACACACACCTCAGGTTAGCAAAGGTTAACAAAACATTAGGTGAATTCCAGGGGCTGAAAAGAACAATAATTAAATGTGTGGTGAAACACTGACAGGTGAGAACTGGGTGTAGCATGTCCTGGCTGGAGCAGGGGCTGTAGAGGAGGAGGTGGGGATGGTTAACACAGCCCAGTGCAGCATCTGGAGACTGGATGGCTCGTCTGTTCTTTGCACCAAAATTGTATAAATTTGTATTATAAACCGAATTGTATTATATAATATTACCTGCAGGATGCTATGGTTGGACTTGTTGATCTTAAGGATCTCTTCCAACCAAGATGATTCTATGATTCTATATTCTCCTAATTAGGCAGCTCCTTATGTTTCCTGCTTGTAAAGTTTCTGTAAATCCAACAAGTGCTGCTGGATTTCAAGGCACTAGTTATTGTAGAAACGCTTCTGACAAGCTTAAGGCTCCCTGGCTGCAGCTGTAGGGACTGGAAAGGGCATCTCCACCTCTCTGACAGTCCTTCTCCAGATGGAGTTTAGAAGTGCATGAGAGCTGTGTTGTCCCACTTCCAGTGGTGCAGGTGAAGGATTGATTGGATGAGCTGGTTGGTCATCCTGTGAGTGGGTGGGAGAGGGGAGCAAGGGGAGTGAGCTAGGGCGAGTAGCATGTGTGTAGAGTATAATCCTGTTCACTTACCACAGTGGCATTCGAGACATGGTGTGTGATCACACTTTGGTTAGAAGCAGAAGGTCTTTGCCATTTATGCAAAAGGATCCACATTATTGCTGCTGACCAATATTTGTTGAGTTGCAATCAAAATTCGTTTTTTTAAAAAAATCAATGGATTCTTGTGATTTTGGAGAAAAACCTTAAATGCTTGTAGACTATGTGGGAAACTAGTTCTTGACTGTCTGTGGTCCATACATGGGGATCTATCCTGCAATACTCCGATGCCTCACAGTACGCTGTACATGTTCTCTTGTGGTGGCTCTGTAGCAGAGCCAATATCTTCTAGCCTTTTTTTACAGATCAAAAATAACAGTGGATGTGACTGGTTTATGTGTATGCAGTTGCAGTTCAGAGAAGATTGTTCCCATCGGGTTCTGAAAAATGCCCATTTGATCCCTCTGCGTAATGACTAGATGACCTTTGAAGGTCCCTTCCAACCCAAATTATTCTATGGTTCTATGATTCTATGATATTCCCATACTCCAGGGCTGGGCTGGTGACACGTGTTACTACAGGGTTCCTGCCCATAGCTGAGATCCCCACTTGTGAGATGGAGAGAGGTACCAGCCTGGGCCCCTCTCCTGCTCCAGCCTACAAAGCTCCATCTTCCCAGCACTTCGTCAGAACAAGATTTGGAGTTTCCTCAAGACCTTTTATTTGGCTTGATTATGGTGGATTTCTTAATGAAGGAAAAAATCACATCTTGAGTCCTAGGGAGGTGGAAAGGGTTTTACAAAGGGTTTGATGTTTGTCTGGTTTGGTTCCCATTTAAATTGATGGAATTTTTGCTGCTAATTGAAATGGGAGAGGACTTAGACTGTTCTGTGAATGCCTGATCCTTGTTTTTTAATCTGTAGTTATGGTGTGTCCTTGAGGTTTCCAAAACTGTAGTGTGAAAGTCTGCACTCAGGTAAGAGCCTGGCTTGGAGCCATGAAACTGGGCTTTACAGATGAGGTTCTCTGGTGGCGATGTGACTGGGCACTATGTTCTCCAATGTACTGGAGCTGCCCGCAGTCAGCACACAGATGTGAGCCAAGAGGCACAGGCAAAATTGGTCAATTTCTGACTTGTATGTCTAAACCAAGCGTTTTTGGGCAAGTTTGCAATTTCACGAGATGCTTGACTCCTGTTAAAATATTACTATGTTAGTTTTCATTTGGAGAAAAGCCTGAACTGCTATCCTGATCCTGACCATTTTGCCTTCAGAGTGAGTAAAATAAACATGACTGGAATTCCTATGGAAACCCTGAATGACCAAAGCTTCTTCAAAGCTTTGATTTTGGTTACATTTCCCTGCATAGCTGATATTTTTTTTTAGCTTTAGCCATGCAAATGTCACCATGACTAACATTAACCTCTGTGCTGGGCCCTGGTGGGTGGCATCTCCTTACTGCTCTCCCCACCACCCTGGGTGCTGTGCCATGGTTGTTGCCTGTCCAGAGATGTGTTGTGCCCGAGGCACCATCATCATCATCCTCTGAACCCCTTTGGTCCAAGAGGTTTGGGCAGCCCCATCACCATGCGGGGGTGCTTAAGGGTGAGGGTTTGTGTGCTTGGGGGCTACCGAGACATCTCACTTGAGTGGGAAGATGTTTAGAATATCTACCATAAAATCATCCTAGTGTTCTCTGAGCCCTCCAGCTAAGGGGATAGGTAGTAACTTTGTACCTTGCACTGCTTCATTAGGGAATTACTTAGCTATGATTTAAAGATATGTTGACAGTCTCGAGGTCTTAGTCTATAATTATTATGACCTCACTGTTTTATCTGAAATGTTTTACCTCTAGAATTGGGCAGCATTTTCCCACCTTTGTGCAATTTCAGTGTCAAAGCTGTTATTTTCACTCAATGTTAAGGCCTGATATAATTTCTCCCTCTAATTCTACGAAAGAGGAAAATTGACATCTCAGTTTCTCAGCTTCCTACACAGAGTAGCACAGTATTTGCCTTTTACTCCCTGAGCAACAGAGTAAGTGGTAAAATCTGGTCCTGTTCTCTGTTACTGGAGAAGTAATAAAAATAAAATTATAGAGGAAATTGTTTGCTTGTTTGTTGTTATTTTGCCTTTAGGATTAAGTGATGTGGTACTGAAACTGGAGGCTTAACAATGGCTAATTCTCTCTCTGTTATTGCATGTTGCCTTTTGAATGAATCTCTAGATCTTTGAGCTAATTACTTTGAGGAGATATGATGGTGTGTGTGTTCCCTCCCTTCCCCCATGCTGGTATGGCCTGTGAGGAGGGAAAGGATTTAAACAAAGTCTGATATAAATACTGACCCTGTCTGAGTAAGTTAAGAAGGAGCTGGAATTACTGATAGGCGTGTTGGACACCATAATCCGAATAACAATGAACATTCAGATAAAAAGTGCTTTGGATACTTAGGTGAATCCCTAGTGAAATGTTAATTATACCCTTTTGTGACTAAGCCTCAATTGTTGGCTTAACATCTTTCCAGTCAGTAAGGTTAGACCAAATGGTGTTAAATGTTAGCGTTTTATCACTAACGTTACTGTACATTAATTTTCCACAAGAAGCACACTGTGTTTTCCCCTCTGACACCATCGGGAAGGTGTGCGCCCACCAGAGCAGGAGCTGACTGTGTGCTGTGGGCAGGCAGCTGCAACCCCCAGGGGCACATGAGCGGCTGCCATGATCTTGAGAGCAGAGGGATCAATTCAGACCATCGGATGTGCAGGGGAACCCAAGCTCCCAACACAATCAGGAGAATTGCAGTCTTACCTGATTTTTTCTATTTTAGGTGCATGGTTTGGGTTTTGCAGCTACTTGTGTAGGGTAATGGATGGGGATGAAACCTGCATTACTGCTTGGAAGTTAAGCAGTCTATAAATGTGCCTTGCTTCTGAGTTTTCCACCTTTCCAACAGTGAGGCATGATCCAATATTATGCAGTCCTTAACCACTGAAATACTAGGACATTACAAACCTCTGTGTGCACATATACTTGTAATCACAGAATCATAGAACAGTTTGGGTTGGAAGGGACCTTCAAAGCTCATCCAGTGTCACCCCTGCCATGAGCAGGGACATCTTCACCCAGATCAGGTTACTCAGAGCCCCGTCCAGCCTGGCCTGGGATGTCTCCAGGGATGGGGCATCCACCACCTCTCTGGCCAACCTGGCAGTTTTTCACCACCCTCATTGAAAAACCTTTCTCATGTCTGACCTCAATCTCCCTTCTCCAATAATACCCGTGTCCTGTGAAAAGGGCTTTAAAAGAGCATGCTTTTAAGGTATTAGAGAAGCAGAAATTTAAGTCTGAGGCCCAGTTGTTCTCTCAAAGCCACAAAACAGCTCAAGCTTCTGGCAGAAGGAGGATCAGGAGCTGTAAACCCTATTCCCAGTGCTTGCTCTAAACACTAATGAACATGCCTTTTCCTAATGCAAAGCCAAAACCTAAAGTCTGTGTTGTGAAATATCCAAGAGAGTGAAACTCAGGATGTTTATAAGCCAGTTATCTTCAGCCCTCCCAGGCATTTAATACAGAATCACAGTCCTGACTCACTGTTCTATAGCATTATGAGTAATCAAGCTGCTGAGATGATGGAAATAGCTCTGATTACTTATAGTAGTTTCTCGTGTTCAGGGAAAAACATACAGCTACTGTACAACTTAAGGTGACTACCAAAGCTACCTACAGCCTAAAGAACAATGGCATTCATTCTTAGATACGCATTTTCATTGTACTTACTTATCACAGGACTCCTCAGGAAGAAAAATAAAACGATATGTTTGGTTAGGTGGGATACTGGAGGAAAGTGGGTGGAAAACTAGTCAGTGACTTGCTAGTTGTTATGGTACCCAGGTGTGCATGTTGTGGACAGGTCTAGTAGTTTCATTTGGAGACATCCCCTATTCCTTTCTGCCATGCAGAAAAGAGCATCTGTAGTCTCATTTATTATTTATCTATGAGCAACATTTTTTATTTAATTAGAAATGTCATGGTAAAAATGATCTTTTCTAGGAATAGAAATGACTCTTGTATGTAAAGGGTAATGTGTGCTTGGAAAATGTTAATACATTTTAATTAATGAATATCATGTTAAAACCAGTGTACTGCACTAAGCTTTGTAGAAGCAATGTTTTGGAGGAAATGATAAAATCTGATTTAAAAAACCCCATTATTTTTGGCCAACCTAAGCAGTCATTTATTGGTAATTGAAGCACATTCTTTTTATATGGTATAATGACATCCCTGCATGTTATAAAACTCTTTGACTGTGGATGCACATGAAGTGTAATGTGCAGGAAGAGATGCATTGCTATATCATGCCTATGCTTTGCACTTACCCCTGTTTCACATTTGGTCAGTTCTCAGTTTGCTGCGCTGCTTGCTCTCCATCATTAAATTCTCAGCAACAAATTCAGTTTCTGAATGGGTGTGGGGTTGAACATGTTCTTCCTGCATCTTCTTGCATGGTATTGCAAGGCAGCATGCACAAAATGTCAAGTGCCTCTAGCAGGAGTCATCGAGGAGGGAAGCACAGAGCGGGTAAGGATTAGTCCTGCCAGTCCCACAGACCTTAAGAAAAACACTCCTGAATTAATGGAAAAGGCATCTGTCTTTTCGGGATATGGTCTCCATTCCCTTTCTCCAGGCAGCATGGCTTTGGGAGAGTGGATGCTGAGGGTGCCAGGTCTTTAGTTCCTTGACAGAAATACAGGAGCAGGGCACTAACAAAAGGGATGCTATTTTTAGTGTTAAATGTAATTTGGGGACCATATCTCTTAAGGAAGGATCTACCCTTTCATGTTAACCTGGGGATGCTCAGACCCACTTGGGCTATAGACAGACCTTACCACCTGGCTTCCCACTCATTTATGTGGTCAAAGGAGAGTCCACAGCCTTTAGGTTGTCAATCTTTACTAGATAACCCAGTTGCGCCAGCAGTAAATCTTCTAGCAATTTTTAACAAGAAGCAGCTGTAGTAAGATTAATATGTTTGAAAGCATCAGTTGATGAGAAATGGTGTTTTTTGGTAACTCTGGCTCACACGGGTAATTTATCTGAAATCAGTGGGATGACTGGCTTGAGCAGAGGCCATTAGTCATTGTGTCCAGATCTGTATGTCCTTAATGAAGCAAAGGCTGGTAAAGAAGGGTTGTTGCTTCTAGGAGAATGGCTCAGATGCAGCCTTGCTGAGTAGATGGTGTTATGAGCAATCATCGCTGCTCAGTAGTTTCATCATTTTAGGAAACATGACTCAATAAATTGCTTCCGTCAAAAATTCCCATTATATTTTTATTTGGATAAGGTTAGATGCTGTTGGGTCAGTGGGAAGAGAGTCTCCATTAGTCTAGAAGCTATGTACATTCTTTCCACGAATAATAATCTCTGCCATATTCATTTGCAAGCCGGTGACCAGGTCTTTGATGGATTTGGTAGCCCAACTGCACTGATTTTCACTAGTCATAATTTCTTTGGCAGGTTAAAATAATGCAGACAGACTGGGATATAGTAAAACTGTTACCTATAGATGTTTAAAAGGAAAAAAAAGGGCTAAGATAGCCACCCAGTTCAAGTAATAATGTTTCCAAATTGTCTTGAAGTTCCAATGCATTTTCCGTGTGAGGCGTAGGGTGGGGATGGCTGGAAAAGAGTCTGCAGCTTTAGTTGTGCTGCTTTTATCATTTGATGTTTTTCCTCTGATGATCTAATTCAATGGACATTTTGACATGGGGTGTTGCAACATGCAGTTGATAGCACCGAAAGATTGCTTTCCTATGAGCTGTGTATGCAGCGGGGCTTGGAAATTCTTCTGAAAAAAAAAAGAAAGAAAGATTGACCAGAGCAAAACTGGACTGCAGAACCTGATCCATGATGACCCTGGTGGTGATTTTGGTGGTGCCTGAGCGTGGCCAGAGTCTTCTGCTGCACTGGTAATGGTGTTCTGAGGACAGAGGTGCCAGGACAGAGCATCACAGAATGTCAGGGATTGGAAGGGACCTCAAAAGCTCATCCAGTCCAATCCCCCTGCCAGAGCAGGAACACCCAGATGAGGTTACACAGGAAGGTGTCCGGGCGGGTTTGAATGTCTCCAGAGAAGGAGACTCCACAACCTCCCTGGGCAGCCTGTTCCAGGCTCCGGCACCCTCACCGTGAAGAAGTTTCTTCTCATATTTAAGGGGAACCTCCTGTGTTCCAGTTTATACCTATTGCCCCTTGTCCTATCATTGGTTGTCACCGAGAAGAGCTGGGTCCATCCTCGTGACATTCACTCTCTACATATTTATAAACATTAATGAGGTCACCCCTCAGTCTCCTCTTCTCCAAACTAAAGAGCCCCAGCTCCCTCAGCCTTTCCTCACACGGGAGATGCTCCACTCCCTTCAGCATCTTCATTGCCCTGTGCTGGACTCTCTCCAGCAGTTTCCTGTCCTTCCTGAACTGAGGGGCCCAGAACTGGACACAATATTCCAGGTGTGGTCTCTCCAGGGCAGAGTAGAGGGGCAGGAGAACCTCTCTGACCTACTGACCACCCCCCTTCTAATACACCCCAGGATGCCATTGGCCTTGGCCATAAGGGCCCAGTGCTGGCTCATCAGGGGTTTCTTTACAATGTGCCTGTGCTATTATTGGGACTGGGACTACTGGGGAGTAGCAGAAAAAGTCCAGTGGTAGTAAAGGATGTAAGGTTTTTCTGGACCAGCTAACCAGAGCTTTTCAAAAAAAGAAATGAAAACAACAGTATTATCAGAGCAGTAGGGATAAAAATATCTGCACTGAGAAAGGTAAACAACCAGATGAAGATACAAAGAGGCATCTCTGACTAATATGGGAAAAATAGCAAACAAAAATGATGAATTCTAGATATTATATAAAATAGGTGATGTTGGCCAAAATATATCAAGGAAATGGAGAGAGCTTTTAGAATTCTAGAGAAGAGAGAATAATGTTTGCTTTACATTAACTCCATTACTGATAATGTCTTAAGTATTTTAAGATAAAGGGATAGTCACCTGTGAAATACCTTTATGGGAAGTAATTAGAAAGTGGCAAGGAACTTGTACAGTAATTGGGAGGATGATCTGAATCTAGAAAGCAGACATTCAATTAATGTCTATAAAGAGTTTGATACAATAATTAGTAATGGAAAATTCTGAGAAACTGAAGAAAGACAATGCTGTGCTGTTTTTCAAAGAAAAGGCAATCTTGGCTATCACTGGCCCATAAACCAGGCTAAAACAGTGTAACAAATAAAAGAGGAGAGAAAATCATTATCTAGCAAATGGCAAAATCATGGATTTCACTGGAACAAATGATATCAGACAAATTTCATTGCTTTTTCTGATAGAGACAAATCAGTAGATGGGGGTGACTACAGCTCATGTTTAATATTTATGTGGCCTGTGATAAAAAAATTGCTGTTGTATTGCATTGAAACCTGCTCATAAAACAATTTCAGTGTGTGTTTTGAATCTTATGGCGTGGATTGATAAGTGGCTGAGGAACTCTAAACAAAGCAATGACTTGTCCAAACAGATTCATAGCAGGGTAACTAGTTCAATAAAAACCCCCCCCACATTTCTATTTAGCATTTCCATAGATCAGGGTAAGTCTCAACAACTGTCATAAACTGTGTAGGTGGTATAAACAGGTAGGTATAGGAAATGCTGAGGAAAAAAGAATAATTAATGGTCTAGAGATATTTGATTGATAGATGTGTGACTTAGTGACAGAGCATCTGATGAATTATTTTTATGTCCCCATTGTTTGCTGTAATTTTTGTTTACAATTTCAGGTGTACGCAAAGAAAAAATACATGAAACTCTTCCTTGTTTTTGTTCAACAGAAAGAATTGTCCATATGTAGTAAATCAATTGGGTATGTTTTAACAGCAGAATTGCATTGCTTTACTCAGGAGACTGAGCTGATGTTGGCCAGATTTGCAATGGAAATCTAATTCTTTCTTGCAGGGAACTGCTGGAGAGAGTCCAGCGCAGGGCAACAAAGATGCTGAAGGGAGTGGAGCATCTCCCGTGTGAGGAAAGGCTGAGGGAGCTGGGGCTCTTTATTTTGGAGAAGAGGAGGCTAAGGGGGGACCTTATTAATGTCTATAAGTATATAAAAGGTGAGTGCCATGAGAATGGAGCCAGGCTCTTCTCGGTGGCAAACAATGATAGGACAAGGGGTAATGGGATCAAGCTGTAACACAAGAGGTTCCACTTAAATTTGAGAAGAAACTTCTTCTCAGTGAGGGTGACAGACACTGGAACAGGCTGCCCAGGGGGGTTGTGGAGTCTCCTTCTCTGCAGACATTCAAATCCCGCCTGGACACCTTCCTGTGTAACCTCATCTGGGTGTTCCTGCTCTGGCAGGGGGATTGGACTAGATGATCTTCTGAGGTCCCTTCCAATCCCAAACATACTGTGATACTGTAATCCCTTTCAAAGACCATCACTGGACATTTGGACAGCTTTTTGTCCACATTTATGTTTGATCATTTTAATTTTTCCATCTCTCCTGTAAAGGATCTGATACAACACACACCAGGGCATGCAACTAGTAAGAGTGTACAGATCCCAGTCCCTGATTCATCAGCCCCTACAGATACATGTTTAGTTCTAAGGCTGGGCTGGATACTAGAAGAATACTCTGTATTTTGGGTTGAAATGGGGGATATGGAAATGTTGACACATGCTGGATTGATCCACCGTGTAACTGTAAGTGAGAATGCTCTCCCAGATGACTTGGTTCCTGCATGCTAACTAATATCTACTGATAATTACAAAAATGACTTTCTAATGACTTCTTAGAGAAGGGAGGAATATATTAACCAGACTTCCAATGAAAAATTCAAGTATCTGTAGTGAAAATAATCTAAAAGACCTGTTCAGTAGAAAGCAGAAACCTGGAAATAAGGAGTGTTTAAAGAGATCCAGAGATCCAGGGTAACAACATAACAGACTACATTTGTCAAGTAGCATAGTGAAAAACATCAGTTTGGTGACAGAAAGTGATAGTTTGTCTCCAGGTGGCTTTTTTCTGAAGAAATAATAAAAGATACCGGTGTTGAAGGGTGTAAACAGATAGCTTAGGGAAAATTTTAATAAAAATTCAAATTTTATTCAAAGTCAATTCAAATACAATTAAAAAATTCCATTCAAATTCAAATATGTTCTAAATAGTTATAGTGGAGAGGGAAAATGCAACAGGAGTTTTGATCTGCTGTTTATGGCTCCCCCGAACACCGAGTTGACGCTGAACTGTGTGAAATACTGACAGCACGAGATGTGGACATCTCACTTCTAACAGGGTGACAATTTGAGATGGCCAAGGTGGCCAGGACTGGTTCCAGGACTCCTGGATCCAGCAGTGATGGAGGCTTCCCAAGGCTCCATCCCCTGGGGAGCAGAGGTGTGGCAAATGCAGGTAAGACAATTACCAAAACAATCCTGACACAGCTTTTGACTCTTTTGACTCTTTTTGCCTTATCGAAGCACCTGTATGTGCCATGGTGGATCCAGGCAGCCGGTAGCACAAGGTGTGCATCCATTTAGGACCAATTCTGAGGGCACCCCATGTTCTAAGGCTGCTTGAGGGAAAGCTTTGTCCCCTCCTGATATGCAGCTCCTGCCAGCGCCTGACGCCAGAAAGACTTTAATGAGCCTGCCTCGCACAATGGTGGAAATGAAGGGCCAATTATAGGCAGTGTTTAGGTTTGAGGATCATTAGGTTAATTAGGAAAATGCATCCTAGTTCCCATGAGGATGTTGTGTTTTGCAGCTGAAGAGGCTGCTCTACCTGCTGCCTTTGTCCGCTGCCCAGAAACAGTGAGAAAAGCTCAAAAAAGAAAAAAAAAGTCATGTTGGAGGAAAAACAACCCAATTTAAAATTCGTTATTGTAAAATGAGGCCAACCATGAATGTGGTCTGTTGTGTTCACTTCATATAACTATGCTGCAATATTATCTGCTGGTGCTTTGTTTACTCTGTGAATGTATAACATGATAACAAATATATTTCTTTCTAATATATTCCTTACAGTTAAAACAAGCCCCTACCTGCTCTTTGGCAGTGATAACCTTGCCTTCTGCCTTCATCTTAATTCTTATTTCTTCCCTCTCCTTATAATCCTTCCATTTATCTCCTTTCCCTATTAGCCTTGAGCTTCATCCCTTGCTATAGCTCAGTCAGGTTTAGAAATGGTTTCATGAACTGAACTTTACAGAGATAAAGAGCCAGCTCCTGCAAGTCATCTGTACATAAAAGACCAATTAACCTTGAGAATCAATCCTACAGGAAGCCAGGGAAGATTTCTGCTATACATAAACCTATGGGTTTCATTCCCCCGCTCTTTTCTTTGAGATGTGTCATTGGCTCAAGCTGTAAGGAGACTCCATAGACTTAGTGATGAAAATGAAATTGAATTTTGATACTCAGTTTGACTCAGTAGTTTCCTTTGAAGAATGCATGTTCTAGGGAAAAAGCACTGTGACAAGTTGTAGCTTCAGTAAAATGTAGGAGGGTGACTTTGGAGCAAAGAAATTTCTTTTAATCAAGACAGTTGTAGAAATCTTTGTGATTTAACATTTTCACTGCTTGCTCTTTGGAGCAGAAATTTAGTTTTGTGAAGTTGGATGTAAAGACACCAGGGGTCATTTTACAGACTGTTATTGTAGATAGATAGAGCCAGTTGTTTGTTTAAAGAACAAGAACACACGCAACAAAGATAAAGACAAATATTGGCAACCAGATTCTATTCCGTTGAAGGATAACTGGGTGATAATACCAAGTATTTATATAAGATGTAGTTTCTAGATGGGGGGTGAAACCTTTATATTTATACTCAAGCTGTGAAATACATTGGAAGCTCTCATTTTTTTCTTAGAGCATTACATTTACAGACCATTTACATTTTTTTAATGTACAAATGTACATTTATTTAATGTACAAATATATACGCTATATATATATAGTAAACAATTGACTCTTGTTTTAGAGAACACTTTCACCAGTCTAAATAAGATCTCAAGCCTGACATGCTGCAAGTTGGGAATTTTGTTGAATTTATAATTTTTTCTCTCTTTAACTTTTACAAGACTCTATTAAAATCAAGCTAAAGGAACAGAATTATCATTTGCTTATTGAATCATACTTTGGAGTTAAAAAAAAAATCACATTAGGGAAATCCAAGGAAGGAAACTCTTACTACTAACAGGAAACTGATAAGAAACCACAAGTGAAGCCAAGTTGGACTAGGAGCCTGGAAATTCATAGATATTTGCAAATTGCAGTGTGGCAATCCTGAAAAGCATTGAAGTTGTCCTTGAAGTCGATAAGAAATGAGAAAGCCTGTCTCCTCAGCTGAACTCCAGGACAGTTTTGAGCTCTGAAGCAACTTTTTTTAGGTTTTAATTTAAAATATGAGTCTGAAATGCAAATTGTCCTCAACTTACACTGAAAGAGAATGGATTCAAAGTGTACTGAAGGCAGGCAAAGTTTTTCCACTTAATTTGGGGGTTTCTTGAACTTCTCCATGTCCTCGCCTCCCTCCATTTCTCACTTACAGCCCATGTTCTCATTTCTGTATCTGTTTCTTAGCTTCTTCACGATGAAAACACAGAGCTGCTCTTTTTATAGCTGGCTTTGCAACATTGTCATAAGATGCTGTAAGATTAAAATTGCATTAAAATTATGAGGATGTATGAGCAGTTCCAGACTATAATAAACCTCATCTTCAGTCTGTCCTTATATGTCTAGCCATGCTGTATATTCCCAGCTAGATGAAGGAGTAAGGGTGGCTGATAAACCTGAAGACTTCTATAATTTGGATAGCACAAAAATAATGTGAAATCAATGAAGATCATGTTGCTATTAAACCTTTTCACCAGGGCGTTTCAAGAACAGTGAATGAGGAAGGACCTTTATTTCCTCCTCTTCAGCCCTCTTGACCCAGTTTTGTGGTTTCCCTTGGAGCTGCCCCAGAGGAATCTCTTCTTATAGGGTTTGATGGGGAGAAACAGCTCCCACTGGTCCCTTTTCTTTCTCCCTCCAGGGGTGTGGATGCCCTGGTCCCAGATACCGTAATAATAATAATAATTAATAATAATAATAATAATAATAATAATAATAATAATAATAATAATCTCTTGGGGGTCATATTCCTTTTGTCCGTTACTAATGCCACAAACACAAAGTCTTTGGAGAAAAGGAGGCTGAGGGGAGACCTTCTTGCCCTCTGTAACTGCCTGAAAGGAGGCTGTAGCATGGAGGGTGTTGGTCTCTCCTCCCAAGTAGCAAGTGATGGGGCAAGAGGAAACAGCCTCAAGTTGTGCCAGGGGAGGTTTAGATTGGATATTAGTAAGAATTTCTTCATAGAAATGGTTTTCAGGCATTGGAACTGGCAGGAACTGGCACTGACCAGGGCAGTGGTGGAGTCACCATCCGTGGAGGGGTTTAAAAGACGTGTAGATGAGGTTCTTAGGGACATGGTTTAGTGCCAGAGTTAGGTTATGGTTGGACTCAATGAACTTGAGGATCTCTTCCAACCAAAATGATTCTATGATTCTGCGTTTCTATGTTTGAGTGGGACGGGGGGTTGTTGTAGACTGTGGGAAGGAAAGGAGATGTGGAATGGCAGGATTTCTGGTTTCTTTGTGAGTGCTGGGCGTGCTCGGCATCCCAGAGTTACAGATGATCTGTCCCTTTCCCTTTTTGCAACTGAATCTGGTTCCCTGTGGATGCCAGTGCTGGGGATTGCTATAAATGTTTGGACAACATTCCCTGTACTTGCCACTTTACAGCTGATGACCACCGCAGCTACATCTCGGTCCTCAATTGTCCACTTGAACTCCTGGTGACATTAATAGCAAAACATGCTGGGCGAGGGGCTGATAAGGGATGATGCGATCATGGCGTGTCAGTGGGCACAGTGGGCACCAGCCCCTCTGATGCTGGGATGCTGTAACCTTTGTCTCTGCTCTGGGTTGCTGTGATACGGAGCACCAAAGTGACAGGTACAGAAGGCTATTAATTACTGATTTCCCCATCAGCAGATAATGGCTGCTGCTTTTCAAGGCAATCCACTCTGCTTTTCTTTGTGGCTCCAGCTCTGTCAAAAGCCCAGCTGAAATCTGGGCTGGGTGGTTTGATCTGTTCGGTTCTACTTTTAAAATATTTTTGCTGTGTGGAGAACCTTCCTTTTAGAAGAGGTTTTTCCTTCTCTCCTTTAATTTCTTTGTCCATGCTGGATTTATAGGTTGACAGAGCTGGGATACTGCTGTCAGCTTCGGTCTGCTCACTTTGGCTTTACTGACAACTCCATAAATGTGGCAAATACATTCAGACAGAAAATAGCAAAGCATGAGCTGCTTCTCCAGCAAAGCAGAGCACTCTTCCAGCCACTGGAGAAACAGATAACACATATTTTACCAAATGCTGTTTTTCTGTTGAGAGATTATATTACATTTTTTTGTTATTAATTGATGGGAATGTCAAATGCCCATTGGCAGGAGGATCCATGGATCAAATCCCAGGTGCCCTTTCAGAGCTTCATCCTTTGAAGACCGCATTTGTGGAAATGAAGAGAGTTTGGTGTATTGCAGGGTTTGGTCCTGAGTGAATTTTGATTGGTTGTCCTGCTTAGAATTGTTTAAAAGATAGTTACTGACTTAGTGGATTTGGATGCTGGCCCTTTTCTGAGTCATTTAAAAGCTGAATTTCTCTGGATTCAGCTGTTTCACTGCTCAGCAAAAGCACTGGGAGCTCAGAATAAGTATGCTCCAGTTCATTATGGAAGTTGAGCTTCATTTTCTGACTAAAAAGTGAAAAAAAATCTGGAAGAGACAAGACTTCAAGATGTTAAGAGTTTGTCTTCTTGGAGGTTAGAGTACTCTGTACCATTTGACTGAAAAAGTGGATAATCTATATATAAACCTACTAATGAGCACATATGGACAATACAGATTTTCTAAAATGGTTCAGTTTAAAAAATTTACTAAAATGTGGTCATTTCCCACAGAATATCTCAGGGAACTGATTCTTTTCCAAACAGCAATTTTTCATCCAGAAAGGCCTAGGCAGTTCCTGTCCATGCGTACTGACCTTTCCGAGCCAGAGCTTCTGCTGTGCTCTAAGGTCAGATGAGGTTCTCCTGGGTAAGAAACTTGCCCCAATGTGGTCTGGAGCATCTTGGCAGCAGCAGGAGCCCTGGGGTCGTGTCTCCCTGAGCCATCTCTGTATTCCTCATTTTTCTAGGAGGGCAGGAGAGGGTTTGTGTATCCTAGATGTATTTATGGAGTAAGAAGATGCTCTTTGAGGGTTGATCGGTGTCTCTGGTAAACACTAAGCACCTCCTTTCCTGGGTTTAAAAACTTTTTTTCACCTATAGTTCTCCTCCTGCCCTTATTCCCAGAACAATTTATTTTGTGTCTTTTCATGTATAGCCTTTTAACATTAAGCTTACACATGCGCTATGTTTGTGCTGAATATAACCTATTTAATAGAAAATAATTTCCTGAGGCTACAGTTCTTAACCAAGCATTAGGCAGACCTAATTCATCCATGGTGCCTATTGGCCTGCCAAAGCCATTTTATTTTTAAAATTCGTCTTTTTTTTATATATTTATTTTTTCCCTTTTCTGGCTGCACAAATCTTCAGAGGATCCTTAGTCATGTGTTAAAGCTTGTTTGGCCTGAGGAGTTAATCCTTTCTAAGACAAGTCTTTTCTCTCTCACATGCATGGATATTCATGAAATCACAGTCTAAATCCAGGAGGGTTTTATTTAGAAACTCATGGCCTTCTGCTAAGGAAAATACATTATTCACCTGAAGAAGAGACCACCAAAGCTGCTGTCTGGCATTTTCCTTATATACCATAAGCTTAATTTAGTCTCGTCTCTGTCGTCACTTCGGAAAATTAAATTGTTTAATTGCTAGAAGTTTGATTCTCTCTCTAAACAGGGATCACAGACTCATCTGCCTAGTATTTTTGCATCTACTCTCCAGCCTGAGCTCTAGCGGTTAAGAATTATTATTCATTCCCTGACTTTTAGATGGGTTGCATATGCCAGTAAATCTGTGTCTCTCTCTCTTTCCTGCCTAGATTTCTCCTCATGAAAAATAATGTTTAAGCTTACATTAAGCTTTCATTTCCATGAGTTCACCCTGGTTCATCAGGACTTCAGGGGGAGACTGTTTAAATGTGACTGAACGTGCTTATAAAAGAGCACTTTTTTTTTTTTTTCTGAGGATAAAAGGATTATGGTTATGTGAACTGCAATATTGTATAATGAGACCATTTGTAACAGGAAGAATTATATGTGAGATCCTTGTAGGTAAAAGGACAAACTTTGCTTGCATGCAAGTACTAGAAAACCTTTGTACTTTGAAGATTACCCAATTAGATCAGAATTTGTCCTCTCTGAGACACCCAGTTGTATTAAATCCATGAGCTCCAGATACAAATAATTATATGGCAAACGCCCCATTTGTGTGAACAAATGTGCTAAACCCTTCCCCTAGAGAGCCTGTATAACCCTACAGTCCTTTTTGTTACCCCAAATACAGCTCTTTTGGCATTTTCTTCCCCTTCAGCTCTACATACAACCTCACAACTCAAATTCCCCAGCCCCTTGTGTGGCTGCCTCCAAGCCTTCAAACCATCCTACCCAAGGCACAGCCCACAATATCAGTTTTGCCTGGTTTTCCCAAACATGTTGCTCTCTGCTTGTTGCAGAGATGTAGATATTCAACTGCTAAGCAAAGATTTCAAGGCTAGGTTGAATGAGGCTTTGACCAACCTGGACTAGTGGAAGGTGTCCCTGCCCATGGCAGGGGGGCTGGAACTAGGTGCTCTTTAAGGTCCTTTCCAACCCAAACCATTCTATGATTCCATGGTAATCCACAGTCTGCACTACATGGGGTATCTTTGGATGGTTTACACCTCTGGGAGCCCTGTTACAGCTACCCCAGGACCTAGGTGCGTGAAGCATCTGTCAGTGGAAATGTCCTAAATGAGCCGCATGGTTGACTGTGCCTCACGAGCTGTGGGTTTCTCACTGCTAACCCAAAGGTGGGTACTTGCTTGGTGATGAGTTTCCCATGGGCAAGGAAAGACATCAAAAAGCTGCTTTCTGCTCCTGTCTACCATAATCTAACATGACAGAGCTTATGATTTGGGTAACATGTGCTTGGAGAAGAAGAAAATATTTAGAACTTGATTATGTGCCTGGTAGCATCATTTGCACCATTTTTCCTGTCTTAAAAACCTTGCTGAGCGTGTAAGTGCAATGGCCCTGTACAAATAACTGTTATTCAGCTATGTTAATACTATTTCAAAATATAGAGGCATATTCTCTGTGCAGGATGAGGGAATGGCATTTAATGTCCTGCTTACACCCACCTCTGTCTACAAAATTTAGCCCCTGGCTCTTGAGAGCATTTCTCCGTTTGGGAGCACTTATGTTGGAAGCCAGTGTGCGGGTGTGTGGCTACTGGTAGCCAAGGGGCTGTGGGCAGGACTGAGCCACTGGCATTAATAAATTTCTTCTTGGTAGGGGTTTATGAGGATGCGAATTGGCTGTCTGTCTGTGGCATGATGGGTCCAGCTGCACAGCCGCAATGGCTGAGGGAGATGGAGGGAGCACCAAAATGCCCTTATGTCCACCCTCAGGTAATGATGGACATTTTCTGTGTCCTGTCTGTGAGCGGAACAAGGGTGTCTCCTGCTTATAATGATAAGGTTTTGTGATGCACCTTTAAACTCCACAAAAGTGGTGGTTTTGGTTGCATCTCCGTGACATGCACTGTCAGTATGTGGCTTTTCTCCAGGTACCTTCTTCAAAGCAACTCCCTGCTTTAAACCTAAATGCAATCCTGGGATTATGCCCTTTCTCTCCACTGTACAGGGCATCCATCACCCACCATGCCTATCACACAGCCCTGTGGTCTCCAGGCGGAGTTGGCCCTTGACCAGGCCATCCCCAGGGGATGCTCATGCCACTCCATACCTAAACACAGCTGCCTCCCTCAGTGACTCGGCCACGGCTTTCACACCAAGCAAACAGCTGTGTTACTCTGCCAGCACAGGGGAAACATCTTAAATCCCCTTCTGCTCTCCGTTGGCCTGACTTCTGTGTGCGCCACTGCTTGCTGATGGCCCTGCCATCCTCTGTACACACTTTTATCTGTAAGGGTCAATTAAATCACTAATGCTATCATCTGTCTGCCTGGGATGACTCCCAAGCACCTAACATTTTGCTACATAATAACACAGAGGCACTTATATCTTTGAGGCTGTCTCTGTGAATCACTGTAATGTATTTGCACAGTGAAAGGGATTTGGAATTAACGCAGCCCAAATCATGGCTGTTGATTTAGCCCCCCTTACTGTTTGACACTGCTTACGTTTTTTAACGAGGACACGTCAGCTACGCAGTTCATATTGTGCTGAATCATTGTTCATAAATCACCAGGTTGAGGTTTTTATATGTTTTTGTATTTTAATCTCCCTGTCCCGTGGGGTGGGGATAGCGGTGCTTCAGCACAGCTCAGCGCCAAAGCGACCGGTCACTCCTGGGTTTAATTTTGTCATGATTTACTGCAGCATCATGCAGTAAGAAAAAAAAAGTAAGGCAAATCCCCAGGCTTGGACAGATGGCCTGTGCTGGTAATCCTTCATCGTAATGGCTCCTGACAGAGCAGCTGTGGTGCTCTGCTAGTCAGGGTTTTCCATCAGAGACAACACTTTTCCTGGGGTATGAAACTTGGCTCTAGCAGTTTGCTTCGCTTGAGCATCTCTTACCCAAAGAATAACACACAAGAGGAAGGTACTGTTTTGGAAAGTGAAGCAGCCTTGTTCCCATTGAGATAATCTGCTGGCACATGACCTTTTCTCTCCCCCGTGCTTATCTATTTTTAAAGAAGTGTCTCAGCCTTTAATTTGTGGTGTGGGGAAATTTTTGTAGAGGCTTCACATGGTCACAGGTCTTCATAAAGAGACTGATGGGGAGGCTACAGAGAATGCGGGAGTGGTGAAGATAGGGTTGCTAATGGAGTGTTTGATTTAGCATTTTATTCCTTCCCTTAGTGAATCCCCTGGATGTAAAGCTTTTATTATTTTTTTCTGCAGGAAACCCCCAGGAGCTTCAGTGACTTTGTCACCCCTTGTGTTGGGTTTTCCAGCCCTGCCTGAGGTATCAGGCAGGTAGAAAGGCTGTAATTGAGATTTACTGTGTTTGGTTCTGTACCTACACATACGTGTGTGAAGTACTTAGCCAGCAACAGCAGATTCATAATTATTTCTCTCTCTCTGTGCCTAACGGTGCACAGCTGTATATTGATTTGCTGTAGTCAGGATGAGCAGACTAATTATAATGATTCATTACAAAGACTGAATTATGGCATTAGGCAGACAGTTGTCTGGTGTGTGACAAATTGTGAATAAATAGGATAGAATGTTGCACAGAGAAAGGCCCGTGGAAGGTAGCGGGTTGGAAAGGCACGGGGTGGCTTTGGCTGGTTCAACAGGGCTGCTCCATCCTTGGAGTCTCCCTGAATGCTGCAGGAGACCCTTAAATCATGTTGATTTATCTCTGCATTGGGTTTTATGACTAATTAGTGCTGATGGTGTCTTCATCTGACACAACAAAGCTCTGGCTGGGGTCTCTCTGGCTCACGTGGAAGCGGAACTGTCACACAGGTTGTGCCAAGGTCATATTCTGAGTCCTCACAAAATTTTTAGTTTGCAGAATTTTAAATGAGTGAAATAAGAGAAAAATATCCACTGGCTTTGTTTTGTGTTTTCTTTTTTTTTTTTTAGAAAAAAATGTTTCGGTGAGTGGAATTTGAAGTCTTCCACATTAAAATGAATGTTTTCTAATGCATTTTGACAAACATGCTTTTAGCTAGAATGCAAGCCATCTCTTGTTGAATTGATATTTCAACTTAGAAAACTCCATGACTCAAACAATCTTCCCTCCTTCCCTCCCTCCTTCCAGCCTTCAGAGTGAATGACTTGGACATCCTGAGTGGTTTCAACTTAAAGACCCTCTGGTGGCAGAAACCCCTCTGAAAAGACATGTATTGTCATCTGGGGGCCCTGTCTCTCTCCTTGGACAGTGAAGGGAGACATTTAGACTCATTTCAATGAGGACAGCAAACTTCTAGACTCCCAGCTCAGGACAGATTTGATTCTGTTGAAATACGAACAGTTTGCGGAGAAAAATGAAAACATAATCATTCTATGCCTGTGCTTAGTTCTGATCACAGAATCACAGAATCGACTGGGTTGGAAAAGACCTCAGAGATCATCAAGTCCAACCCTTGGTCCAACTCCAGTTCATTGACTAGATCATGGCACTAAGTGCCATGTCCAATCTCAGTTTACAAACCTCCAGGGACGGTGAGTCCAGCACCTCCCTGGGCAGCCATTCCAATGCCTGACCACTCTCTCTGCAAATAATTGCTTTCTAATATCCAGCCTAAATTTCCCCTGGCAGAGTTGAAGCCCATGCCCCCTTGTCCTATTGCTGACCGCCTGGGAGAAGAGACCAATCCCCACCTGGCTAGAACTGCCCTTCAGGTAGTTCTAGAGAGTGATGAGCTCACCTCTAAGCCTCCTCTTCTCTAGACTAAACAACCCGAGCTCCCTCAGCCTCTCCTCATAGGTCTTGTGTTCAAGTCCCTTCCCCAGTCTTGTTGCTCTTCTCTGGACCCGCTCCAGCACTTCAATGTCTTTCCTGAACTGAGGGGCCCAGAACTGAACACAATACTCCAGGTGTGGCCTCACCAATGCAGAGTACAGGCCTTGTCCTGCTGACCACGCTATTTTTGATACAGGACAGGATTTTCTGGGCCAATTAAAATGCATTTGGTTGCCCTCTGCAAGGTCAAAATGTGTTGCTCAAATGACATCTCTTCATTTCCACTTGTTGGTCTTTAAATGTTGAGTCTTGCTTAAAACTTCAATGCTTGCGAAGTGCAATGTGGTCAGGGCTAGGAAGACGCTGTGGAAACCCACACCAGTGTTAGCCAGACAAATGCAGTGTATTTGGAAATCAGCTGCTTTATATGCACATTGCTTTTCAGTGTATTGTTTTTCTTCTTTTTCTTTTTTTGCATCTAGACTACATTAACCTTGTGCTGGCTCCATCATGCTGGCTGACATAAGATGGATGATGTCGGTGGCCTGGCATAGCACCCTGCATGCCAAGTGCCTTTGAACGGCACCTGCTGCCTTCCAAGGGGGAAGCCTGTTTCCTCAATATAACCACGTTTAGCAGAGCTGTCTGCCTAATTGGCTGGAGAAGCCCATGCCCCTGATTTTATGTGATGAGATTTCCTTGGCAAGAAAACAGATGGATTATCAGAAAGGCTTTGCAGAATGAGAAAAATGGGGCCAAGTGTTCCTATTTTGCTGATTTTTGGATCTCTGCTGAGGTGCTGGTTGGGATTGTCATGGTGGGGGCTGCTACAAGATTTCCTCCTGCGGTGAAAGCACTTCATTTCCACCAGTCCCTCAGGCAGGATCGACACTACAGATTTAGGATGCTCTTAAGGAAGAGATTGATCCAGTCTTTAGAGCCTCAGGAGACCTGCATTTGACTTTCTTGTGTGGCACCTTGTCTTATCACTTGGGGCATGACTCTAAGCAAGTCAAGAGCCCAGCTCCTGCAGAAAAGGTGCCTGGATAGGAGCAAGGCTCTTGAGTACCTTTTGCAAATATTGGCCTGAGTACCCTGGGTCTGAGCTCTTGTGAAGGACTGAATTTGGGATAATGACACTTGTCTCCCCTAGAAAGGTGCAATGAGGATAAAGACACCAGATCACCCAAGGTGTCCTTTGATATTCTCTGTCATAAGAAAGCAGATGTAAGCTAAACAATGAGTGGTAAGATTTTTCACAGTCTCTCATTTCAGATCTCAGATCTAGAAGCTGAGAAGAGCAGTGCAGAGCAGGTATTGACATCAGGGCTGTTCTCACCCATTTTAATGAGTGCCACCTCAGAACTTCACATTTTCCAGTTAGAGTGGGAACATGAACCCCTGCAAGCAGATCCTGCTTTGGACATGAATTTTCAACAAGCCAGGTGAATGTCAATGTGTGTGTCATGAGCTGTTCAAGAACTCAGATGCTGAACTTCCAGCATGCTCAGAAAACTTTTGCTGAATGGCGACTGACTTGAGCACATACAGTTATCTTCATAGTTGCGCCTCAGGTGATGCTCCAGTTTTTGGGAGAGGTGTAGATTTGCTTTGTTCTTATGTTTGCAAACTTGCTAGGAATTTTGCCATTGGTGCCTTTTTTGGGTTGATTCCTGTACATTTTAGCATTAGTGTGTTATCTACAATTCCTTCCCCAGCTGCGTGGCAAAGGCACGGAGCCTGATTATCTGTCACTGGTGACTGTGGAGCAGCACAGCGAACCTGAGCCTTCAGTTCCATGAATTCCTATTTAGCAAGGAGGCTCTTCTGCTTTTGGCTCAGAATTAATAATGCTTATTTACTTCCTCACACAGGGAAAATGCCTGATAAACGCAGAGGGACTCATATGCAAATTCTGCAGGCCAGGAACAAATACTGTGCCTTTTTTAGTTCTGCATGCAATCAAGCCCTTGTGACTCTTTCTGAGCTCTGTTGTAACAGCCGGCACGGTCTTGTTTCTATTTTGGGTCTCAACTGATTGAACTTTTGTTTGCTGGGTTTTGGCTCCATTGCTCCATGCTACCTGGAGAGGAACTGAGGGAGCAAAGAGGTTTCCTGAGCTATTGTTGCTGCCTGGCGCAGATCCAAGCAGCTTGACCACCCTCGCAGGCACGAGCAGTGACAATGAAGGGTGGCCGAGGGGACATGGACAAAATGGGGACTCTGGCATCTGCTCTTTGCTGGGGGATGAGACTGGTCTGGCTTGGCAATGGCATAAGACTGGGAAAAATTCTCATCAGCATCTCCAATGTCAAGAGAGAGTTGTCACTACCCCAGGAAAAGGGTTGTAAGGTTGTTTTTTCTGCTCCGCTTGCTGAAGACTATCTCTGTCCAAATCTTTTGTGACCTTTTCCCATGGGAGTTTTGCATAGAAATAGTAAATAGAAATAATGAAAGGTGGAAAAGTCATTATGTAGATCTTACATGGAAGTATTACTGCAGCTGTCTTATCTGGAGCTTTAGGTCACAGTCCTTAAAGGAAAGGGAAGAGCCTTTAGTTGCTCCTGGTTTACTCTGTGGGTCTGAGTGCCTTTCTGCTTTGTCACAAATTACATTTCTGTTCTCCTGTATTTTGGGGCACCTATATCCCTTTCAGGGGTGATGGTTTTAAAGTAAAGGAGGGGAGATTCTGATTAGACATGAGGAAGAAATTTTTTACACTGAGGGTGGTGAGAGCCCAGCCCAAGTTGGCCAGAGAGATGGTGGATGCCCCATCCCTGGAGACATCCCAGGCCAGGCTGGACGGGGCTCTGAGCAACCTGATCTGGGTGAAGATGTCCCTGCTCATGGCAGGGGTGGCATTGGATGAGCTTTGAAGGTCCCTTCCAACCCAAACTATTCTATGATTCAGCTCTGCAAACACCTGCATGTGTCTCAGAGCAGCATGTGCTTCATTTGAAGCGTGATTTTTGTCTTATTGGAGTCACGAACTCGTCTCCAGGTAGCTGAGGTAAAGCACACGCTGAAGCACTTCATGTTCTATGAACAGGCAGTTGCATTGCCCCCCTGATGTGTTTTCCTCTCACTGTCCATCAGGATATTTTCTATCCAACTCTACAGACCTTAGGAGCTCAGATACTTGTTTCCTTGCTATTGGCAATCCCTTGTCAGGCTGATCCGAATCCCCATGTAGAGGTAATTGGTATCAAATGTGTGTATGTGCATATTTGTTGAGGTGCCACAGAGACAGGCTGCAGGAGAAAGTATGAGGTTGCAGTAGTGCAGGGTAAGGAGAATTGATTTGTAAGCGACAGAAAGGAACAGATGGCTTTGGTTGTAATGCCTCTATTTATATTTAATGTTAATATTCCTCTTGGAACACCAGCACTTCAGTGATGTGTAACACAACATAAAAGCATCTGGGGAGAGAGAGGATGAGGGAAATGGGTTTGTCAGATCCCAGGAGGAAATCCAGCCATGGACTTTGCCACATTATTTCAATGACTTTGAGCAAGCAGAAGGCAGAAGTTACCTACAACCCTCCCCTGGAGCTCTGTGGATGTTGTCATGACAGTCCCATGCCACAGACCCTGAGAAACCACGATGGGACCCCAGAATGGAGCAGCCTTTGTGCCCAGTGCCCCAGCTGCAGTGAGATGATGCATTGTGAAATTCCTAGAGCATTTCTTTTAATTCCAAGGTAGGGAAAGGCATCACGCTCCTGCTTTGTCATCCTTGCCATCTGTGTTCTGGCAAGGTCAATTCCACCTTGTCTAGCTCCTTATAGAGTCTCCTCGCACTGGCCCATGGTGGGATTTACTGGCGTGCTTGGAACTGCTTTCTGATTCACTCTGTGAATGCAATTAGTCACCACCAGCACACAGGTGGAAGGTAAAAGGTGATTCTGTGGCACCTAATTAGCTGTCACTGCTGGAAGGGCTTGAAAGCAGAGACAGAAAGTTGCAGTTCTGGCTGCACGATCGAGGGTTCTCATGGAGCAGCAGTGAGAAACACCAAATTCCACCTATGTGTACCCTTAACAACCTTTTGTCTTTCTGTTAAAAGATAAACCAGAAGCTTGAGTCTCTGTGGGTGTAAATCAGTGTAGCTCTGCTGCAGACAGTGGAGCTGTACCAACATTTTTCAGCCAAGGAGAGATGGAATCTGTGGGTTAAATGCTGACAGAATTATCCTTGTGTGAGTTTTTGCGTGTGTGTATTAAAAATGCACATGCAGGTGTGTATGTGCCCACACACTAGTTAAAGGTGACTGCTTTTTTAATTTGTTTGTATTTAGTGTACCTTGGAGGCCCTACCTAGACAACAGTCATAAATAAAATGTCATCAGATCGTTAACACATCCCTGACTTGTTAACAATATAATTGCATGATTTGTAGTTAAAAAAAGCCAATTGAAAGACTTGCTTGAGTAATATTCTGTCCAGCCCCGTGACATGTGCATATGTTAGAAATCCATCTAATAGAAAATACAGGACAAAAATGATCGATAGCAGGTTACAGCGCTCTTTATTACAACAAATTAATTGATCACATCTAGCAGATTTTCCTACCAGCGGAAGCTCTTGGTATTGAATGTGTCTCTCTCATTTCTCTTCTATCCTTGCTTTTGAAAACAGGCCAGACAGTTTCATACCATTATTTAAATTTATTTGTGACCTGAGAAAGTTGTGCCACTCCTGAGACAGTCAACTTTCAGCTAAAAGGTTTGGTGACATTGTAGGAGGTACGGGGATGTATATTATTAAAAGTTTTTTGAAGAGAAGGTGGAACTCCTTATCTGAGTCCTGCACCAGCAGGTCCCACCTGAGAGCTGCGTTGAAATGTTTTTCCCAATCCTTGAAACACTCTTATTTGACTGGCATCCTATTCTAAAACCAGCACACTCCACAGGTATTAATCAGGACTGGTTTTCATAGTCCTGGGCAGTGAAGCCCAAGAGTGAATGATTGCAGGAATATCCCTTCAGCCTCGAGAGGAGACTTCTTGTATCAGATGATGACAAGGATGTGTCGGTGAAGAAACGGGGAAAATTCTGCTGCTTTCTGTGCTATACTATTTGACAGCTTATGCCCCCTTTCTGCTGTGTGTTTAGCAGATCTTGTACATGGAATGACCCCTCAGAGGCACAGCGACAGGTTATTAACCTGCTGTTTTTACAAGCTCTATCCTGACACAAGCATCCTATTTGGGGCTTCTGTAACTGGCCTATTACAGAGTCTTAAATGTAAAGAAAATAAGTGCCCTAAGCCTTTCATTCTTCTGGAGCTATGCAGACCATGGGTGAAATGTTGTGGAATTACATTAGCTAACTGAGATCTGTTTTGTGGGTTTGCCTTTTGCCTGTAGAGTAAGAAGTATTATCAGTTTAAGGAATCAGCTTCAGTATTCCACTCTTGACTTGCTGTATAATTTGACTTTAGCTGATACACTCAAATGGACTGGTTCCCAAAATACTCTGCAGATAAGTGTATCCTCTCCAGGTGTGCTAAATGAGATTATACTTGTAGGGCAGATGAGTGAAGACTTCTTTGAGATTCCACAGCAAGCCAGCACTTGACCAAGGAGGAGGACTTTCTGCCTCTGGTCCAAACTAACTGTGCATTGTCAAAAGGCCCTAATCCTCATGTTTGCTAGGGGATTTGAGATCTCCCACCATTTTTATGAGGTGCTGTTTACTACTTCCATCTCACATACTTTATCTGAGACGCCTCTACAGCCCTCACTCCCACAGCTCCAAATTACCCTAGTCAAGCTATGGGGAAGTGATGGAGCACTATGGGAGAGTTTAACTCCTACTTTCTCCTTTAGGAAAAAACTATTTTAGGATTTAAGATACCATGCAAGCATGTATCGTCATGTCTGAGTTTCTTGCTGATGGCTTTCCTGAAAGTTACTTTATGTAAAGCAAGGGGGGAAGTACTAAAACAGGAGTCAGCATTTCACCAAAGATGCAGTTAGAAAACAAAGTCTGTTCTTTAACTCTCTATTTTAATGGCTTGATTGGCATTAAAAAAAACTCTCTTTGATGAAGACTTACAAGATTTTGTTGCTATGAACCAGAATATGCATTTGGAAATTCTGTTGAGTGGCTGAGGAGACGTGTATCCCTAGAGACTGTTTTAATTTCCATATTCATTAAACTGTTCTTTGGTGCCCAAGAGAGACCCAAACCTTTGAATAACACAGCTGTGAAAGCTGGGAGAGGAGACATCAGGATCAAGGTGCATTTTCACCATCAGTCTAAGTCTGTGTGGCCATTAGGTCCGTTCTGTTCCCTGCTCTTCTGCTCTCCATCTTTCCACCTTGGCTGATCATTGCTGCTTTCTCCACGTGGGTCCACAGCAGCACTCACACAGCATGTGATGAACTGGATCAGGAGCTGTTCTGGCTGAAAACTAGTGAAAAAAACCCAAAGACTTTATGATGGATCAGGTTGTTCTAAGCTGTAGAGCTGACACAAGGGAAGAGAAAAAAATGTGAGTTAGGACAAGCAAACTGCCCTATACACCTTATAAAATTAATCAGCCATCAGTGGAGATGCCACCACAGATACAGTTTGTCTGGCTGAAAATAATCTTTTGAGGGCCATTTTGCACCATCCTATAGAATTCTCTATTTGGCATCTCCACCCATTAAGTTCAGTTGAATGATCTTAAGAGGTAGAAACATCTTTACTTTCCCTAGAGTTTTACTTGCAAGGCTGTCAATGCCCATCGCTTGTTATTTAATACTTAGGGTGATGAATAAATGAGCTGGTTGACTGGGGCTCATCCTGTTGTCCTATGGAGTTGATGGATATCTTGTGTTGACATAGCTGGGCAACAGATGAGGCCCTGGATGAACGAGCCACTGTTTTACTAGGAACTACTTGTCTCTCTATGTTGCAAAAACAAATAATCCCAGAGATTTTCAAAGATGGCAGGGCTAGTGCTGCATGTAGCTTCTTTGTGAAGTTTTATATTAAAGAGAAATAAATTTCTTACAGTCAAAGGGCCGCTGGCTGACCTGACCTTTTCAGACTGGAAATGGTCACTGAAAGGGTAAATAAGATAATGATAATAAAAACTCTCCTAGTCATTACTGGACTGCTGCTGAAAGAGATTTGGTTGAAGAAATGTCAGTGTGAAAAAGCACAACATCTCTGTGGAAAAATGATTGTGTCAGACCCTGTCCAGTGCCCAGGAAAGCTGGAGAAATCTCCACCATCCTTAGCAAAACATATAGTAAATGTATAGTATAGTAAATGCAGTTTCTTGAAGGAGGCAGCCAGCCTTTGGTGCCAGCCCACTCTCTGAATCTGTTTTTGTGTTGAAATGGGCTGTGCTTTTGAACAAATAAACCCTTCACACCCACATATTTCTCCCAGCTCTTGTGCTCAGCCTCCTTGATGACAACAACTGCTTCATTAGCTGCCTGATGAATGGTCCTTGCACATTAGCATCATTTTATCTAGCCAATAGCTATGAGCTTCACCCTGGGAAGCTACAGAAAATCCATCACTGGGGGTTTTCTAAGAGGCTGGACAAACTTCTATTAGGAATGCTTTAGGTATGGGGGACAAGAAGATGGACTAAATCACTTCTGAAGTGCCCTTCTAGCCCTGCTGTCTCTTTCAAGCTCTGCCATAGTAATAACATGTAATTTCTGTGACAAGCACCTATGGGAGGCTCAGTTAAGAGGTGGGTTTCTCTTGGACTAGGAACTGTTCAGAGGCTGCACCAGTGCATTCAGAGTTGGAACAGCAGCCCAGTGTGTCACAGCTGGGTGAGGAGACACACAGGAATGGACTTGTCCCACCCAAACTCAGATGCTTTCATGGAAACTTATGGACAAGGAATTACTGGAGGGAGTCCAGTGGTGGGCTACCAAGGTGACTAGGGGTCTGGAGCATCTTTATTATGAGGAAAGACTGAGAGAGCTGGGGCTGTTCAGCCTGGAGAGGAGAAGCTGAGAGGGGGTCTTATCAATGCTTATAAATATCTCAAGCATGGGTGTCAAGAGGATGGGCCAGACTCTTTTCAGTGGTGCCCAATAACAAGATGAAGGGCAACAGGCACAGGCTGAAGCACAGGAGGTTCCATCTGAATATGAGGAGAAACTTCTTTCCTTTGAGGTGCCAGAGCCCTGGACCAGGCTGCCCAGAGAAGCTGTGGAGTGTCCTTCTCTGGAGACATTCAAACTCACCTGGGCACATTCCTGTGTGATCTGCTCTGGTGAACCTGCTTTAGCAGGTGGGTTGGACTGGATGATCTCCAGAGGTCCCTTCCAACCCCAATTATTCTGTTATTCTCTGTCCAAGTTAGGCTAGCTAACTCCTCCAGCTACAGAGGGAGAAACAAGTACAGTTCGTGTACCCTGCTCTGGACATCTGAGATGTACTGGAAGCACCTTCTGCCTCTGCTGACCATCATCCCATGATGCAGTATGTTCACCAAAGGCAAAAAGAATCCTTTAACCCAGTTGGCATGAGAGCTCAGTACCCTTCTCACTGGGACACAATATTAATCCAAACACTTTTTATCAGCTGTTTGTTTCTAAATACTGATAAGGGTTGTCTCTGTCCTCCTTCTGCTGGTGGAACTGCTCGTGTTTGTCTGAACTCACCCCATCATTCTGCAGAGAACTTTCCACTGCAGGTCACTCTGCTCACGGGCCTAGGACTAGACATTTCTTTTAGTATATTTGGGTTAGAATCCTGGAAATTATCTTTAAAGAAGTTATATAAAAACTTACCTAAAGTGTAATTTATTCTGATTCCTCACAAATATTGATGATATATTTTTGCTGAATTTTGGCTTACATTCAGCAGACCTCTTCAGTTCATCTTTCATTTGCAGATGGCTTTGGCAGTGTTTCAACCTTAGCTTCTGGTGGCTGAAACCTAGTGCTTGAATTAGGCTCAAGATGCAAATAGCCTGATTTTCAGAAAGCCTGAATATATGCAGCTGCCTTGTGGGGTTCTAAGTAATGCAACTGGGGCTGGGTTTCTCCTTGCCAAAAAAGCCACAAATGAATAAGGAGTCCAGAAAGAGAAATGTGATAGAATACATGTAAGTGTCTTAAGGAATTCAGGGATTTAGGACTAAAGATGGAAATAATTAAAAGCTCAGCTCAAGTTTTCAGCTGAAAAGCACTAATACAGGTAATTTCAAAGGAGATTTAAGAAGAATGTGTTCACATTCAGGAGAAGTGTAGATTTGGGCATTAGATCTGGATGAGTGATGTGACAGAGCCCTGGTGATGGAGTCTGCTGCTGGCTCTTGGGCTGGGAATGATGGCAGCAGAGAAGGGAAGCAGGAGTATTTACTGACGCCAGAGGATATAATTAGAAATAATGAGTGCAGTAAAAGAGGAGAATGGGCTAGAAGCCTGAAACTTATAATAAATGGCAAGTTACATCTCCTCTTTTAAAGCTTGAATTAGGAGAAGTGACTGATAGGCAGCCCTTGAAAGCACCGGAGTGGTCTGAAAGTGTTGAAAATGTAATTCCTGAGTGTGCAAATGATGCAGAGGCCAGACATGGGGAAACAGCCAGGTAGAGACATTGCCATGTTTTTACATCTTTTTTACATCTGATGTCTTTTGGGATATCACATCTCGGTGTCCCAGGAAAGTGAAAACATTGTCTCCTATATTCATTCTTTCCGTAAAGAGGCTTTTATTTGTGTGTGGGTCTTTTTTTTTTTTTTTTTAAATACACAGCTAATCCCTGTTGCACATGTAAAAATAGGTAGCACATGGGTATGTGAAGATTATGGATGCCCCTTTTGGCAAACAATATCTTTTAATAGCATTGTGTGCAGTAAATCGGGTTAAGCAAAAGTATCAGTGGAACAAGCAGCGTGAGTTCAGGGAAGGAATAAGTGATGGACCTCTTGAGAGTTGTTGTTTAGTAATGTTGTGGCAGGTAGGGTCAATTTTTTTTTGTTTTTTTTTGCTTCAGTGATGTCTGTGTTTGGAAAACAACATGAGCAGAGCAAGCTGTTAAATTGCAAGAGACTTTTCTATTATATTTTATAACAGATATGGATATTGTTTATTGCTCCTGGGCTTCATCCATTGTTTTCTGCCCAGATCAACCATTGGGAACTGGGTGAAGGACGTGTGAGCTCTCTGCCCTTCAGCTCTAGCTGAGTGGGAACGGTTACAGGGCATCTCCAGTCTTCAAAAAGGGCAAGAAGGAGGACCCAGGTAGCTATAGACTGGTCAGCCTCACCTGCATCCCTGAGAAAGTGATGGAACAACTTATCCTTGGTGCCATCTCAAGGCATATCAAGGATAAGAAGGTCATTAGGGGCAGTCAACATGGCTTCACCAAGGGGAAGTCGTGTTTGATCAACCTCATCACCTTTTATGAGGACATAACGAGGTGGATGGATGATGGCAGAGCAGTGGATGTGGTCTACCTTGACTTCAGTAAAGCATTTGACACAGTCTCTCACAGCATCCTCACAGCTAAACTGAGGGAGTGCGGTCTGGATGATCGGGTAGTGAGGTGGACTGCGAACTGGCTGAAGGAAAAATGTCTCCTACTCTGGAGACATTCAAAATCTGCCTGGACCCATTCCTCTGTAGCCTCATCTAAGTGTTCCTGCTCCGGCAGGGGTATTGGACTGGATGATCTTTTGAGGTCCCTTCCAATCCCTAATATTCTGTGATTCTGTGATCTAGGTGAAAGGAGGGAATGAAAAGATTGGTGGAGAAAAGTAGGAAAGTGGATGTTAAAGTGGATGTTGGTCTTTGTCATGGAGATAGCTCAGTTCTACAGAGCCTGTGAGAAAGCTCTCAGCCAATGGAGAGGAAACTGATACTTATAGAGTTTCAGAAAAGCCCTGAAATGGACATTTAATTTGAGAGGAGCTGTGCGCTGTGTCTGTCAACTGTTGTAAAGGACCATGAGGTGACTATCTCAGATGCAGAACTCTGCACTGGAGACATCTAACACTACATGCACTGGGTTCGGGTACCCGGGCAAGGAGGACCACTTGGTGCCACTTGAAATCAAGCCAATGATTGTATGAGAAGAGAGGCAGTGGAGTTGGAGAAGACGCTGAAGGGGACATGCCTCATTGAATTGTCACTCAGCCAGCTCATGGTGGTCTGGGAGCTGGAGAAGCGTTGCAGAGCAGGGGGTGCAGGTGCCGCCACAGAGCCAGGAGGTGTCTGCTGGAGGTTTGCACAGGATGTGTACAAGGGTGGCAGACCCACACCATCAATCCCATATTGATGCTTTTTGAACATAGGATGTTGGAAAAATTCTGTCATTTCCCCCCAACCCCAGCAGAGCTGTGACCAGTGCACCATCTCTTTGACATCATGTGCATGCATGAGGGCATCTCTTTGTACACAATGTCCTTCAAAGAGAGCGTACGTACGTCAGATAGTTTCCTATAATGGCTTTGCATGGTACTGCAGATGTGAGTTCACTAATTCTCCAAGAACAATAACACAAGATTCATTGTAGGGTAAACCAAATGCACTTGCCTATTTTTGGTGACATTTTTCAGGTTACTATTAACCTTTCATTTGAAATTTAATGCTGAGGACTACACACTGATTCTGAGCAGCTTCTTGGAACAGCATCAATTTTCCATTTAGAAAATTGCTTTTATTTTAAGCTTAACCCTATATGTGGTGTTGTTCATTTTTTTCCTGAGAGACATTTTACTATGGAAACCTACTCTTTGAGTCTGAAACTCAAACCTTTTTTGCCAAAGCCTAGGAATTATGAGCAATAAAATAGGAAATGTTATAGGAAATAACAGCTGAACTGGGGGAGGGACATGTTTAGAACATTAGGGCCAAACCCAGAAAAGTAATAAAACAGAGTCAGAACTACAGTTAAAATGAAAACAGGCCCATGGCCAAATTTAAAGATACTATATGTCTGGATGATAGTGGGGAAGAAACACTGAAAGCAAAAACAGAGTAATAGCTGGCAACAGATAACATCTGGCAATGGGTTTGCAATGAAATTCATTTCAGAGCATGGGTGGGTGAAGAAATTTCTCCATCAGGGAGAAGAAGAAGTCCCAGCATAAAGGAACAGCACTTTTCAGTGAGATGCAAAGGTGGTGTAAGCATCCCGTGGTGCTGAGGAGGCTCCTGTCAGCCTTCTATATTTGGAAGTTCAAATTGCCGAGGCAGATTAGAAGCGCTGAGCCTGGTAAGCCAGTGTTAATGGGCGATTTCCAGTGCTTGCATACATCACGTGTGTCAGTGCTGCCGTCAAGGCTGCTTCCAGCTCGTAGGATGGACCTGAGCTATGCTGGGTGCTGAGGACGGCATCACCATGGCTGCTAAATCAGCTTGAGATGCTGGATAATATAGCTGAATGAAAGATCTATGCATTTATATTCACCTGCTATAAGTAGCCAGGGTGGTTAATGTAAAGCTGGCAAGCGATGCAGCCAAAGTTATGAGCTGTTGTCATGTCTGTGATGCAACACAGATATATTCTGGTTTTAAACAAGAGATACCGCTGTACCCTCAGTGGTTGTTTCTAGGGAGAACTATAGCATAAGGGACAAGATGGTAGCTGGAATGGATTTTGGAGCGGTGTGTGTGTGACCAAGGGCAGAAATTAATTTGCAAAGTCATTATTACAGTCAGTTACCAGAGGAACAAGCAGGTCCATGGAGCAGTTTTTAGACATAAAACTGAGTTGGAAGTCAGATAGAAAACAAACAAAAAGAATCCCCCTTCCACAAGAGAACTGATGATGGTAGAGGAAAAAGCAATGGAAAGAGGCCATGTAAGAACTTTGTTCTGCTGTACAACCTTTCTAGTGAATCTGGAGACTCCTCGGTGGACACAGCTAGCTGCACACAGAGATGGGGTGGTCAGAGGGAAGGACATTTGCTGGGTCTGTCTCCCCTGGAAACCTCATTTGGCTCATTAAATTTGGAGAGATTTCCATGAAGAGATGAAAGAGGAAGGATGGAGACCTGACTCTTCTGCCTGAATGTGGAATGAGAGCAGAAACCCTTTTTTTCTTTATAATTTTAGTTACTGTCCTGACTTTTTAATCTCCAGTGATAGCTGACAGTCATCCACCATTAGAGGGGCTGTTCCTGCAGGGCATGGGGTGTCCCTGCCAGCCACACCACTTCTGGGACGCCCTGGCCCCTCCATGGCTGCAGAGGGGTTGCTGGCTTGACGTCCCTTGAAGTGGATTTTGAGAGGGTGGGAGGCCGTGAGAACGACCTGGATTGTTGGTACAAAACTGGTCTCTATAATTGTTTTGACCTGATATGAAATAGAAATGAGATCTGAAAATGAGTCAGATTCAGAGAGTTTCAATATCCTTTTCCTTACTTCACTCCAGTCTTGCATATTTAATTTAATAGATCATTTTTTCTTATGTCATATGAACTATGAAGTGGATCTTTTACAGATATGTTATTTATATATTCTGGTTGTCTTACAGGCGGTTTTCACATGAATATGATTAAAGACTGTTTTTTTTTCTGTTTGTTGAAGATTGTATAATGAAAGAGGGAAAATGTGTATTTTAATTGAGTATATTCATAGAGTTGAGAATGCGGTATATCATATTTCATATATAGCTCTGGGTTTGATAGTATCTTCCTATACTTTGATTTATTTTTGAGACAAATAGTTTTTCTTTCTGCTGTGCTGTTAGTTAAGTTTGTAAACCACAGGCTGAGCCACAAAGGCATTTATTGAACCATGAAAATATTAATTCCAGAGAAATCAGAATATTATTTGCACTTGGAAGCAAAATACCAAAGGCTTTAATGATATTTAGATAGAACTATATTAACATCTGAAAATCTCTGGAGAGCTATGGTAACAGTAAGAGAAGTATTAAACTCAGTGTTGTTTGTTTTTCTATAAGTAAATGAGCAGAATTGCAAGTCTTCTTGTGAGCCAGCTCAATATTTGCAGGGATTAACTAATCTATACCAGATCCAGCATGGACCGACCTTTTTCCACCTGATTCTCCCTGTTCTGCTCCGTCATGTGGGATGTTGGCACTGCAAGGGGTCGTAGAAGGAGTGGGAAAAGATCTCCCCTAAAATAATCCTTATGTGCACAGAATACCTCCTCCTTGGGGACCATAGCTTAGGGACTGATGTCTGCAGTTGTGGTGGCACAGATCTTCAGGAAGGCAGATTTATGCTGCCTCATGGGGGAGCTATGCCAGCTAAGGAGCTCTTCTCCTTGTCTCTTGGGCGGTGGACATGACCATTGACTTTCCCCACTTTGGTTTATGGCCAGTCCTGCCAGGACAAGCCAGCTAAATTGAAAGGAACCAACACATTTTACAGATCTACCACACCAGTCTACCCTAAAGCTGCGTAAATCTTGAGCCTGTGGCTAAAGCTCTGGTCCCATTTTCCTCAGTGCCATGATTTTGTGTTATTTCTATGGGCCACACAGGGCTGTGCGGTGTCAGAGGTGGGGTTCCCCTGAGGAAGTGGAGAAGTCTCCATCCAAACCAAGTGGCTGGTCTCCCTCTGTAGCCAGTGGAGAGAAAGAGACTTTCCTGAGGCCTGTGTTATCTCCTTATCCACTCTGCAGCAGGTGTCTAAAATAAGCATGTGGCCAACGCTTTCCCTCTGTTGACCGCAAAGGGAGCTGGAGGTGGTCTTGCCCCTGTGGAACCACCTCATGGAGCTTGTCATTTTTTTGTGTCATTTTAATATAGATCTGTTCCCTTTGAAGAAAGGTATGCAACAATTCTGCCAGCTTCATCCACACTCTCTTTTGATACCAAACCAATTCTAGAATGAGATGTTGATAGGGTTTATTTAAGTAGTAAAATTCTGGGCCATGAATTTGGAAATAAAGCTACAAAGACAAAACTAAAAATGTGAGTAGATATGAGTCTTAATTGTATTTAGGATCTGAATCAATATTATTAATAAGATAACTAGCTAATATTCTCTTCTAGCTAGCGCTAGGAAATTTATAGCTTTTCAATTAGACTACTCAGGGTTTATGTTGATCACAGAGACCATGCGGATGATCTTCCCCCCATCCTACCTTGAGGCACTCCTCAGAGTTGAACCTGGATGGCATTTTCAGGGGTATCCCAATACTGGGTTTATGTCCCCTAATTTCTCTGGGCTTCCTCTGAAATTGGTGAAGAGGGGAAGGCACTTGCAAAAGATGATTCATCCCATCCATCTTAGACATCCAGCCTAATATGAGATGACTTGTGCTCTGGGTACATCTTGCTCTTTTGACCGAAGAGGAAGCCTAGTTGGGTACTGTAGATCACATACCATGATGGCCAGAAGTTTGAAATCAATCCTGCTTTAAGAGACTGGGAAAAGAATTCTAGTGGAATCTGTGTCCTGTCTCTCAAGTGCTTTTGCAAATCCCACCCTCTGCTTTAACATTTGTTCTGCACAGCGTCCGATGTGCTTTGTGCTTGCTCTGTAATGATACACGGTGATCATCAAAGCAGTGCGAGTGCTGCACAGTATGTTCCACTCCAGTTACTTCCTTTCTGGTTTAATTATAACTGAGTTTGCTAATCCCAGTCTTGATTAATGAGCTTAATATGCAAATGTTATGATGAAACTGAAACTCTTTGTAATTGCTTGCAGACAGATTACCACTTCGAGTACACCGAATGTGACAGCAGTGGCTCCAGATGGAGAGTGGCTGTCCCGAACCCATCGGTGGAGTGCTCTGGACTACCCGACCCGGTGAAAGGGAAAGAATGCAGTATGTTGGCATTTTTCATTTTACGGACCACTGTTAGCTGTTTGTGCTATTTACCCTTGCGTGGCTTCTTAGCTCTGTCTCTGATGTCCTGAGCATCCCTGGGCTAGTCCATCCCCTCCAATCCTTCTGTTCTCCTGGAGCTGTGGAGCAGGGATTGTCTTTGTAGTGTAGTTGTACAACTCAGTATCTGCTACACGTCTAATTCATAGACAAGCCACGTCTCTTAAAACACCACTTGAAAAGATGTGGTTGCTTGTCTTGAGCTGCCATACTCTTTAAGTTCTGCAGCTCTCCAGTTCGATTGTAGCTGTATTGGACAAAATGATGACCAGGAGTGGCCAAATTATATTTGCATAGTGTTCACATTCTCCTTACCTAACTAATCAGCTAATTAATAAGCTGAATGCATAAGTAGTGGCAAATATCTTATTTGCCTGAGTTATTTTCATGATTAAGCTTTTGCATTTTATTTATTTATGTATTTATTTTTAACAACTTGGAATGTTTTCGTATCATGTGGTCCTGCATTTTTTTAAATGTTAACACACTTCTTTGTATCTGAGGACATAAGTGAACTGCTGCTCTGCAAACACTTTTTATCTATTCCCTCACTGATTTGTAGCTTCCCAAGCTGAACGCCTCTTTCCCGTTGTACTTCTTTGCTCTAGCAATTATCTTCACAAAAGATCCTACAAGTGCTTTACTTTCTCAGTAGTTTGTACAAGGGTATAAATTTTTGTATCTGACAAGTGGGATGAACAATGGCAACATCCTTTCAGTTGTACTGTAGGAATGGTGAGATTTTATTCACTTCTGACTCTCCTCCTCTAAAGGTTTATTGTTCATTTCTTTACGGCATATGTTCGAGTGTAAGGCGTATAAATGTTTTCTGTACCAGTGTTGACCACTGGAAAGATATCTGATTGCTTGCAAGCATCATTTATAAAACTATCTGTGTCATTCTTGGCATTTGGGTTTAGTTTCTAAGGTTTTAAGTGTGGCATGTCTGTATATCCTTAGGATGTGTTTTTTAATTACAGAAATACAGAGCTGGGAAGCACCTCAGGTGATCCCATAATTCATGCCCCAGCCCAAATAGCAAAGTAGCAATGACTTTGTTGTTCATGGCTGCTGCTTGGCTGTACTGTTTTCAGAGACCTCTGGTGATGAAGGGCCCGCAGGCTCCCCAGATATTTGCTCATCTATTTTGTTCTATTCATTTTCCCTCCTGTTACAGCTTTTTCTGCTGTTTAATCTCCCTTGTTGTACTACAAGCCTGTTACTTTTTGCTGTCTGCACTATAAAGGAGCACATAGTGTTATTCCTTCTGCTGGGCAACCACTTCTGGTGTACGCCAGAGAACATAGGTATAACTCATTTTTTCACTTTTTCTTCTTAAAACTTGTGATAAGTGGCTTAAGGTTCAGCAATGTTGCACTGTCCTCGACTAATTGCCACATATTTCAACAAATGGTGTACCTCCCTCTTCATCTCCTCTTATTTGCGTGTCTTTTTGGTCTTAAATAAATTTCAATGAAAATTCAACTGTTTTATAACAATAGATTAATCTCTGGCTTCTCCATATCTGGCCCCCTGCTAGACAAGGGGAAAATTGTGCCCAGTTGATTGTCTGCAATATTATACACCAAAGTAGAAGATTCAGTTAAATACACTGGAAAACTCATCTCAGTTGATGCTTTTCCTCGTGTTGCTGTTAAGTCCCATGACAGTTCAGATGGTTTGAGAAGCAAATGGGTATTTGACTTTTTTTACTGAGCCCTTCAGATCTCATCTCTCTGGGGTCTTAAGAGTGCAGCAGTGTTAATGTAGTTCTGTCTTTTTTTGTCTGTGTCTGAAGTAGATTATCCGGCTTCAGGAGATGTCTGGCTGTATTCTGATGGCAAAAGTCATTTTAGGTTTCTTGTCTCATAGTCTTTCACCTTTTGCTGTAAGAGCAGCTAATCTTTCAGGCTGAAAACATGAATCTGTCAACAGCAGTCAATCACTGCAGGAATGTGTAGGGAACACCCCTCCCATTCGGCTTGGCTAACGTGGTGGCTTTTACTGCAAAATATTTGAACCAGCGTTAGAGTTTGGCTGACAGTCCATTCTGCAATGGGTGGGATATACTGGGAGAGGCAGCTTCTGAAAATTATGTGCCCTCCAGCTCTTCAGAGTTTGCACAATAGGGGTTGTTGATGGTGAGTTGTACTGAAAATGTTGCCAGATAGACCGTTCCTCACTGACTTGTCTTCTCTGAGCTGGTGGCTTCTGTCTCATCTGACAACACAGGAGCTGGAGCAAGGATGTCTTATACTAAAAAGCACAAATTGCTATAGCCTCAGGAAAATGAAAGTTTTTGTGTTTGGGGCTGCTACAACATACATTCTCAGTGGATCATGTGTAGAGTGAGAGTTGTGCTACAGGCTTGGCCAGGGGTTGCAAACACATCTCACCAAGTAATTAATGATTCCATGGGATGCCTTCCTTTTCTCTTATGTCTAGAGTTATTTTCTGAGGCATATCAGGAAATACCGTTAAGCATGGCATATCCTTTGAGATGAGTGATGAGTCTTTCTGGTCATTCTACACAGTTATACATATTCTACTACATCTTGTAGATCCCACCCTACACCAGAGCATCCTGACACTAGGGCTCATCCTGATGATTGGTAGAGTCCTGAACTCCCTTAGGTGTCTCTTTCAGTCCTTCAAGCTGCAAAGCTGGGGACCACAGTACAGTCACCACAGGCAGATCTGTTATCTTCAGAAGTTTTGGTTATCTACTAGTCCTGAGATATATCTGAGCCAACTATGTCTCTCCTCTTAAAAAAGGGTTTCAGTTGTATAGCAGCATGAGTTCTTAGGGCTTTTTTTTTGTCTCCTTGAGTCTGGCAGAGCCCTCAGTGGTCCTTGGTGGCAGTTAGGACACTGGATATGGAGGAATATGGGAGAAAATGTGTGGTTTTTTTGGAATACATCTGCCATTGCTGCTGACTTCATGATGCACTATTTTCAGTTGTTTTCATCTATTCAGAAATGCCTGCCACTTGAGAATATCTGCTATTGATCTTTACTGCTCCCTGAAAACAGAAGTGACTTGCAGGCTCTCATTAATTTTGGATCCTGACAACACTGTGCCAACCTCTCCCACTTCCAAATGCTCAGCAGTCATTCTTTTTAAATCGTCCCTGAACTAGGAATTTGAAAGACGGTATAACAATGCGTTAAATGTCTCCAATCATCTCTGTAAATATGTCTAGTCTGTGGTCACCAGTGGAGTGGAAAGACACTTGAGACTACTAAAAATGTACCAGCTCAGGTGCTTCACGTATCTGGAGCAATCTAACTGTGGCACTGGCACTTAGCCGGTGTCTCGAGATGTGCTCATTTTCAGGATGTTGTGTTTTATGACTTTTCATTCGAATGAACCCATTTCAAATTAGGTTGGGTATCTCTGTGCTCTGCTGCGTTTTAAAGCACACACCGACCTGCAAAGCACAGCTGACTGTGACCTGCCGAGAGCAACTGCCCGAAACAGCTGTAGGCTCCGAAACATGCCAGGATTCATCCCGTTCTGGTCTTCAAAATCTTAATCAGCAAAGTTTATTTGCAGAGAACAAAGGGTCCTCTGAGAATTAGTCATGAGGTTCAGCATAGAAAAGACTGTCATATTTTGACTGCTTTATGACCTGAGTATTAGATGAAGGGGTTTTTTCCTTACTTTATCTTGCACTGAGCACAGAGCAGCGTGATGAGACCACCTTCCTCTCCTGCCACCATCCCCACAACACCTTTACTATCCAGGGAGGTGGGAAGAAAGAAGGAACCTCACCTGACAGATATTTGTGATGCTGTAGGAGGTCCTGCCATGCAGTGACCCCAGAAGTGGGAGGGAAGGTGCAGGAGCAGCTCTGCAGCACAGTAGCTCCCTGACAATGAGCTGGGACAACATTCCACTTTCTATATTTCACTCTCCTCTATCTTTTTTCTCCCCCGATCTGCTTGGCCCTGTGAGGCTGTGGCCATTGCCACTTTCACACCCCACATCAAGGTGTCAGCCTGCATTTTGTCGTTGGGTGAAGTACCTCAAGGTATAGCCATGCCAAACTGCTCGGCCACCTCTCCTGCTTGTCTTTGGTCAGAGATGGGCCATAGTTTTGACACCGGCACGTGACAATTGCAAGGAATCCTGCGGAGAGGTATGTTAAAAGTGCAGCAAGGATCTTGGCCACAAAAAACACAGTATTTATGACTCCTAAAGCTACTCTGTGTGGCTCTCCTCTGCTTGATGTTTAAGATGTCCCCTCTAGGCATCGTCCCAGAACCCTTTTGGAGGCAGGGCAGCATTGTGCTGGGTGAGTGACAGACAGATATCCTCCCTCAGCAAAACCTCAACTTCTGAATCACTACGTTGCAACTTGTATGTGCTTAACTAATTTGGTCTTGTTCATTTTTAATTACAACAGATCTCGCTATGATCTCCTCATGCATCTCATAGCAGGAAAGGAATTTAGCTGATAAGGATTGCTGCCACCAGGGCAGTGTGCCTGGCTTTTTAAACAGAAAATATTTATGGCAGTCAATGGGAACAGTTTACTTTGGGAGCTAAGCCCTTGCCTGCACCCCCATATGGCTGGTACCTCTGAAAACCCTCTGTTTTGGTGTGGGGGCTGTGTGCTGTGTCTAATAGGGACCATTCAGGGCCTGGCAGTGGGAACAGGACTTGGCATGATGCTCCCATTGACACTACACTGTGTTTTGGTGACCACAGTCAGGTTTTTCTACCAGCCCGACCATCTGCTGCATGTTTTACAGTCAAATTAAAAGTCTGCATTTGGACGCTGCCTTCCTTCCACGTCTCCTTTCCTCCCTCTCCTTTTTGTCTCACTTTACTCAAGTACAACTCAAATATCTGGTTCAGAGAGTTCCCTTGCTGCGCCCAGGGGCACTGATAAGCTTCTTTCAGCAGAGTTTGTGACCAAAGAGGGCTTGAAAGGTTCACATTTGCCCTCTAATTCTTGTTTTAATATTAACTATCTTATTCCACAGAATATGAATTATTTTTTCCATCTTAAACAGGAATGGGTTGCACCTTATTTCATAAGTATTTGTTAATTTTAAGGATGCCATGTGCATAATAAAGCAACTGTAGAGAGAATAATGGTGCAACTTCAAAATGAGCTGAATTTGCCGTGTTCAAGGGGAAAAAGTTCTGATAGGGACACCGCTATAGTCAGCATCTAAATACCAGCTGGAATCAGCAAGATTTCTTAAGAAAGGAGACACAAAAATATTGATAATATGGAAGAACTTGACCAAGTACAGTGCTGTGGAGTTGTCAATGGCTCTGCTTAGCAAACTCCACCTTTACCTGGTGCCACTAAGGCGGGAGCAACTTCTTTGAAATCAGAAACGTGCTTCAGTTTTGAGGTGGAGGCCTGTGAGTGTGTGCCAAGAGGTCAGCGTGTGAAAAGCTCCACTGACTTCAGAAAATAGACTGTCCTTAATTACAATGGGCTTTTCTGGGGCAACGGACTTTACTGGGGACTTTACCAAGAGCAAAATTTGCCTAGATTTATTGCTACTGAGCTGTGTTTATTGAGTTTATTCTAACTTGTGTAATCTGCTCCTAGGATACCATAAGAGGAGATATGGATCTTCCTGCTAATTGCTGTGCACTTTAGACACAATTAGGGCAAATGATCTTTTTTTTTAAGACTTGTAGGTTTTATAACACTTCAAGGCAATGTAAATGATCTGCAGAAGTTTTAACATTATGCTTTCGTAACAGAAAACTTAAATAGAAGGTTTTAAATTGTGTTCTCTCATTCTCTGGTAAGACTGGGTATCCCAAGCCAGTAAGAAGGGGGTCTGCTCCTAATTCCTTTGAGGTCATTGGGAATCTGGGAATTTTATAACATATGGTGTATAAGCATACGTGCCTCTGCATATGGATAATATAAAATCAACGTTATACATCTGGCAAAATCTGTGTGCTTGTGTTATGGCCTTCTGACAAGTTTACACCTGTTCATTTTCAACTAGATTTGTATTCAAGCAAATTTTGTATAGTGTTTGTGCTAAAGAATTGATTCTTCTGGAGTTTTACTTAGAATTTTCAAATTTGGCTGAAAATAGCAATGATAAGTTTTAGGAGTTTCTTTAATGTTTACATTATTACACATGTGGATATGAATGTCCATACAAATATCCCCATGAGAATGGTATTATTTATTAAATAATCACATTTATTTATCTCAAAATACTTTGTTGTATAATCAAAAAAATGTATTAACACCACCGTGTCATTGTCTTCATAAATGAATACATGTAGGAACTACTTTTCATAGGGCTTAAATGAGTCCGGAGTTACAGCCTCTTGAAGCAAACAGGAATCCCAACAAATCATCAGAAGGGTTTTTTTTCCCTTTTTTTTTTTCATTTGACATTCACTGAGGATTATTTTCAGGTCTCATTAATGGGCTTTGAAATGATTGGAACTTCTTTGTTTCAACTGAAGAGGAAATATGGTGACACCAGCATAGCTCTGAGGACTAGATATGTATCCATTCTCATTTTTTCTCATGGCTTGAAAGCACTGGATCTTGTCTTCATCAGCCTTGATGTACTAATAATTTTTTCATTTTTGTTGTCATTCAGACATTGCTTCTTTGAGTATTCACCTTGGAGGAAACAGTGAGGTCAAGCTATTAATGGTTGCTGGTGTTTAACCATGTCATTTAGATCTGACATGTGCACATAGCTATACATACGTAAGGTGACAGATGCTGTTGGGTATCCTGAGCTGCAGGGAAGTACTATTTTGAGATAATGTTCAAAAAATGTGTTCAGAAGATCTCCCATTTTGTTCTTCCATCCTTGAGATTGCTCACTCGAATGGTACATGCTGATGTCTTCCCTCATTTTCACTAACACCTTCTCTTCTCCCCTCTCTGTTGAACAGTTGTACGGCTCCCACAAAACTGACTGTCAACATATAAGAGTCGCATATGGAAGGCTGCTCTCTCAAACCTTAGTATGAAAAAAGTGGATTCTTAGTGGGCATGAAATCCAGGGAATCTGAGAATTTCTTCATATGCTATAGATTTGGCCCTTGGCTTGTCATATATTACCTAGCAATTAAGGATGTCTGACAGAGAAAACAACAATATAACTTTGGCTCTCGGGCCACCTCTGACATGAACAGCAAGATGCGCAAGAAGTAGATTTCAGAGTCCTGATCTTTACAGGGGCACTTTTGTGTGTATGGACAACAGGACTGTGCAACTCAATTTTATCTGGGTCACTTTAGTACCCGTAGGAAAGTTTTAATGTATTTTCTGGCAAGTCTAGAGCACCCTGGGTGTGGGACTAACACACATCAGCAGAAGCTGCTCTGAGGAAAACTTTGAAGCTGAGGAATTAATGCAAGGCTGTCACGTAGCAAAGGCGTTTAGCCAGCAGTGGTGTGCATGGTATAGTTTGAGAGCTGCTGCTAAAAGGCTGTGATTTAGCAAAACACTCAAGCAGATGTTTATTTCTATTCTTAGAGCATCCCTGCTAACGCATGTTCCTAACTCAAGTTGGGTGGATAAGTCCTATTGATGGCATTAGGTTTCTCACCTGAACTGAGGCTCGAGGCTACATTTTGGCATGGCATTTCCATCTGGATGTTTTCCTAATGCGTACTGATACCCTGAGAGTTACCCCAGTTTTACAAGTAATTTTTTCCAGATTTTGTCCTCTGTGCATGAGAAATACATTGTCTTTGCAGAAAAAGTCCCATTGTTGGCTTTTTGAAGCAAAGATTCTATGATGTAAATAGTTAAAAAAACAAAAGGGCTTGCACTGAACCCACAGAGTTTAATTCCTGTAGAAGAGTTACTGCAAACTGCATGTTGATGTGTGTATAGAGACCTCCAAGAAAAAGTTGGCCTTAGTATCTTTTGATGATTTTTTAACCCTATTTGTGTAGATGGTGTAATTAAATAAGTTAAATGCATCTTCCTCTGAGTCACTGATTTCTCTTTCAACAGAAAAGCAGATGGAAAGACCTTGAGATTTGCTATGACTTGGTAGAGGGATGAGAGGCGATCACTGTGTGTATGTGTGTGTAGAGGACATCTCGAATGGCACCAGAAGCCATTTGCACCAACCATTTTGGTTGGTGAGCAATCAAAATAAGCCTGATGGAGTCAGGGGGGTCTGGAGTTGCCCCCATGATGTGTCTTCCTCTCACTGTCCATCAGGATATTTTCTATCCAGCTCTACAGACCTTAGGAGCTCGGATACTTGTTTCCTTGCTATTGGCAATCCCTTGTCAGGCTGATCCGAATCCCCATGTAGAGGTAATTGGTATCAAATGTGTGTATGTGCATATTTGTTGAGGTGCCACAGAGACAGGCTGCAGGAGAAAGTATGAGGTTGCAGTAGTGCAGGGTAAGGAGAACAGATTTGTAAGCGACAGAAAGGAACAGATGGCTTTGGTTGTAATGCCTCTATTTATATTTAATGTTAATATTCCTCTTGGAACACCAGCATTTCAGTGCTGGAGAGATACTTACTCACTTTAAGATATTTTTCATGCCATCTCCAGTGCTGAACCATTAGGGTGGTTGCTGCAACCCTGGCAGCAAATGTGCTTGCTAACCTCTTTGTGATGACTGTTTTCCTCCACTGTATGCCTGATTTTCATGAATTTATTGAGTATTCCCATTCCAAAACCACACCTTTGAGTCCAAATGATGAAATAAAAGTGATAATAAAACTGTCCTATGTGCCAGGCCAACTGGGGTAAATGTTCCTGTCAAAGATGTGAACTGGAAAAAGCATTGCTCTTTTTTTTTGTAATTTCTTGGATAAAAAGAAAAATTATTTACTCCTCCCCAAGTTACATCAGCTTTCAGTGTGATCACATTTCAAGCCTAAATGGCCTTGACAGAATTTTTTCTTAAATTAAGATTCAGTCTGGTTTCTGGTAACACATTGGGATATAATGACTGAAGAAAACGAACATCAATTATTCACAGTCTATTGGAGAAGCCTTGTATAAATTATTCACGGGAGACATTCTGAAACTAGCTGAAATTATAGGAAACATCAATAATGAAGCAATGATTTACTCCCATTCTTTGGCTTTCTTTTTGTCTCCTCATCCTGTACTTTGGTTGGTCTTTGGTTCTATGTTGTGTGGACCCTGACGTCCCAGGGTACCACTGAACTCTATGTACTTGTTTTTGGCCACATCTTCCCCTCCAGGTTTGTGGCACGTGTCTGCTGAACCCTGCAGATGGACAACTATGGGATGCTGCCCATCTCATATTTCCTTTCTGAGCTACAGTTTTCACCTCTGCCCATGGGAGGCTGAGACAATTCAGACCAGACCCTGCCTGCAGGAGATGGCAACATCTCACCTGCATCTCAGGCAGTGGGGCTCTGGATAAACAACATAGGAAGTGAATGGAGAGAGATGGAAAGCCAGTGTCTGAGATTATTTTTCCTGTGTCTTTTCACTGGTTTAGGTAGAATTGCTCCATTGCTAGCCCCTTCTAATAATGTTATAATCTGGCAAAACCCAGTCCTGTGTCTTTTTTAAAACTGTAATGTGTTGAGAGCCAGAGGGACACAGAAGTACGCACATGAATATGCACGTGCTCAGTGGCAACAGAATAAACAGAAGAGCTGAAATAGTTCTAGGTGTCATAAGTGAAAAATGTCTGGAGAAAAATGTCTGTTGAGAAGACCGATTGTGGGAGAAGTAGTGAGTCCAAGTGATGTGGATGGGAAACTACCTGAGGGAAGGTGTGAGACTGAGCAGCCAGTGCTGCATAAAGGAGGAAAACGGTTGAATATGTTATGGTTTTGGTGAAGGGCACTGAGGCTGCTTTGATTGATCTTAGAGTGAAATCACAAATATTCTGATCCCTCTAACAGGGTAGCTGTATCTGAGAGATATTTGACATAAGAAAACACTCCAGAGGAAAGTTTCATACCTCAGAAGAAACTGAGTAGTAATATACTTGTGAGTATCTACTCTGTTAGTCCAGGTGTGTTCATGATTAGCCTGTCCTGACTGCCAACATCAGAAAATTAAGCAAAGTGAGATTGTTAGGGTCAGTGAACAGAAACGTTCCAACTGACATTGATGCCAATCCATCAAAATCACTGGGAGGGCCACAGCTGTACTAAAAGCCAGAACATGACCCTGGAACCTTGCAGTCAAAGGGCAAATGAGGCAAGCCGATTTATGGTCTGTTTTGGCTTCTGGGGAGCTGTTTCCATGCCTGCAAAGTGATTGGAAAGTGCAATCAGATCTGCAAAGTAATTTGTTGCAAGCACTCCTTGGAGGTGGACACGCAGTGGGAAGGGGTTCTGCTTCAGGATGCCCCACATCTGTGGTGTGCCCCAGAAGGGAGGTACGAGACCATCCCTCTCCACTCAGTTTAAGAGGAGGGAGGTTAATTAGATTCGGTAGTTTAACCTCTAAGATCGAATATAAAGAAGGAAGTTGATACGAAGGTGAGATAACACCGTCATATGGTGTCCAGTTATGGTATGAAGCACTTGAGATACAAAGGGTCCATCACATGCTGTGACAGATTGTTCCAGCAATCAGTCATTCTTTCTATTAGAAATATGTGCATTATGTCCAATTGGAATTTATCAGGGTTCAGTTTCCAGAAGGTGGTTCTTCTTATGCAGTTCTCTTCTTGATTAAAAAGTCCAGTGTGATCCTGTGTTTTCTCCTTCTGGAGATACTTACATATTAATCAAGTTGACTCTCAATCTTATGATAAACTAAGAAGACTAAGCACTTCAGATCTCTCACTGCAAGAGGTTACCTCTCATTTTAAAAGCACTTGAAGTCCTTTTCTTTTGCATTAACCTCTTAAAAATGCTGAATCACAACTATATTCAGTATTAGAACAATCCACTTGCCTGCAATGTGCTCTAAATATATCTGCAGATCTCATTTACACCTTTTTGCATGTGTTGATGAATAGTGGATCCACTCTGACCTTCAGGCTTTCTCTTCTCCAGGATACATTTCTGCCTTCTGCAGTCTTTGAGTGGGCTCAGGCTTGCTGACAGATCCGAGTCGCTCATGTTACTTCAGGGTTTATCACTCTATCAGTCTCTCACCAACCAATTTTAATACCTTTTTTTTTCCTGTTAGCCTGCAGATCATTGATAAAAATGTGGACTCAGTCCTGGGGCCAGCAGAACTGGCCCCTTCCTCCCTGCTCAGTGATGGTTTCCCACCGACAGCCCTGTCTGAGACCTGTTACTCAGGTGGTTCTTAATCCATTTAAGATGTACCTTACTGGGACTGTGTGGTGCTACCTTCATCAGGATGACGAGCAAAACTAAGTTAACTGTATTAGAAGCCCTAAGTCTATTACATCCGCTCATTTGCCTTTATCGAGTGACTTGTAATCCTTTTAAAGAATGAAATGAGGTCTGTTTGACAAGACTTATACAATGGTTTTGGTGGCTATTAATACTGTAGCTCATGTTAATTTTTTATGAATGGAATTTTGTGCCAGGTTTATTGTGTGCATATATGAATGCATGTGGCTGCTTGTGGCAGTGTCTATCTAACAGTACTTTACAGTGTCTTTTGTGATCAAGACCAGTCACCTGTACAAACCACAACATTTTTTTTCCCCTTCTGTATTTATTTTAAGAAAGCTACAGCTGCAAATCACCAATAATTGCATTGGCTTCACTGGAGCTAGTGAAGACATCAGTGTATCCAGCACCACACCATGTTGGGCCATTGCCAGCTGCCTCTGTAAATGTTCTTCCAGGTCATGAAACCTTTTAAAGCATTTCGTAGGTTTTTTCATAGAAAGAAAGAAAATCAAATTCAGTCGTCACAATGTGTGTGGTTCTGTGTAAGCTGGTGTGTACTACTCAAACTGATATTCAAAAGGTGTAATAGCAAAATATGGAGCTGGAGAGGGAGAGGAATAGTAATGTCCAAACAGGATCAATAATGTCAATTCTGGGAAAGATTTCAGAATTGCTTATGTGATTTAACACTTAATTCTGTTTTCTGAAACACGTTAGACATGTAAGGAGTTATTCAATAGAGATGTTTTCTCTGAAAAGTAGGTATCAAATGCTTAAACAAATAGCCTCTGGGGCTGGGGACAGGTGGTGTTCACAAAGGCTGCCTCTGAGCCAGGAGACTAATTTTCCCTCTGGAGTCTGAAGCAAGAGGGAGGGTTTAGTGGGTGATGAACCAGAGCTTTACACGCTTTAGATTCCTGAAACTTCACATTGCACCTTAACCTCCCATGTGGTGATGCTGTCCTTCTCGTTGACAGCATCTTGAGTGTGTCACCCCCACAAACACAGCGGTGCTGCAATAGCGTCAGATGTTTCTGTAGACAAGGTCAGCTCTGAATCTGTGCTCAGCTGTGTATAAGTGAGATGGAGCAAACACAAATAAGGTGAAATGCCAGCGCCCTGGGACAGATCATCTGTCTGTGCCCTGTCCCCACCCCAGGCAGGTGCCTTCTGGTCCATCATGGGGGACATCTGCTCTGAAGGGTCCCTCTGGGCACAGCCACAACCCGCCCAACTCCAGCTGGGACAGACTCTGAAATTGATGCTGCTTAGATTTAAGAGGGTTTAGCCTGGCTTTTGGTCTTCCCCCTTACTGGAGGAGCAAGTTATGTGACTCTAGGAGATGAGACCATCTCGGTGCTTGTCACACGCTGTGTTTCCTCCCCATCACCATCCAGCTGCTCCCAACTGCCTGGAATGAGACCAAACGGTGCATCTGTTCCAGTGTCAAAAGTGGTTCATGTTGCCATTAGCCACGTTCAGCCCCAAATTGAACCTGGCAAGCATCTGGCATGCTCAGAGCTTGTTTGCTTGCAGATGCATGTATTTTGACGGGAAATGCTTCTGCCTTTGAAATACAATTCTTAGAAAAGAGAAAGAAGGTAATTCCCTCTTAAATAAGAAAAAGGCTCATCTCTCTCCTGGTAGGTGAGAGATGGATGGCAGTGTCCTGCACAACAGCCTGCCTGATCTCTTATACTTTTTTTCCTCTAAAATGATCAAGCTGCAAGGAGTTAAAACATATTAGCACAGTTAAAGCAATAATCTCTGCTCAGCCTCACTGGAATTGAAGAGGAGGCTCTGCTGCCGTCTGCATCTTCATTATGTCACGAATCTCTTGCAGTTACTGAGTCCTTATTTGAAACTCAAAAATCTGGAACATGTGGTTAAGCAGTGCTCTCTATTTCTTGATATTGAACTTTCTTTAAAAAATGTTGAAACTGTTCATGAATTTGAATATGTCATGAGAGAGCTCACTTTTTTTTTACTTCACTTCCTGATGGCTTCCCTGTGCACTCTTCAAAAGGAAAAGATGAAACAGGATTTATTAATAATGCCAAAGCAGTGAGTCAGGACACCTTCATGTATTTAAGGTGAAAAGCTTTATAATATCTGGTCCCAGCTGGGGAAGTGCTTGCTGTTTTTCTCTGGGTCTCTGAAGAAAGCTGGGCTTCTGACCCCAGCGGCAGGTGCATGCTATGGCTTGAGCTGAGGTTGCAGATGTAGCCAAGTGGGATGTTGGCCCTACAGCTCTGTCATCACTGCCTACAGAAAACCACTTTCCTCTTCTGAGTGTGGATTATTTTCCTGTCTGTCCGTCTTTCACAGAAATCCATTGATATCCCCACCCCAGCACCCGTCCCTGTGAGGCTCCTGCCCACTTTCCATCCTGATCCATCACCAAAGAGTGATGGGGTTAGAAAAACAGATTTGTTGGCTGAACCAGTCCACTGGTTCAAATTCAGAGTATGTTGATATGACCAAGAGGGAAAAATGACCCTTTGGCAGATCTTTTCATCAAAATGGACGTTTTATCTGGATTCCATCAAGGGTAATTACACAAGAAAATGCTGCAAGAGCCAGCACAGAAGTGGGAACCTGCACTGCAGTTGGATTCGGATGGAAATTAGAGTTACTCAGTCATGACTTCATCAAAGTACTTACAGCCAAACAAGTTTTTCTGCAGTTAGATAACTATCAGCACATCTATGGAACTGCATATGCTGGGATTTCAGCCGGCATCAGTTGTTTTGGGCCAGTTTCATCACTTTGGCTGGCAGTCTGGTCTCATCCTACTGCTAGACTATGAATTTATGTCTCTTAAAGCAAGTGTATGAAATATCCACCATTGCACAACGTTGCATGCAAGAAACAGTAAAAAAATCCCACCATCTCTTGGTATGTGAGTTGCCTGCATTGCTCTGAATCCTGCTTTGGCTAAACTGGCACAGTTAAGTTTAAAAATCTTCAGGCAACATAGGAAATACTGTGTTCTACAGAAAGCGCTCATTTGTTTTCCATCCTGGATGTTCAGTCTCAGAGAGGACATGGTGCAGCATGGGGCTGGGGAAAACTTCTTTCCTTTGAGGTGCCAGAGCCCTGGACCAGGCTGCCCAGAGAGGTTGTGGAGTCTCCTTCTCTGGAGACATTCAAACCCACCTGGACACATTGCTGTGTGATCTGCTCTGGTGAACCTGCTTTAGCAGGTGGGTTGGACTGGATGATCTCCAGAGGTCCCTTCCAACCCCAACCATCCTGTGATTCTGTGAAAGCAGGATGGTCTGCTGTTGCAAAGAGCATCTGGGCATGAGTTACGATTCCTGGGACAGATATGAGTCTCCGTGGTCACACAGGACTTCAGCCACTGTCCAGGTTTCCTCTATATAATGAGAATATTCTTCTCTTGGCAGGTAGAGGTGATCAGACTGGAACATGGGGTGCGTAGTTACTTGGAGCAAGTAATTTTAGAGACATCAGTAAAAACACTTTGTGGACATTCATTCTAAATTATACTTCCCCTAGTTACATATGCTATTACTGTCTTTGCTGTGCTGGCAACCAGTGTTTATTTTCTCAGCGTGCTCGTATCACCCCATTCGCAAGACATAGGCCCATTAGTGATCTTTTCCAAAACCACCTGCTCTATCAGGCAAGATGTTCAATGCTTTGTAGGCAGCCCGTGTGAGGAAAAATGTGGGGAGAGCCTTGGATTAGGTCTGCAACTCTCAACTGAGGCTTGTAGTATTTTATTACAGTCTGTGTGCTGCCATACACACTTCTTAGCTACTGTACAGGTGTGTGATACGAGTCTACTCTGGCTCTCAGGTGCTGGTAATTTTAATTGAGTTCAAAGTATAACAGATGGGTGAGCAAGGGTGAGGAGAACTGGATTACAAACCCTCAGTCTCACGAATTGCTTTTGGACAGAGTCTGTGGGTAGAGATTTTGTTTCTAAAACCTTGTTTTGCCAACAGAGACAAGCTGCAAATCAAGAGCCGTCATCTGAGATTTGGTTTCAGTGCTGCTGCGTCAGGGAAAAAACAGGCACTGGGGAACATCTCAATTTTGCAGCCAAAGTTGATAGTTCAGCTTATGTGTTCCTGGGACTGGAGTGTTCTTGTTTGATTCTCTTTAGTCACAGTTCACTCTTAATTAATTAAGCAGCATAAAATTAATGGAAATTAATTGGGATTAATTTATCCATTCATATGTTGGAAATTATTGTCTACCCAGCTTTCTCCTGTGCCTCTGGTGAGTACCTGGAGATGAAGAACCAGGTGTGCAGCAAGTGCGCAGAAGGGACCTACTCGCTGGGCAGCGGGATCAAGTTTGACGAGTGGGATGAGCTGCCAGCAGGATTCTCCAACGTGGCAACTTTCATGGACACGGCAGTGGGCTCGGCTGAGAATAAAGCCGACAGCTGCAACAAGTAAGAAGTTCTGTTTGTGTCTGGGTTACGTAGCCATGGGTGAACCTGAGACAGCTAAACAGCATAAATAATAGAATCGTAGAGTCAGTTTGGTTGGAAGAGACCCTCAGGATCATCCAGTCCAACCCAGCTTAATGACTCACCCAAGCTCTCTGGAGGGTGACCAACCCCAGTAATGGCCAACAGCAGTGGCTGGAAAGCAAAATTTTTAGCAATCTCTTTGCTGTCATCATGGTCTCCTCAGGCTCATCAGCAGTTAGTGAGTCTAAGACCAGCCTGGAGCTGCTCTTAGTTGTAACTGGAAAGCTCCAGGGTCATGGTGGCTAAAATGTGGCTAAAAGGTACTTTCACAGCTTATTTAGAGACACATGGTAGTTGCAGAAGGCTGTTTCTGAGTGTAATTGGGCCTATGGATAACGAACCTTTCCTATGTAGGCTGGGTCCTAAATTTCTAGTACCATACCTTTTCCCATGCATATTTTTAATGAAAAGTATCATATTTACATGAAAAATAAATGGGATTCCAATAATAAATTTATAAATTCACTGCAGATAACTATTGTGGGATTCTGGATTCTTTATTAAGTAACATGTTTTTGAATAGTAGAGTAAGAAAAGTCTCCTCAGTGTCTCTGATCTCAGCTGAGGCTTGTTTTGTTTATGTTCATCAGCTCTTCGTGGACACCTCGAGGGAATTACATCGAGTCGAACAGGGATGATTGTACAGTTTCTCTCATCTATGCTGTGCACCTGAAGAAATCTGGTTCTGTCTTCTTCGAATACCAGTATATTGACAACAATATCTTCTTTGAATTTTTTGTAAGGCCTTTTATATGATGAATCCAACCTTATATTGTAAGAATTAAATCCAGATAAAGACCATCAAAACCAGCTTTTTCCTCCCTTCGCATTCCCCATATGCCCATAGCTTGTTAGTGCTGAACAAGATTTAAAAAAAGACCCTTTTCTTTCTGCCACTTATGCTGACTTTTGGGAATGAATTTCAGCTTCAAAACTCAAGACTAAACTGATTCTATCTACCATGTGCTGGGAGTTTTTTCATTAGGGATTATGACGGTCTCAGTTAGTCCAGCCTTTTATAAGGCAGCTGTTGGTAGGTGCTTCAGTTTGGGAGTGGTTGACTTGAGATGCCTTTCAAGGCACTTGAAGTTTTAAAAGATTTCTTCCAAGGTGGACATCCAGAGCCTCAGGTGCTTCAAGGCATTAGTCTTAGTAGAGACTTTAGTTTTAGGTCAATTTGGGTCATAGCAATTGAGATGAAAAGAAAAGCAGGAGAAGAGACAAAAGGATGATCCTTAAAGAAGAGACAGAAACAACGGTTCTCAAGAGAGATTTAGAAGTAAAAATTCCAATGACCTTCAGTAGGAATTAAGCTTTGAGGACGCGTCCGCACTGCGAAAATGAGGGGCTGGGGATCATTAGCTCTGAAATGGGAGCAGCCTGACTGGGCTTGTACCATGCTGTACCCAAATTACTAAAGCAGTCTGATGAGCAGGGATCTGAATGGGAAGGACAACCCTGCTCTGCCCACATGGATGGACTAGTTGGGGTCCAGAGAGCCAGAGGGTTCCCAGATGCCCCACATCACTGAGATGCCTTGGAAGTTTCTACCAAAAGCTACATTGCTTTCCCTGGCAATGTTGTACCTGCCACTTGGGACAGCAAAAAACCTAATGGGAGGGCAGCTCAGAGGAGATGACTGGAAATTTTCAGTCTTCTCTGTTACTGCCTCTCTCTCTGTCTGGTGAGTTCCAGTTTTCATCCAAAAGACACAGCTCTTGGTACCTCACAGAAGTACCAAACCTCTGCTAGTGTTGGTTAATGTTTCTTGAAGCTTGGAGAAAAGTGCAAAGTATCCTCATCCTTAGTAAAGATGGGAAAAGAAGAAAAATAAGCTGCTGGAGGAACCCTATTGCTGCTACATCAGTGCAATCTATTATGCTTTGATAATGGACAGTGCAGACAATATTATTTAGCATTTCAGTCTTATGTTAGACTATCCTGCCTTCTTCATGGGGAAAAAAGCAGACTCCTGTCAGACGAATGCACCAAGATTACAAATCCTAGCTCCAGTTGCTTGACAGGCTGATTGCTCTGCTCTTGCAATGAAGCAAATATATTGTTTCTCTGAGCACTGGCTTTGAAAATGTTTTTTTCATTATTGCTTTTGTCCATACACCACTCATTCAACTCCTTAAATTTATCATTCCCTGTTCAAGCAGCAATGAGTGGTGCAGTCCTTCATAGAAATGCCCATGTCAGTGACTCCTAGTCAACCTCAGTATTTCAGGGAAACCATATTTAACGTTGCTCCCAAAGTATTTTTTTTTCTCCAGCATATCTTTGTACTTAAATATATTTAACAATGACACTTCAGCTCCGGACAGTGACATTTCAGTGGCAGTGGCTTGCAAGTTGCTGGGAAAGGGTGAAATTTTTGGGCTTGCCAGGCAAAGGTGGCTGCACTGCCAGTCTGAGGGTAAGCAAGGAGATGCCCTCAAATGTTGGAAGCAAGTGTGGATGCTTCTTGTTAGATACCCAGTGCCTCTGTATTCTGCCCTTTCCAGATTCTTTTTACACATTGATGCCCTTTACACCTTGCGAGAGCAGACTATATATTCTTATCTCCATTTTGCAGATGGGAACTGAGGAACAAACATGCTGTAGTTCAGATTGCTTAAGGTAATTAGGCAAATACCTTCTACTTAGATACTTCTTCTCACCTCTTTTCCTCAGATCTGTTGATCTAGGTGGGAATTAAGTACACAGATGCTTTGGAGGATATGGGGTTATGCAACTCAGACTTGATGTGGAGCAATTTTGAGGAGGATGCTTGGCCCCATGTCTTCTGAAAGTGTTGAATTGGCCTTTCTCCCTGGTGGAATAAAAGCTGAGTAACTGAACTCGTACCTTGAAAGGACTTGACACTTTTTCTTCAGAGAAGACCATGATGAGAAGAAAGAAGTGGACCATCGTGATGTGGTCACTGATCTCTCATTTTTAATTAACAGATACAAAATGACCAGTGCAAAGAGATGGAGTCCACAGCAGACAAGTGGGTGAAGCTAACAGACAACGGGGAATGGGGCTCTCATTCTGTAAGTGTGCAAAAAATTCCTCCTGAAACTTTTATTCCATTTGTAAATGTCTGCGATTTCCTCTGAGCACTGAGCAAATAAGGGCCAGATCCTGTGAATGCATCTGAGGAAGCGCAGCTTTCCTGGCACTGTGGGCAAAGCCCCGAGATCTCTAAGGGGCTGATCATCCCAAAGCATATGATATAGATACAAGACTTCATATTGATTTCCCTGGGCTTTGAATCAAGTGCTTTGTGAGGTAAACAGATTTATGCAAATCCGCATGCCATAGTCACTCTGCATGATTATAATTGAAATCTTACACAAAATGATCACAAAACAGTCAAAGGGCTGGAACAGCTCTGCTGGGAGGACAGGCTGAGAGAGTTGGGGTGTTCAGCCTGGAGAAGAGAAGGCTCCAGGGAGACCTTATTGCGGCCTTCCAGTGCTTAAAAGGGACTTATAAGAAAGATGGGGACAGACTTTTTAGCAGGGCCTGTTGTGATAGGACAAGGGGTGATGATTTTAAACTAAAGGAGAAGAGACTCAGGTTAGACATGAGCAAGAAATGTTTTACACTGAGGGTAGTGAAACCCTGGCCCAGGTTGCCCAGAGAGGTGGTGGATGCCCCATCCCTGGAGACATCCCAGGCCAGACTGGACAGTGCTCTGAGCAACCTGAGCTGGGTGATGATGTCCCTGCTTATGGCAGGGGTTTGGACTAGATGGCTTTTGAAGGTCCCTTCCAACCCAAACTATTCTATGGTTCTGTGATCTTCTACAACAGTTATTTGCTCACGAGAACACAAGATTATTCCCTGTTTCTCAGCAGAACAGCAGGAGCAGTGTGTGTATGTGGAGAAAGGCAGGATGGGTATTCTATTCCCAGGTCTGTGCAGAAGAGCGGTGTGTGTATGTGGAGAGATACAGGATGGGCATTTTATTCCCAAGTCTGTGCAGAACAGCTGGACTGCACCCAGCTTGTGCTCCGTGGTGTTTTCCCTGGTTGAAAAGCAACTTGGCAGCCCTGGGATGGCTCCTGCAGCACGGATACGAGCATGTCCATGTTGGGAGCAGCAGCCCTTTGGCTGGCCTGTGATCCAGCTGGCCGAGTTTGCTCGGTGCACAGACCATGTGTAGACCGACTCAATAGCTCATGGTGATGCCTGGCTGCCAATATACCATCATACCCTAATTCCCAGAGCCATACCAGCAAAGGACAAAACATATGTGACATTATGCCAGAAGGAAAAGGCTTTTTATGGGCATAGACAGCAGTCTGGTCTCTGTTTTCCATGGTCTGCTTGTTGTCCTGGAGGAGAAACCATATCCCTGAGCCAGCTCTTGTTGGCAGTGCCTGTTAGCTCAGGTGCAAGCCCTGCACCAGTCACATCAGGAGGCAGGAGAGCTGGGTGAGGAGGGGTGAGTGTCACAGGCTGAGATCTAAGGCCAAGGCATCTACTTGCGTATGCTAAGAGATGTAAACAGTGTCTGCATGAGAGATGCTGCCATCTGAGCTCATCATCTGGGAAGTGCAAGTGTCCCCTCTGACTATGAAGGTTGCTTGGATGCCTGGCTGAAATGTAGACACAGGAGCTAAGTGAGACGACTATTCTGACTCCCCTCAAGGCTTTTGTCTTCACTGCAAATCCTGTCACGGTGGCTTCTTTCAGCCCAGTTTTCCAGATCCTGCAGCCTCTGCTTTCAGCGTGCTAGTCCTGCTGCAGTAGAACTGATGTTGGGTATCTCTGCACCACACAACATGATGTTTCGTTCAGTATGGTCCCAGTTCTGTTATTACCTGTGGTAACCTATCTCTCTTCTGCTTCCCTGGAGACTAGCTGCTTGGGGAGTGGGAGATACAATGTGCTGTGTTTCCACTTTGCTGAATTTTTGGACTCTTTATCCTGGATGAACAAAAGCTGTGGTCCTGCCAGGCTGGTACAACAACTGCTGTAAATCTCGTTTTCCTGGACCCCTATGCTCATAGAGTTTAACCCTCACTTGTATGAAAATAGAGCACCTTCAGTCCAGTATCACTATGTTGTCAGTAGGTATCTTGTGCTGGGCTAGTAGATATCATAGAATCATAAAATTGTTTTGGTTGGAAGAAACCCTTAAGATCAAGTCCAACAGTAACCTAAATCTAGCACTAAACAACGTCCCTAAGAGCCTCATCTATGTGTCTGTTAAACACCTCCATGGATGGTGACTCCACCACTTCCCTGGGCAGCCTGTTCCAATGCTTGACAACCCTTTCCATGAATAAATGTTTCCTAATGTTCAGTCTGAACCTTCCCTGATACAACTTGAGGCCGTTTCCTCTCATCCTATGGTGCGACTTTGCAGAGCAGGCAGGGTCTTGGTAAACCTGTTGCTTTTAGTGAGCAGCGTGATATTGTAGTTATGCAGGTGGGTTGAAGGCAGCAGGCACCAACATCGCTGCTGAAAGAAGTTGTCCTGCCTTCCTTCTGCCCCTTATCCCAGCCATGGTGCCAGCAACCCACCACCCATCCTGTGCCAGCACGGGGGTGGTGCAGCCGCTTGCTGAACCACACCGTGAAGACAAGTAGGTCAAGACAGTAGTAAACTGGGTTGTTTTCTGCATCTCATCTGCTGTTCAGGGTCAGAAATGAGCAGGAGGGATGGGACTGCTGCTGGGGACATTAGTGGTTTGTGCCTGGCTTCCTGATCATGATGCCGTAGTGTTAGATGTAGGTAGAGCTTGATTTTTAAAGCCTATAAACAAAACTCACTTGTGAGCCTGGATTTTTGAACTCTGGGTCATGTTTGGTTTCTTTATAAAAGTGTATCTCAAGGCTTGAAAAACAAACTGATTGGCTATATCTGATCATAGAGCTACAGATAAAAGCTCCTCAGTGTCAGGGGTATTGGATAAAGGCAGGAACAGCTTTTTACCAGTTCTGCTTACAACAAGGTCATGAAGAGCTCTTGGTGTTTTTCCATGAAACTGGAGTGTTGAGAAGCATTTTTATGAAACATATGTAGACACTCCGCAGAGATGTCTCTACCACATCTGCCTAGCTGTCTCCCTGTTACTTCTTGACTCACTAAGCAGCTTAGGAACAGAAAAGGTTTCTGCTAGGATGCAAGAAATCTGAGTAATGGAAGTAAGAAACAAATAAAATTATTGCTGAGGGGATAACTGCTCAGTGTCATGTGTGTTGTTGCAGGTAACACTGAAATCAGGTAGCAACATACTATACTGGAGAACAACAGGGATTCTCATGGGATCCAAAGTAGTAAAACCAGTTCTGGTTAAAAACATCACAATTGAAGGTAAGTGATATTTGCCTTTTAGGTCTTATCTCACTCTTTTGTCACAGTGTTTGCCCAGTGCTATTTCTACTGCTGTGCCTACAGCACCAATGTGGCTTTTTTTAGGCCCCTTATTTCTTGTCTCCTCCTCTAAAGTGTAGAAACAGAGCAGCAAAACTTCTCACTATCAGGGAAAAGCTGAAAAAATTATTTAGCTGGTAAATGATGCCATCTACTGGGGAAGACTGGCTTAGCACATAAATAGGGAAAAATAAATGGGTTTTCCTTAATGTGGTAAAGACCACGCTTATTGGTAAGCCTCTCAACACTGATAAATGAACGTATATATCATAACAGTGACAGCTAAAATACTATTTAAATAACTTAATTAATCTGGGATTGCTCTTCCAGTCCTGTTCTAAGTGTGATCAAACTTGAAGTATCATATAAGCTTCTTACATTGCTCAGCCTTTCATTGAGGAGCAAAAATTAAAAACTGAAATCATGACTCAGCAAAGCCAAAGTGTCTAAAGTGAGCGGTGAAAGTCTGCGATGTTTAAGCTGTGTTACCCAGCTGGCTTGCTTTCCCCCATAAGCAGGCAGGCAGTAATGGGGCATACCTCTCTGCATTTCGATGTTTTACCTATAATTTACCTTACAGGAGTTGCATATACATCTGAATGCTTCGCATGCAAGCCTGGTACCTTCAGTGACAAACCAGGTTCATCTGGGTGCCAGGTGTGTCCAAGAAATACTTATTCCGAGAAAGGAGCTAAAGAGTGCACCAAGTGTAAAGAAGAGATGTATTATGCAGGTACAGAAATCAAATGGGTTAAGCAAAACCAGGAGAACCTGAGCTCACAAGCTGTTTCTGTGTGCAGATGTGAGAATGGTTTTATCCAACAATGAAGTTTAGTCTCCAGTCGATCTACCGAAAGGGAAATTAAGATGGGGCTTCCCAGAAGCTGCAGAGGGCACATATATACATAACTGGACATACTAGATCTTGGCTGTCACCTGTGCTAGCAGGGAGGGATGGAGATCTTTTATGACCTCGAAGGGAATGGTTCTTCTGAGAGATAATAACAGTTGTGCTCTGCCCTCTTGTGGTAATTTGTGTTATCAGTTGGTGATGACCTGAACTGGCTTCAGCACTCTCTTCAGGCTTGTCATGTTTCTAGGAGTCTCCTCTCTAAATCATCTGGCCTGTCCCTTCCTCCTTCCTGGTTGGAAGATGTGGTGGTCTAGTTGCAAACCCTAGTCCCCAAAGTCCTCTGCATTCCCAGCTGGTAATCATCAAATAACACAGGCACAATCCATCCCTCGTGGTCAAAATTATTTTCTTCGTTGTAGTTGTTTTATAAGACAGTTTTTAAAGAATCATTTGCTGACCGTAGCACCTGCTATCACAGATTATGGCAAATGCTTGGGGACTTGTGCCTGTGCTCGTGATGGGAATGGAAGTTTTGCAAAAATATCTGGGGAGAGGAAAAATTGGGCCAGTGTTGTAAGGAAGTTTCTAATGGGTTAGAGAGTTTTTTGTTCCATATCAAGTGAAAACAAATTCCCATGCTTGGCAAACTACACAAATTACTGCTTGAAGACGAAGGATTGGGGTGAGGGGTTGAATGATTCCCTGGTTATACTAAATCAATGAATTTCAGTGTGACAGTACAAGCATAGCTTGTATTTTCCCTCTTTTGCCTCTTAATTTCAGGGGAAGGTTCATGTAGACTCCATTAAGAGTTTGATTTTTCATTCTCATTTTGTATTTTTCTGTTGATTCACCTTGATCTCTGGATTTTAAGCTCATTACGGTTGTTTCCAGGGATCATTTGATAGTTTAACATCCTGTTCTTTACCATTTCTTTTTAGAGGAAGGATCCAGTGCGTGTATAGAGCGACCTCCATGCACAAACAAAGACTTTTTCCAGATCCACACCCCATGTGATAAGGAAGGAAAAGTAAGTAAAAGGCACAGTAGTATTTTTAAGCTCATAGAGCTTACTGTGATCTCTTGATTTGAAAACAAAGTAGGGTTTCTAGGAATGACTTTCCCAACTGCTTTCCCAATTTTGCTTTCAGCATTGAATCTCTCTGATTTGGGCTTGTCTTTTAGCTACTTTCTCTCCAGCATTTCTTTATCTGTAAGAATCTGCCTGTCATGGGTCTGCTTAAGGGATCTGTTGTGAAACGCTAAGCTTCTTGCACTCGTGATTAGTCTGCCTGTGTCACCAGTGCTACCCCCACGCTCATAAAAAAACAAGGTTGGAACACAAGCTGAAGTACTGTCCCAGAACAAATCATACTGTTTAGTTGATAGTGATCTTTCCTGGCATACTTTTGGCTTGTGACAGCTTGCCCTGTCCCAGCAATGCCCGGACACAATTCAGGTGCACAGGAGCATGACCATGCCTGCTGCAGGAGAAAGAACATTTCTCTGCATAAGTATGGTGTCCCCTGGTCATTGCACCAAAAAAGAACCCATAGTCTGTTGAAATAATGGTATATACATAGCCTGTGAGTATCCATGTGCAGCAGCAGAGATTAGCTGATAATAATGTGCTTGCCTCATGGGATGCCTCGGAACATCTGGACTCTCAGTAGATTATTTCACCCAGAGATCTTAGTTCCACTGGATCCCTCATACAGGGACCTACTGGTGGAGCAGCTTGGCTTTGGAGCTCTCCTGCTCTTTGTCCCAGAGTATTTTGGTGGGATTTGGAGAAGAAACTCCTAATTACAGGCATACGGAGCCCACAGAGGTGTGGACACATGCTCAGGCCTGCCTTATCTCTTTTTCTTCCCTTTTCCATCTCTCATAGATCTGGATGGGATAACAACTAGTCTCCTTGTCAGCCAGTTCTAAAATGCAGCTGAGAGTTCACATGCTTTATTAACAAAACATCAGTGAGTTTAGCTACAGAGCTGGCAGGGTCTACAACCTGTTCTTGACTCACTGATTAACTTTCTTTAATGACTCAAGGAATTAGCAGCAGTGTTCACTGTTACACCCCCAGGTACCCCTTTAATTGCAATCTCCTATAGAGTACCCTGTCACTGCTCTGTGCAATTCAAGGCTTGCTGGCTTTGAATAAGCTCCCGCCATTGACCCTCTTCCTGTCTCGTCAGTGGATTTTCCCTTCACTGATGGACATCATCAGAATACAGAGTGGTGGGTCTTTCTGCAAACCCCTTGCAACAACAACATATGTCATAGATGCACAGATACTGGGTTTTCAGGACTGCTTTCACCACTTAGCGCTCTGCATCTCTGGAAATCAGTCTGCATTTGTTGTACTTGCCAGCCATAGAATCATAGAATAGTTTGGGTTGGAAAGGACCTTCAAAAGCCATCTAATCCAACCCCTGTCATGAGCAGGGACATCTTCACCCAGATCAGGTTGCTCAGAGCCCCATCCAGCCTGGCCTGGGATGTCTCCAGGGATGGGGCATCCACCACCTCTCTGGGCAACCTGGGCCAGTGTCTCACCACCCTCATTGTAAAAAAATTCTTCCTCATGTCTAGCCTGAATCTCCCCTCTTTTAGTTTAAAACCATAACCCCTTGTCCTGTCACAACAGGCCCTGCTAAAAAGTTTGTTCCCATCTTTCTTATTGGCCCCTTTTAAGAACAGAAAGGCCACAATAAGGTTTCCCTGGAGCCTTCTCTTCTCCAGGCTGAACACCCCAACTCTCTCAGCCTGTCCTCCCAGCAGAGCTGTTCCATCCTCGGATCATTTGTGTGGCTCCTCTGGCCCCTCTCCAACAGGTCCATCTCTCCATCTCTCCTGACTCTGCAGCCCATCTTCAGGTGAACAGTGGCTGTAAAACAGCAGCCTAAGGGCCTATGGATCTGTGGCTTACTAAAATCAGCCAGGTGTTACACTGGAAAGACATTGTTGTCTCCCATCGAGTCCACCCATCAGTCAGGATGTGGATCAGCCAGGGTACATGACCTGGCACAGGCATGGCTGCAACACAGCTCAGGCAGGGATCAAGGGTGAGAGACTCAGCTTAATTTCAGCTCCCAGGAGCCAGGACCTGAGCCTGCACTGAGGCTTCTTCCAGCTTTTTTTCTGAACAGCTTCAAGGCTGGCAAATACTTCCTGAGCAGCTCTGTGTTATCAGAGGGCTAACGCTGAGCACAAGCAACTCAATATTTGGCTTGGCATGGGCACATGTTCAGGGCCCTGAACCAAAATCATAAGGTGAAATCTCTCCTGACAAGCTCTATACCCATGCCTCTGGCCTCAAGGATCCCTGATTGCACTGCTAGGATGAAAGGGTAGAACTACTTGGAGGGAGAGCTCTGGGCAAATTAGTCTTCCTAGCTGGGTTTCACAGCTCTAGGATTCAACTAATTTTTGTCTTGAGATATTAAACCCTTTCAAGGTAGACTCAAAGACACATAAAATTTGAAACCCGCCACCATGGGTGATGCATCTCACCTTGTGTGTTGTCAAAGAGAGGTGATGACAAAGAAGTGATCCTGTTGTGAATGGTAATGCCAAGGATCGACTCATGTTAGTGTTTATGGACTGCTCCTTGTGTAATGTGGAGGGACTGGATAGGGGTTGGAATTGTTCCTGTGTCGTTTTGGCATTTCCTCAGTAAGTAAAAATGGATAGAGAGAAATTGAGGATATTTCAAAGAACGGGCCAGTGTGGAGAAAATGCAGAACTTGTAATGTTCTCTGTTAACAGAAGACTTCCTGATAAAGGGATTTTATAATGCAGAAGTTATATTTTGGGTTACTATGGTTAAAATGCAGAGGTTGCTTATGCGGTTGTTAGAATTATTTATCTGACATTCCTCAGAAATATTTTCATGGGAAAATCCACTAGATAAACGTTTTTGCTCTGCTCTTAAGGCCTGAAATCTTGGAATCACCTGTGAACCCAGCCACTTCTGTTTCCCTTCACTGCCCTTCCCTTTATTGTCCTGGATGTGCAAGGTGTGTTTTTGGCCTAAAATATTGGGAATACCCTAATTTCATTTACAAGGGGGACCTTGACTGGTGCGTCTAGTTCTAAAGCTTCCTAAAACACCATGTGAGCTCAGTGTCTTCTCTTTCCAGACTCAGATCATGTACAAATGGATTGAACCAAAGATTTGCAGAGAAGATCTTCCTGATGCATTGACACTACCTCCTTCTGGAGAGAGGAAGGATTGTCCACCCTGCAATCCTGGCTTTTATAACAACGCCTCATCTTCCTGCACTCCTTGCCCACCAGGCACCTTTTCAGATGGGACACAGGGTAGGAGTCGACAAAAAAATTGCTTAGTGTCCCCAAAAGCAGTTGTCAGCTTCCATGTGACTTCGTTTAATGATGCATCAGTATAAGCCAGAGTTCATTTTGCATAAAATATTTATGTAATAACATTGGAGAGAGGGAGTTAGATATCTGCTTTCCCTCTGAAGTCTTCAGCTGTTATAATTTGGCCTGCTGTGTTCTGGATGCATTTCTTGGCTGGTATAAACATCCTGAGGGTTATTTAAGAGATTCTGAGGAATCAGAACTTTTACAGTCAGTAATTCCTCCTCACCCATTCTCCTGTCCATGCCAAGTTCTTCCCTCTGAAAATACCATTTTAAGCACTGCCAGATGAGTCCCTTGCCAACATTGTCTAGCCTAAACTCTGGCTTGTTGATTCTGAGATGTATTGGCCCAATGGTCACCTACAGCATTTTGTGGAAACTCATGTTTAGCAGTATGATCAAAGCTTGAGCTGAAGCCATGGTAAAGAAAGCTGTGCTTGGGGATCACTTGCAGATTACTTACCACAAGGTTATGATCTGCGATTTATAAAATGCTAGTCTTGTTTCTACTTTTCTGGTCCTTGTAAGTCTTTGATAATTTAATTATAAAGAAACAAATTATTTTCTTTGCTCATTGCTTGCCCCAGAGAGTAAAAAAGTAATATCTATGTTCTTTAAAACCTTGAGACATGCTTTGGCCATGTGATATCCTTTTCCTGCTCTCTCACCCTGTAGAGTGCAAAGCCTGCCCTGCTGGGACTGAACCAGCTCTTGGGTTTGAGTACAAGTGGTGGAACATCCTACCAGGCAACATGAAGACGTCGTGCTTTAATGTTGGCAACTCAAAGTGCGATGGGATGAACGGTGAGTCAAACTCCCCGTGTCGTTATGTGCCTGTCTTTCTCCTGCGATGGTCACTGTTGTAATGGAGCACCCGTCAAGATGTGCATGCTCTTTGCTGCGTGAGTCACAGCGCAGTTTCCCCTCTTTTCTTTAACTGCACCATGCTTGAAATGTCCTGTAGGAAGCAATATCACAATATCACAAGTAAAAAATTCTCTTGTATACCAGAAGAGGGCAGGAGCTGCAGCCTGTGCGAAGAAGTCCCCTCGGCCAAGGACCTATCCCACCATCGACTTTGATGCAGCTGATTATCCCCATTGAAAAAAACACAACTATTTGACTTCTAAGTTTATCTCCTTTCCTGTTTTGTGATAACTGTGCCTGCCGAGGTCACACATAATTCTTCTGGAAAACTTAAGTAAAATCTGTGATTTTCTTCATTTAGCACTCAGAACTTTCTCTCTGCACATGTGCTAAGATTGCAGCAGAGAGCAGTCACAGCTTGCCAGTGAAAATGATCCCTTTTGGGACTTCTCCCACCTCTAGCCTTCTCTGAAAGGTTTTCCTCAGCTTCATCCACCCTGTCAGGCTGATATTAACTCAAACTTTAACTTATGTGTGTTGACAAAAGGGGCACTGGAGTATATGCTTAACATTTAGCACATAGATTCATTGATTCATCTGTTTTAAGGCTGAAAGAGATCAGATGGATCATCTCCCTTGAGCTGCACAGCAAAGGTCAAGGAATTTCAATTGCTTTGCTGATTTCACGTTGACATTTGCCTATAAAATCATCAGTTCATACAATTACTACATTTTTTCATTTAAAAGCATTATTGTACTGCTCTACAGCATCAGGAAATAGACTGCCTTAGCTTATTGAAGAATTTCTGGAATCCATGCCCAAGTCTCTGCTATGGGAAACCCAGGGAAAAGGAACTTACCTAACAACAGTGTATACCACACATCTTTAAAACATACTGAAGTACCAAATTGCTTTACAAAGTGTGCTAACAGATATTTTTTTTTTTCCATATGACCCATAAACCATCCATTTCTTGATTATTTTTTTTTCTCCTGTAAAGGCTGGGAAGTGGCCGGTGATCACATCCAGAGTGGGGCAGGAGGCTCTGACAATGACTATCTTATCCTGAACCTGCACATCCCAGGATTCAAGTGAGGAACAGGATTTTTTCTTTTTAATCTATTTCTCATTTATTTGTTTCTCTTACACCTATTTTGTATTACCCCTGGAATGAACTGAGTTTTCTTTTCTGAAGTGCAATTATGTCATGAATGAGAAACAAGAGGAAGCTTGGATTTTATTCCTGTGCCCTCAGTCAAGCCATTGCAGCAGATGATTCTCTAAGACCTTGGTTTTTAGCAGTCTGAGATGCCAGCTGGTTGGCTGTTTGGAACCAAGAAAATACATTCTTATGCCTCGGTTCCTAAATTATCCCAAGGTAACCAGCTGAACCTACCATAGGGTGGATACTGGTGCCTGCCCTGAAGGTTTTTCATGGAAATCCAAATTACTCTGTGCTGTAGATCTGGAGAGGTCCAGGAGAGGTGAGATGTCCTGTTGTCCTGCGGTGCCTCCTGGACACTCAGGTGAAATAGCTGCTTGAGGTGCTCGTGTCTCTTTGTCAAAAGAGTGAGCTCAGACTCTGAGCTCAGACCAGGTGCCAAATATTAAGACACATAAGGTATGGCAAAATGAACCTCACCCTCCCTTTGCCGTACCTCAGCTGAAGGAGCTTGAAACTTCTTACACCTAGTGAGCAAACCCTGATTTTTATTTTACAGTATGGGCAAACAGCAATTAAAATAGAAGCAAGAAACATATCCATGGAGAAGCTCAATGTGTCCCAGTTTACAATTTACTGTTTAATACTTTTCAGGGGAGCACCCTGAATACTTCTGGTTTTCATTAAACTCCTGAAAACCAGTGGAGGGTAGATGCAATTAAATCACTGTAGATCACTTAAAGCATGTAATGCCTTTAAGCAATAAGATTCCCTACTGATATAATAAAGTTCAGGTGTTGATTGTAAGGAGAGAACTGCACCATAAGGGAGTCAGACACTTAAAATCACCCTGCTGTGCCCAATACCCAGCACAGAGCCACTGTGCAAACCTGGCTTCCGCAGTTCTGCAAGAGCAGGTTTTATGTGACAGGACTTTGATGGTTTTCCCGCTGTATGAAAAGCAATTTGAAGGATTGACTGTTGCCTGTCTGGAGAGCATCTTGTAAATGTTTCGTTCCTTCTCTGTTAAACAGACCTCCAACATCGGTGACAGGAGCGACTGGGTCAGAACTAGGACGGATTACTTTTATTTTTGAGACCATCTGTTCAGCAGATTGTGTGCTGTACTTCATGGCGGTGAGTGAGACCTCTCTCTCCATGACTGAGGACTGAGCCTGGTATTCCACATGTCACTTTAATACCTCTGCATAGGCGTGATTAGTTGCACTTGGTTTATTATGACTAAGCATGACATTAGTTTAATATCTGTGATGCCCTTGCAAGAAGGATTTTGTGAATGACCTAGCAAAATTCCTCTACCACATGAGTTGTGAACGATTCCTGGTTATCTGTTTGCTTTAAAAGAAATCACTGGACACTGAAGAGACAAATTTGCCCCTGTTAAACTGATAAAATTCTCAGTGTCTCTTGTGCAGTCAAGTTAAACTCCAGAAGTTTAGTAGAGTCACAAGTTAAGCCTGGGAAATAGAAAATTTGGAAATTTGGTCTTGATCCTGTCGGTGACCCAAGGAGTTTGTATGGCAGCAAGCAGACATTTGTGAAAGCACAGTGACATGTTTTTTACTTTCCTCATCTGCTTATTGAAAGTCCATCAGCTGAGGAAGGTAACTGGATCTGCGACAGCTCCCTTGCCCCTTCTATTGCAAGCAAAGCTGGTTCTTTTTGTTTGTTTGTTTTTGATTTAGTGGTACTTCACATGAATCTGCTCTTAATTTAAAGATATTTAAGTGGAAATTAGGTGGTAATTTGAAGGAATCTGCCTTTACTGATAATTTAAAGGAATCTGTTTTAAAGGAAAAGCATCTTTCACTGGAACATTTACAGCTGATGGAGAATAAGAAATACAGAGATTGAGCATCATTTTCTCATGTAAACTTTGACACTGCCTTCTTGGCCTAAGTTCTATTTCAGTAGAGACACCAACAAAGTAGATGCCTGAAGATGTCATAAACTATGATTTTCTTTGAACTTGGGCCTTCCCCTTTCTGTGCTCTGGCACTACCCACATGTTTTACACATGAACAGAATTTCAAATCTGAAAGAACCACTGTACTAAATCTGTCCTCATAATGTTTATAACCTACTATAGGACTTTGGACTTAACTGTTGTGTGAATTAGAGCGTATTTTGGAATAGACACCCATTCTCAATTGAAAAATTACCAACGGTGGAAAAGAGAATAAATATGTTTGCTCTCCTTTATTAAACATTAAATGCAATTGTAAAGTATATACTGATTTCTATATTATTACTGGTGTTCAGTGTGGTATGACCACACTTTTGTTTTTTAAAAGAGATTTACGTCCATTTTGTAGGACATTAATCGAAAAAATACCAATGTGGTGGAATCATGGGAAAGAAGTAAAGAGAAACAATCCTACACTCACATCATCTCCAAAAATGCTTCCTTTACATTCACCTGGGCCTTTCAGAGAATAAACGAGGGCCAAGATGTAAGTACTTGTTTATGTACATGGCTTTATAGCACAGCCTTCCTTGGACACTCACTGCCAGAGCTCTTGCCCTCCACTGAAGCTCACAGGCTTTTTGTAGAGGGTCAATGGCTGTCACCTCACCCTTGGTAGGCAGCTGGGGATGAACCATATTGAAGAAGGATATAAAAGGATATAAAGCTACTGGAGGGTGTCCAGAAGTTGGTGAAGGGTTTGGAGAGTGTCTATGAAGTTGGTGAAGGGCTTGAAGGGGAAGCTGTATATGGAGTGGCTAAAGTCACTTGTTTTGTGCAGCCTGGAGGAGACTGAGGGGAGACCTCATGGCGGCTACAGCTTCATCACAAGGGAGCAGGAGGGGCAGGTACTGAGCTCTTCTCTTTAGCAATCAATGACAGAACCCGAGGGAATGGCAGGAAGATGTGCCAGAAGAGGTTCAGGTTGGACATTAGGAAAAGGTTCTTCACCCAGAGGGTGCTGGACACTGGAACAGGCTCCCCAGGGAGGTGTCACGGCCCCCGGCCTGACAGTGTTCAAGAAGAGACTGGACAACGCCCTCAGACACATGGTGTGAACTGTGGGGTTGTCCTGTGCAGGGACAGGAGTTGGACTGGATGATCCTTGTGTGTCCCTTCCAGCTCAGGACATTCTATGTTATTGTTGTGTGTATTTTTTTTTTTTTTTTTAATGAAAGTCAGGTGAATGCATAAGCCAATCCCTGAGTAGTTGCCCTGGTGCACAGCACTGGTTTTAGTGTCCACGTGCAATGGTGCAACAGCACTAGGGTGCTTTCCTTGCCTCTTGTTTCAGAGCAGACAGTTCATCAATGACATGGCAAAGATCTACTCCATCACGGTGACCAACGCAGTGGATGGAGTTGCCTCTTCTTGCCGGGCCTGTGCGCTGGGTTCCGAGCAGTCTGGCTCATCCTGCGTGCCCTGCCCGGCGGGGCACTACATCGAGAAGGAGACCAGCCAGTGCAAGGAGTGTCCAGCCAACACCTTCCTGTCCATCCACCAGGTCTACGGCATGGAGGCCTGCATCCCATGTGGGCCTGGCAGCAAGAGCACTAAGGTGCAGAAACTGAGTGTGCTGAGATAGGGCAGGTTGGGATATAAGCACTCAAAGGGTCAATTTTAGTGCTTTCCTGCAGGTATGGGCCTTGTGAGCACTGGAGTATAGTTGTAACCAACGACCCCATTCTTCCAAATATGTCCCTGGTCTAATTTCTGTTTGTAAACATGAAATAAGAAGATAAAGTGGATCACGCTGGCTCAAATAAAGGTTCATTTCAAGAAGCTGCATTGAGGACAATGTAAGAGCACATATGTTAGTTCCACCTAAAACTGTCCCAGACTTCTGCTGTTTTAAACTCAGAGACTTCCTCAGCTGGATAATGTTTATGTGCCTTTAGAAACCTGTAACAAATTCCTCTTATATGAAATTGCCCTTAAGGCTAGATAAGCATTTATCATGTGCAGCATCCTTTGGCAAGGAGCTGCACAGGGGCTTAAAGAACTGCACCCTTTGGTTAATTTTCTGCCTTTCTCCAGCTGGGTTCATATTTTGTCCCTGTTTCTTGAGCTGTTTTTTGTGTTTCCTTTGCAAGATGCAAGTGTAACTGAGGCCACATTCTGGTCTATCTATGGGGCTTTAAGCTGGGATATTTAGGCTTGATATTAGAAAGCAATTTTTTGCAGAGAGAGTGGTCAGGCATTGGAATGGCTGCCCAGGGTGGTGCTGGACTCACCGTCCCTGGAGGTTTTTAAACTGAGATTGGACATGGCATTTAGTGCCATGATCTAGTCAATGGACGAGTTGGACCAAGGGTTGGACTCGATGATCTCTGAGGTCTTTTCCAACCCAGTCGATTCTGTGATTCTGTGATACTGGGATCCTAAAAGCACCCACAACAAAACAAAGAAAGAAACTGTATTTTCATGGCTAATGCAGGGGACAACAGAAAGGCCAGCTTTAGGGAATATTGAAGTCCTGATATGTGATTGCAGGGGACTGAAACAGGAATGGGAATTCTTCCAAGGGAAAGGTGAATTACAGGAATTGGACAAGTTCTCCTCCATCCTTAACACGGAGAGCAGTTTTTCCTGTGCCTGCTTGCTTTAACTCCCGCGTGAATGGTTTGCTGCTGGTCCATAGCTGCTCTTTAATGGATGCTTCTTCTTCTGAAGGATCACTCTGCCTGCTTCAGTGACTGCCTGGTGTCATACATCAAGGATAACCAGAGCCTGAATTATGATTTTAGCAACCTCAGCCAGGTGGGCTCATTGATGAGCGGACCCAGCTTCACCTCCCGGGGGACCAAGTTCTTCCACTTCTTTAACATCAGCCTGTGTGGGAATGAGGTGAGCTCACCTGGTGTCAAGGGTTGGGGGGGATTAACCAATTTACTGCCTGTGTTGTTGTTCTGTGGGATCACACTGAGAAAGGACAAGGATTCCTCTACAGCTGAGCTGTCACCAACACTGTAAATGCTTTTCTCTTGATCTTGCTTGGCAGTGCAAGGGGCTTTTGAGCAGCCAAGTGATTTTCCACAAAAGAGATGAGAGTGTTTTAGGCATAAGTGATGCTCAGAAAAAAAACCCTATCACATCCCTACCTTTTCTTAGTTCTTGTGCCTTGAAGTCACTTGGGTCACAACTCTGACCTTTTGTGCTGACACCAAGGAACTCAACTGAAGAATCTGAGTGTTTTGGTTTCCAGCTTCTTTCCATATTTTTCCCTCATGACTTGGCTGGAGATGTTGCTGTCAGCAGAGCCCCTGGTGACACTGCTTTCTGCCAGTGGCCGAGGTGCCTGTTGCTGACTTTGATTATAGCCGTATAAAGTAGTGGAAACGTGTTTACTCCGTGAATGCAAACAGTCTTTGCCCCAGAATCAGAGTTTTTACATCTGGGGTTTGGACTGTACCAGAGCATGTTGTCACATACATACACTGACATTTCAGAGCAGTACTAGCAATGTATATTGTCCCACAAAGGTCAGTGCATGCAGTTTACATTGATGTTCAGCCCTCCAAAGTTCTGAAGTCTCTCTCCCGTGTGCCAAAGGGTTTGCATGAGTTGAGGCAAATGAGTAGTCCCATTTCTTTACAGTGTTTTGCATACTTTTTGACTTAAACATGTTTTTACATACCCTTCTGAATTAAAGCTGCTGACAACTAGATGCACAAAGGTACAGCTATGTGCCCTCCCATGTGGTCTTCATTTGCCCAAATTACTACAGGGGTGCTACAGTACTACCAACCGTATGAGTGGGTCCTGAATGTTTGGTGTTTTATCAGAACAACTGATTCTGGTAATTCATCTTTCCTTGCTGTTGCTCTGAGATTCCAGCACTGAACTCAGCATGTGACATTAGTACAGCCTTGAAGACTATGTATCTATTTAGGGGTTTTATGTATTCATGATTTGAGAATATTTGATCTGGATTAAATCCCAAATAAAGAGGTATTCTACAGTGTTTTAAAGGCAAGGGAAATATGCTTTTCCATTGCAAGCCATTTTATTGTGCTCTGCAAGTAAACACTATGCTGTCAAGATAAACAAAAGAGAGTGCTTCGTAGCACAGGTTTCTGATAAGACACATACCAGAGGTGACATCGTGTTTATGGGTCTGTAAAAGACTTTAATTGAAGGTTTCAGAGTGGCACAGTTTGTTGTTGCAACTTGTCCCTCTCATGACAGAAACATCAAGTTGTTTCTAAGGTGCAGGGAAGAAACTCATCCATCTGCAGTCAAGAAGTTTGCAATTTCTCCTTTTCCAAACTTTTTCACATCCTATCAACAACCAGCAGCTTCCTTGTTTTCTCCTGGTTGTCCGCAGGGGAAGAAGATGGCTATTTGCACTGACAATATCACAGATGTCACTCTGAAGGACATGGTTGCGGAATCAGAAGATTTTTCCAACTTTGTGGGAGCTTTTGTCTGTCAGTCCACCATCATCCCGTCGGACAGCAAGGGTTTCCGAACAGCCCTGGCTCTGCAGTCCAACAGCCTTGCCGACAGGTTCTTAGGTACGTGTTTTGTACTCCCAAGTGTTTAGGGGCGCAAAGTAAATCCTTCCCAGCTCAGAAGTGCTGTATTATCTTGAGAGAAGAGCAAAGGAGCAGTCCAAGAGTTAGTCCCACTTTGTTCCTGTGAAGCACATGTGGATATATGCTTTTTGCTGCTGTTTCAGTACAGCTAATGGCTGGAGAAGAGTATGGAGTGCCCCCATTCTTTACTTTCCATGCCCATATTACTCACTCCTCCCCGTGTTTGATCTAGTGGGTCCCATGGTGCGTGGAATTTCAGCACAAAAATCGGGAGGATGTAATTAAAAAGCATTCATTTTCTTTTGTATTTCCAACTCACCTCATGCAGGGCAAGACCAATCACTGCTGTAGTCACGCTAGTCCAAGTGTTTCTGCCCATGCCAAGTCCCCACTTGGTGCTGGGGCACAATTAATGAGAAAGGAGGAGGCTTAGGGCAGCATGGGGCTGTGCAGATCATTAAGGCTTGCATTGCTCTGGCCCACAAGTTCCCAGAGTCTGGGGCCAGATTAGACAATGAAGTAATTTAGTCTGCTCACCTATCCATTACAGGCACTGAGTGTTTGTTCTTGCTCCCTGGCACTGAGCCCAGAAACTCATGTTTGACAAAAGCACATCTTTAGAAGAGCATCCAATCTGGGCTTTTAAGACTGCCAGAAATAAAAGCTTTGCCACACTTATTGGTATTTTTTTTCACTGATCAAACAGTGTCTCTGTATTTTGTTTTAAAGCAGACTTGTTTCCTGTTTTAATTTGCTTGGCTTCAGTTTTCAGCTTGCTCTTGTTATTATTCTTTCTCCATTTCACGTTTTCCTCCTTGGAGAAATATTTTGTGTACTGGAATCATCACACCATCCCTGGTCTGCTCTTCTGAATAAACTAATTAGACCAAGTTCTTCTAAGTCTCTTGCTATCATGTATTTCTCAAGCATCTGAATATTTCCTGAGGTTCTTTCTGCAGCCTTTGTAACTTGTTATAAGGTTTTCTTAAAGCATGGACATCAGAAAGGAATAGTATCCCAGTATTTAATTCAAGAGAATGGCAATAAAAATCCCTTCTGTATTTCTATTTACATGCAAGGATAGAATCCCCAAGTCCTTCTTTCTCCAGACTCATGGGGTTTCACGATGGCTTCTTGGATCTGATGTCCACTCTAGATCTTTTTCAGGGTTACCGTCTCCAAGGGAAAATCTCTCTTCCTTAGGACTGGCCTTCATCCCTTGGTGCACTTGTCCGCACTAAAATGTGTTTGGTTTGATAGGGACCAGCTTACCAAGTGAATCAAGTTGCTCTGTATTTTATTACTGTTCCTCTTAATCTTTGTCTCATCTACACACTTTACCAACAGTGATTATGTAGTTATTTGCAGATCCTTGATGATAATCTTGCATTTTGGGATTCCAGTATCAATGCCTAGAGGAGTCTGGAGACATACCACATTTGATGACAATTTTCCATGGCCAGATAATTTTATAATTAGTTAGTTAAATAATTTTTAATCCAGAGTGTGCACTTAATTGATATTACACTGGTAAATTTTTAATGAAAATCTCACTAGTAATTAGTGAAACACTTGATAAATTTACATAATTTTCTTCAGCAACCAAATATATCAGCACTCAAGGAACAAAATCAGATTTGTTCAACAAGAGCTGTTCTCCATGAATTCATGTTGACAGACACTCATTATCTATCTATCCATTAACTGGACAGTCACTCAATAGGTACCTCTCCATTAACTGAAACTCTTCTTCCACTTACCATTCCTGCTATTTTGCCTAATCATGTTAGCCACATTGTCATTTGGCTCACCATATTCCCTCTCCATTAGTCTTCTAACATTTTGCTATCGTTAAAAGCTTTATTAAAAGTCACTTTTTGTGCAGGTTTGCCAGTTTATAAGCAGCATGCCAAGTAGATGCCAATATCCTCTCCTGCCACTAAGGCAATGGGGTGTTCAGTCATTGTCTTGGAAAGAAAGGAGGTAGTCCTGATTTTTTTCCCAAGACACAGAGAAGATTTCAAGCTCTTCTACAGCCTTTTCTTTATCACAAGTGTTCCATTTTAAAATGGGTGAAGTTTGTCTTTCCTATCCATAAGATGTACTTTTATTTCTGGTATTTCTAAAAGAGCTCCAAACTTAGAATTTTTCTAGTCCTGCCAAACATAGGCTTTTCCCTGAAGTGTTTAGCATCCATTAAAATTTTTCTCTAACTTATAACTTCTGATTTTATTTGATTCTGCATTCCCCTTCCATTAAGCTAGTGTCAATATTTTTATTTGAATTGTTCTTTTACTGCTGTTCTGATCCAAAGTGGACTCTTAGTCAAAGCTATCGTCATTCTTGAGAGAGTCGTTGTGAGTTTTTAGCCATATAATTAATATCCTCTGAAGAATGACATTTTTTTTCACACTTGATTTTGCTTCTAGTGTTCTCATTTTTGAGAAACTGCACTTTGAGATGCCATTTCTACAGTAGTGCATATTGGTTGGGAATATTCTCTCATTGCCTCTGTTGAATATAATAAGGTCCCTAGGAGCTCCCATCTTCCAGTCTAGTGAGTAACTAATCTCCGTCCATTGTGTCACAATCCAAATTTAAGTTTCCCTGAGTTCAATGCAATGTCTTTGATGAGAGGAAATGATAATCTCTGCTGATGTCAGCATATGTTCTCAGAGGCCCCTCCACAATAACCTGACATCTTCCTGCACATGTTCCCGGTGGTTACTGCAGCACAGCTCATTTTATTCTGTTGATGGGATGCTCTGTAGCTGTCCCTCATGTGCAACCCTCCTGAGCATTGTTCCTGAGCACATTGACCCACAATCCCAGTCTCTAACTTGTTCTACACCAGGAGTAGTGTCTAGTGCAAACTGTCATCTTAGTTATCTACTATATTTACCTAAACAGGTTATGACCAGACATGGATTTTCCAGCTGTGTGAATCATCCTCCCAAATGTAATGCCAGTCATTTCAGCGTCTTAAGAATTCAGCTAGGCTGTCTAAACTCTTGCAAGAACAAGGGGAAAACTTCTTCTCTTCATTCTTTCTCATCTTCCCACCCATTGCTGGCTGGCACCAATTTTTCTTGTCATTCTAGCAATTTTTCACCTCACTGGAAGGATGCAGCCTGTCCCATTTTTACACCTCCATGTTTTTCTGAAATATTGCAGTGCAGCACCAATATTTTCTGTCTTCTTTGGTTCATGGGGTTGGAAGGATCTTGAGGACTTTGGTTACTTGAATTTTCCCTTTTCAGCTCCTGTCCAAAAATCCATACAGACCTGCGTAACCTGTGTTGTTCCACATACCGGCCTGTCATTTGTTCCAAAATGTGCCATCAGGGCTTGCCTATAACTCCATAATCCTTCTGAATCTTGTCATTGCATCTTTCTGTTTTTCTCCCACAGCTCTGCAGATTGCTTAGGGTGTTACATGGTTATAGGTAATGGGGCTATATATTCAAGGCATATGCTTTGAGCAGTTGATTGGATCAGACATCTTCGGAAGTTATTTTCCAACCTAAATTATTTTATGCTTCTGTAATATCCCTTGATTGCTTTAAATTCTTACAAAAGTGTAAAACTTATTTACACTGGCATTGTTTTATGAATTTTTTGTTTTGTTATGTGTATATGAGGAAATCAGACTGTATGAGGAACATAAAAATCTGCAAAGTTTACCTAGAATAGAAGAAAATGTATAATGTATAGTAATGTCATTATGTGCTATTAAGTGAGATCCGTGCCTTTCAAACTGAGAAAATGTTACACATGAACACCTCAGAAATCCATTCTTAGCTTGTTCCATTGTTTTTTTCCTCCCTCAAATTTTAGGAGCTACTATTGAAACAACACTAGAAAATATCAGCATCAAGACAGATATGTTTCCTCCCTCTCCAAGCAAAATACCTGACGTGCATTTCTTTTACAAGTAGGTTAAAAATACTGTTTTTTGGAACATCAAATGTCTTTGTTTGTTTAAAGGAAACTAAAACTGTGAGGGGAGATCTTTAATCCACCTTTAATCCTTATCACTTTAGTCAGTGTCTGGCTGATATTGATTGGCATGTTGAAAAACATCTTATGAAATCAGCAAACACTTTAGTCAAATGTACATTACACTTGATCTATAGAAAGTGACACCAGAGCTTTGATTCGTCCAGATGCCACTTCCAGTATTACGTTTCTTTCATTAATTTCTTGTGTGTGGCTTTGATATGGCCACTTCCTGTTGCACATTTTCTTTCGCATTCATTTGTATGTACTTTGATATTACAAAAATGAACTAATCATGCTTAAAAATAATTGCTCCAACCTGTACAGTTACTAGTGTGCTTTTCCTGTTATTTGCTTTTCTCCATAAAATGAATACCTCAGCTTGGGTAAGAATCAGCTCAAAGATCACCTCGACTAAGATGCCTACATGGTGGTGTCTTCATGGCAACTGGGTTTCTAAGCTTGGACTCTGAAGCCTGTGTAGCTATTCAGCTTATCTTAAGGCACATACCTATATTTGTTCTACTGACTGGCTCTCTAGATTGTGTTGGTTTTAGTGATGGCTTTAGATCTTAATAGGTTGTAGCACTTCAGATATCAGCACTTCATGCATATGTGAATACTTAAATTACATGTCTGATTCTGCAAACTGAACCACACACCAGTGACTCTACATTCAGTATATTATGAACTTAGCTTGCAATGTCTATCATGTTGGAATAAGGTCCATTTTTTGAATCCCCTTTGCCTTGTTCTCTTTCAGGACAGTGTGTTTCTCAGATTACTGGGCAAGGGGAGAGCCACCATAAACTCTCCAGCAGAGTAACACACCAACCACAACACCTGCAGTTCTCTTTTTTTAATCATTCCATTCTGTTTTATGGGCAGGTTTATTCCTTGACTCAGCAGAGTTCAAACTAGCTAGAAAAACAGAGCAGTTCCCTGTGTGGCCTCTCAGAGCACTTTGAGATTTAAACGAAGTGGTGAAACCCACCCTGCTTCTGTTGCTCCTTTTTATTCTTACAGCTGACAGGGACTAAAATGTTGTGGTAAATGCTATTTCTTTAGTATTACAGTTGCATGAATGCACAGAGACCTATGAAAGAAAAACATGTATTTAGTATAGTGGAAATGTATTACATTTCTCCTCTCGTTTGACATTAGGTCTTCAACAGTGACAACCTCCTGTGAAAATGGCCGTGCAACTGTTGTGACAATGAGATGCAACCCAAACAAACCAGACCAAGGAGAGCTTTCTGTACCCAGGTATTTAAGTATTTGTATCCTAGTAGTGCCAAAAACCTTTTTCTCCTCAGGTGATCTGCACAAAACTCATTAGTAATTTTATACTTAACAGCAATGAGGTGTGCAGTCTCACTCATTTCTCCTGGGTGAAGGACGTGTGCATCCATCACCTCCCAGCAGACCAATTGCTCTGTGTTTAGGCTGTGTGGTGAGAGAAGTCAGAGCTTGGGCAGGTTGTCCCAAGCTTAAAACCAAAAGAAAATGTAGTGATGGTTTATTGCCTCCTCTTCTCTTTTATTCAGTTCCTTATTTTGATCTTTGGCCGCCTGATTAGAACTACCTACTTGGTGCTTTGAGAGGTTATTTTTTCTTCTTTGATCTACAGCAGTGGCTGTGGACAAAGTGATTTTTTTAAAAAAGAGCAACCTGTTCCAGGAACTATGAAATGTGCTATTGCGATGCTGATGTGAGCTTTGACTCTGTGTAGTCCAAGTTCTATGTGTATTTATGTATCTCATCATTCCAGTTTGTACCCTGGACCCCTTGCACCAGTTGTGTTAAATCTACCTGGCCTTTTTTTTCCCCTTCTGATTCAAGTGACTTCAAAAAGTTTCTTTCTTCCAAAGTCCTGTTTATGCCTGCACCTGAAAAGTTGCAGAGAAAAAGCAATAAAAGAATGAATTCTATTACTGTTTAGCAACACCCTGTACATTCTTCAGCAGTTCCCCTCAACTTTGGTAACCCTGCTCTTTGGCTGTCAAGACCTGTATTTGTCTGGACATTACTATAAATCTGCTGATAGCCCTCTCATTTATCCTCCTTCCCAAAAGTTGAAAGTCCTCTTCCCAAAAACTGACAGTGTGAGAAGTGTGGGGACCTCTTTGATCCCTGTCCCTCTTGGGACAGCTGAACTGTGCACATCTGATTGAAGGCAAAGGGGCATCTGCTTCACGGGTGATGGATAAGTGATTGATGTTTGAACCTTTGGAGATGCTTACCCCAGTTTCTTAGGGACCTGACACACTATGAATTATTCTGGGCAACAAGCCACTATCTATCAGCTGCTGAGCCAAAATCCTGCAGGTGTCCTTCTAATGTTGTAGGTTAAACATGATATGAGCTGTGAGAACTCACGAGTAGTGAGGGAGGAGTAACCCACCTTGCTTTTAAAAGTGTGAGCATGGGCAGAAACAGCACACAGCTGTCATGATGTACCTTATCTCAGTTCTTGTTGACTTCTGTCTTCTAGCCCCCTTTGATTAGCTCAGCAGTCAGACAGCTGCTTTCAAATGATGAGGTATTGTCTGATACAAGTCAAATAATACTGCATGGAACTGCTTGATCCTTCAGACATGGTGTTTAGTATCGCATGCAGGTACAGTATAAGATGAAAGAGGTTGAGGAGAAAGATCTGTCAGTGCTCTTGCCATGTACGTTGAAAAAAGGTTCCAGAATCCAGAGAGGACAGCTGTCAGTTATTCAAATCAGGATAAGTCAGAATGGGCTTTCAGGGCTATGGATTTTTCAGTCCTTCAGATCAGGATAACAGATTTCCAGAGGGTATAGAAAAAAAAACTTTAAATCAATTTTTCTGTATGAATATATTTCACATTTACATGACCTAGCTTCTTGCATGGACTTTTGGCTGCTGCTGCTGTTAGACCTGATGTAATTGTCAGTAACAAAACCTACGTGAACGTCCTGTCATTGCCAGTACAACTGCCTTCCGCAGGCTGAATACAAAATAGGGCCATACGTCTCTCTTAGACTAAGAGAAGCTGTTATCTCTTCATTAGCTGGTGAACATCCTTCTAGTAATTAACCATGACAGGACAAGTCCATTCCATATGGACAAAATCACCCAGACATCATTAGAACAACAGCAGGAACCAGATAGCAGCATTCATGTGGAACAGTCACCCAGTGCAGAAGAACAGTGGTAGAGGTGCCTGCTGGGCTAGTCCGTGCTGGTGTAATGCTGGAGTAGTTCTGCTGGTCTCCAAGGCTTGTTTCTTTCCCTTCTCTTCCTTGTAGGTGTGTGAGTAGCACTCACTGCCAGGAACTGAGCTGTTATTTTAGACCTTTGACAACACAACATCTGTTTTCATCTAAGAAAGCATTTTATAAACTGGGAAAAATTCTTCCCCATGATTTTTCCGTCTGGTGACTAGATGAATGTTTTTTTGTACTTACCATTACCAAGCTTTATCAGCAGAATGTGGAGTGAGGATGCAAACCCAACTGTTTCATAGGTGATAACTAAGCTTTGCTCTCCTCCTAGCTCATGCCCCGCGGGCACCTGCGATGGATGCACGTTCTACTTCATATGGGAAAGTGCAGAAGCTTGCCCTCTCTGCACAGAGCAAGACTACCATGAGATTGAGGGAGCCTGCAAAAAAGGATTTCAGGTACAGCAACCTTGTCTGCAAGTCAGCTGGGTTTGTTTGGGTATAACTTGGACTCCGTTGAAATTCACTGTGCAAAGCGATATGCAAGTGCAGGTAGAGTAGAGAAATCTCTGTCCAGGCTCTGAGCTGGCTGGGTGCAAGTCTTACTGGTGAGGTGCTGTGCTGAGACTCAGCGATATTTGTGTCCATGGCAGTGGGGTTCCTGGAGGAGAGCTGGCTTGTGCTGAACAGCCTTGTGGGTGGGGACCTGAACTATGTATGCATTTGTACATACAGGCAGGTTATTCGTGAAGGATGGAGTGCGCAAAGGACTTTAGTCCTTTAATAGCCATAAGCATCAGGGGCAGACTAGGAGGGGATTCAGAGTTTCCATTCAGAAATTCATCCTCCCTTGCTTACAATTTTTTTGGTTCTGACTTCTCTAGTCAAATATTAGGAAGTCCTATCACAGGTTTGGAAGCTCCAAAGCTCCTTTTGCCATGTCTGAACCTGCAGACATAGTCAAGGGGATGATTGAGTAGACAATAAAACTCCTCTTAGAGTCAGAAAACCTGAAGAACATGATTAGGTTTGCCTTCTTTGAAAACATGTTTACCCTTTCTACCTCAAACCAGCTTGTTTTCTTCAACTCTAAATAGTTTTCTCTTTTCCTACAAGTGGCTCACCTTTTGGTGTTTTGTTTTTGAAAGGAAACCTTGTATGTCTGGAATGAGCCAAAGCATTGCATTAAAGGGGTTCCCTTGCCAGAAAAAAGGACTAATACTTGTGAAACAGTGGATTTTTGGCTAAAAGTTGGAGCTGGTGTTGGTGCTTTCACAGCTGTTCTGCTCATAGCCTTGACCTGCTATTTTTGGAAGAAAAACCAGAAGTAAGTACTGCAAATTGTATGCTATATAGAAGTAAGCTAAAAATTTGATGTAGTGAACAGAAAGACATGTCATGGATCTCTTATGACAATGTTGATGAGAAATAACATGTTGGAGCAGTCTATCAATCTACCAGCTTGAGGTTTCTTCTGCCAAATGTGACTATCAAGAATGCTAGTGAGGAAAGCATGGGAAATCCACAGTATTTTGTTATGGCATAATTTCCCAATAGGAACTGTCTTTTCAGTCCCCGAGAGTTTGAAGTTGACCTTGGGTTCTGAAGCAACATGGCTTTCTTAAGGTCTGAAGACCAAATATCACAGGATATCTCTTCAGTCTAATTAGTCCCTTTCAGATGGGTTAAAATAAGGTTCTTGATTTTAGGTATATTCTGTCAGGACATGTCTGGTGCACACCCAAAAGATCCCTGCTTCTCAGAATGAACATACTGACTATTCCCTGTCCCCATTGTCCCCTGCTTCCCAAATCTCGTGCCATAGACTTTCAAAAGGTGGTTCCACCTCCATGGGATTTCATCACCACATAGCACATCCACCTTCATCTAATCCAAACTCCAGTATCATGGTCCTCACATCTTGCTGCCTCCTGCCACACACTGTTACATGTCTCTCCTCTCCCCCAGAGCCTCCTTGGACAGGAGTGTGATGCAGAGTCTGACAAAGGCTGGAGTCAGACCTGCTGTTGCCCCAACCAACACACAAGTCGCACTTCTTCATGCAGGCAATCGTCTCAACCTACTTGTGCTCTTCTGGGAAAACACGGTTCTTTTATAAGGATGGAGGACTAACCTGGAGAGCAGGAGCTCCATGTGTCATTAATACTATTTTGGTTACATGTTTTTAATGATTGAAAAGCATCTAATTTCCAGTAAATACCTCAGCAATAACTATTTGGGAGGGCTGCAGATAATCTAAATTACAAAAATCTTGAATATGTGACATTTGTAAAAAGATCTATGCCTGTCTCTCTTTATATCTTCAGGCTGGAGTATAAATATTCCAAATTAGTGATGACAGCGAACTCAAAAGAGTGTGAACTGCCAGCTGCTGACAGCTGTGCTATAATGGAAGGAGAAGATAATGAAGAAGAAATAGTATATTCAAATAAGCAGTCACTGCTGGGGAAGCTCAAGTCCTTGGCAACAAAGGTGAGTAGTAATTACCACTGTTAATACTAAAAATAATTATTACCTTTATTTATTACTGGACGTGATGAGGCTGTGATGCAAATTTGCACAGTGCATTGTGCAGCCACCCACGTACACATCACCCAGTCCATAGTTAATCTGCTGAACTCTGCAGTATGGGTAATGGTAAGAAATGTTGCAGGGTATTGAGTAAATACTCCCTCTTCTGCAGAGAGATTTTAATAGTGTTCTTTATGATGTGGGTGATACCTAAATGAAGCAGTTAATGGCAGGAGGAACCTCTCTGCCTGGATTCCTACTGGACACTGAGGCAAACAGAGGTATTATAGGCACAGAAAAGTAAAATTTGGCACATAGCCACCAGCCAGCTGCTTGCAGCTCACCTGGGCTGGCTCCATAGCTGACTTGAGCACCATAATTCTGACTGCTACGGGATTCAGTTAAGAGGAGGCATCAGCCACAGCCTGTTACCCAGCACAGCAACCTCCTCCATTTCACTGGGAAGCAAGACCAATAAGCATTTTTTTTTTTCTGCAGCACAAGTGATATAGGATGTTGCATGTCTGAATTCATAGCACAAAGGTGTTTGGTGTCCTGGGAACATTCCTGATAGGAGCAACAGAGGAACATCATGGCAGATCCCGCAAACACAAGGCACAAATGCCTTGAAGCCAATGGAAAGGGTAGTGTTGTCCAGCTGGGGCATCTATTATGGCTTTGAAGGTGGAAGACATTGTCCCTTTCAAACAGTTTTGCTGAAGAGGGTTGTTTCAAAATAGGGTTTCTTAAAAGATCAAATTTTGTTTTTAAAGTCCCTCACTTGTTTCTTGTCCAAATAATATTTCAGAATGTTGAATGTTAAGATTTTTTTCATTTATTCCTTTTTTTTCCTGTCTGTGACTGAGTGCAATGTATGCCTCCTTTCTTTTCCCTTATTCTTCTTTTCTCTTTGTTATTTTCCTCTTTTTTTTTTTTTTTGTTTTTAATTAGACTGCTGTCCTCCTTCCATGCTGCCTTCTCCCCGGATCTCCCTCCTAGGAGATGTTACCATTACACAGCTAATATGCAGAACTTCCCCTTGACCCCAGCCTGCCTATTTGTCTTGCAAAATCAATATTGTTCGTGTGGAAAGGAGCAGAAATTCAATACTAGTTCTTAATTCAATATTAAGAATATTGAAAATCTAAACAAAATCAAGTCACATCAAATTTTGCAGTGGTGTTGCAAAAAAGGAAGCTGATGCCATTTTGAATCCTACAGGGACTGGCTTTGAAATGATGTTTTTTGACGATGTTTTTTTTGTCCGTGAAATGTCTTGGCTGGCTGTGGAGGAGCATAATGACCAGTGCTGCTGGTGAGGGTCATGTTTTGCTCTATGTCTGATAAGTGTAAAAGCTTTACTGACTCCATTTGCAGCACCAACCACTGGCTTCTTCCTGATTAGAAGTATAGAGATGAGAGTGTGGGAGAAGTGGCTTTCTTTTTCTTTCTCTTTAAAGTAAGCTTTAGTACTTTAGTATTCAGACTGCTTGAATACCTATTTGGACTCAAAAGGAGTTTTTTTAAAGTTTCTATATCCATTGTAGCAGACTCCCTGCGTATTCTCTCAATTTTAAACAAACCTGTCAGATATTTCTAAGCTGGTTCCTTTTTTCCTGCTAGATAATCATAGCTGGCAAACTCAGCTTCCAGTACCTCATTAACTTACTGAAATCTGTGTCCTGTAGCCCTGCAGATAACTGGAATTTAATATATATTTCTCCAAAACAAATGTTATAGGCATCAGGTTTGATTTATGCAAAAGATGAGGAAATTAATCTCCTGCTGCATATGTGTGTAAAATACATAAAAAAGGTACAGAGGAAAACAGGGGAGAAAAAGAGAAGAAATGTAAACAAAGAAAAATCTGAAGTATCCTAACTATATGTTCAATCTTCAGACAACGGCATTTCTATGTAAATGAAATATCTCCTGAAGCTGTTAGTGGTTTTGAGTACTCAAAGAATTCAGGGCTTTATTAAAGAATGAAATAACTGTTATTTTTAATGAGAATATAGAAGTAAAAGAATTATGAGACTGTTTCAGGTTGGAGGCTGTTCTGGTTCCATCTGTTGTCTGCAGCATAACAATACCAGATCCTTTAGAACAAGAAATAGATACTTTGCAGTAGGCAAACATAGGACAGTTTTCTTCCCTGGTCTGTCCACATCTGTACCAGGGTGTCCTGGTCTGTGAAGGAAATGGCTTTAAAGACCAGATCATGAGGTTCGTTTAATGTAGTTTCCAAACTGTTTGTATACATCGCGTGTCAAAGGTAGGTACACGAAGCAAGAACCAGCATTTTCTTGTGAGTAGTTTTATTAGAGCTTCTTCATTCACTGCTTCTGCATGGACCATTGGGTTGTTCACACACGCAGTACATACGTCCACACTTCTCACCCTGATGCCTGCTGGCCAGATGGGCCAGGCTGTCACCCAGCAAAAACAAAAACAGAAGGAAAACCCATCCCTCCAGCCCTGATTTTTAAGATGGTGGAGGATTTATAGACTCTTTTTGTCCTGTGGGTCTCCCAGAGAGGAGTTGGGATGGGAATTTGGGAGTGAGGTAGTGGTGTTCACATTCAGAGACTTTGCTCCAAACATTTAATTTATTGTAGAAAACATAATAATAACCATAGATATGATTACCTTGCAATTCCCCAGCTCTGGCTACCTGTGCAAACTATGAGTATGAAATAAAACTTTCAGGTACCCTCTGAAGTAATTACCATAACAATACATATGGCATAATTTTTTTAATTTTGCAAATTTTTACAGAATTAGTAGTGTGATTAAATAATAAAGGGTCAAAATGTGCACTTAATGACTGTGGTAGAAATAACGAAAAGGCTGCTCTGGAGATATTAAGAGAAAACTGATTGTAGTAACTATTGGAGTGAATTTGATGAATACCAGTTGATGGGAACCTGTCTTTTCCATTGCAGGAAAAGGAAGATAATTTTGAATCTGTTCAGCTGAAATCTTCAAGATCCCAGAATATATGAAGAATTAATACTGCCTTCAAAGAAAGAAACCGAATTTCTATTTTTACAGGACCATATTTTAAACATACTCTGGCACACATTGTAGTGGTGATCTTGGTGAGAAATGCTTGGCCATTTAGGACAAAATAAGACAGGAAGCAAAACAGAAAATTGGATTGCCTTACCATGTGATTGAGTACCTTGCCAAAAAAGAAAGCAGTTGCTTGGATTCCAAACTGGGAATGAAATTCAACTCAGGAAGAGATATACATACTGCAAATAACATGATTTTTTTTGCATTCTCCTGGGCATTGCTCAGACATACCATATGATTTATAGGTACCTTTCATTTCCTATCACTCCTTCAACATGTGTTCATGAGAAATGATTTTCTGAGAGGCCTGAAACCTCCTGCAAATGCTGTGTATTGTCCTTTAGTAGCATAACTATGAGTCTCTCTTAGAATCAAACTTGTGAATAGTACTCAGAATGAGCCTCAGGTGAGTTTTGAACTTTAGAGAATACTTTTGATTTTAACACTTTGAAGGGCTGGATGGTCTGTGCTGGCCTCTAGTACAAGAGGCACAGTGTTGCACCTGCAAGTTGAACCCGTTCTGATGCCTAAGTCATGGCCATCAGGGCTGAGGTAAAACCTGGTGCTATTAAACTTAAATGTGTTAACTACTGTTGTATGAATTGTAGGTCCTGGCCCATGAGCTTATAGGCCATGGCAGACTCAAACTCTATAAAGAGAAGGAAAGTGATTCCTACAGAGCAAACTGGGCCTGTCCATCTCTGTGGAAGCTTGTCCTTTCAAGAGAGGTCTTTGGCAGTTTCAGAACCCACCCTTGGGCTGCTAATATGTCACCTTTCCCTGGGCCACAAGCCAACAAAGCCTGAACTCTGTAGGTAAAGCAAGAATCTCTACTTCTGGAAACTAGGGATCAGCTTTGTCAGTTGGGAGGCTGGTTAGAAATCCTCGGCCACCTTTAGTCCTGGACCCATGTGAGGAACAAGCATGGATGCCCAGCGGGGCTGAGCGTGGGTTACGTGTTTGTGCAGCTCAGCATCTAAATACTTTCTGCTGTCACTTCAAACAGAAAGGAGGGCACAAATGGTGCCTTGAAAACTGGAGGCTAGGTGGACTTTTTCATAAAATCAGCCACATTATAAGCATGTGACCTTCATTATACCTGCTGTAATAATTTCCTGATATTCCCATTGAGGTTGTACTCAAAGCAATCTGAAACTTAGGCAAAAAATATTTGAGTAAAATTATGCAAGACTTATATAGAGCCAGGAGAAAAGGAGGAATGAATCTCATATTGACTTCTGGTCAGACTCATATTTCCTTTATAGAAGAATTACGTGGATTGTGGAATGCATCAAAACCAGAAAAGACACATGGGCAGAAACGGTCTTTTTACTATAAGGAACACAGATTTTTGATTTTATACGACTGAGGTAGATCTATCAATAAAAGAGGGCCCACTTTTAAGTAAATTTAAACCAAATTTTCTGCGCTCTAAATATTTTATTATACTATAGATGTTGACAAAAATTTTATGAAGATTAGATGTTTTTTTCTTTGGGGAAAACTCAGCCAAGTTATTTTATATCTCCAGTCAAAGAACACAGGCTTTACTCTTTTGATGGGAGATACTTCAGGCATCTTAACTGAAGTGGTGTATATTTTTTGTTGTTCTTGAAAAGGCACTTCGCTTTCCCAAAAAAGATTTTTATGGGGTATTGTTGAATGTATATTAAATACACATTCCTTTTTGTATATTTTGTACCATTGCACACTTATTATTGTACATTGTATTTGTTGTCATGATGTCATTTATATATGGTTGTCGAAGATTATATGCTCACTGAGTAAATGGTTACGGCTTTGGGATTTCACTTCTTGGATCTTTTATGAAGAGGGTTTTTATGTTGTTGATTTTTATTCAGCTAGTGTGCCGTAGCATCAAAGATATATATCTGATGGGCATTCATAAAATAAAGTGCAAATATATTTGAAATTTTGGACTTGAGATGTTTGGTGGAACTGCAGCCTTTCGTGAACACTGCAGGTCAGCAGTGGCGGCTCGAGCTTTTCACTGCCATCAAATTGCTTCTGTCTACATCTCCTTTATTTATTTTTTTTTTCTTTCTTTCTCTTTCCATATGTTTTCCAAGCTATAGTTGGAGTTCATTCTCCAGAACATTATTTCTTCTTTCATCACTGGACCCATATCTCTGTAATGTCAAAATGCCTTAACTTTTATGAACTATATTTACTTTTACTTAATACCACAGAGGGTTTGTTTAGTTCCCTTCTCTTTCCCTTTTATTTTCCAAGTAAAGCAGAAAGTGAGGTTTTTTTTGTCAGCTCTAACAGACTTTGCTGTATGACCCTTCTCCTCTCTGTTTCAAAATGGTTTGTCATGATATTGTTCAAAATTGTTCCAGTCAATCTAGTAATATATCTGATGCAGTACTAACTTAGTAGGATATAAACCAATACTGTAAACTTTATTTACCTTGAATCCAACAATTAAGCAAGTTAAAACTGGCATATTTTAGCTGGCTTCTGCTATTCTTTTCTTTCTGTTGAAGATATAGTAGAGAAGGGAAGTTTCCATTTTCCCGTAATAGACAAATTTTGGAAGCCTTTAATACTCCATTAAGAAATCAGCTTTCTGTGACCTCTTCTAGTATTCTGCCAAAATATACTTACAGCAACCTCCCCCTTTTCTCTCACATGGAATCACATCAAAAACTGTTGTTTGATGCCGTAAAACAATGTGAATCAGTCTGTTATGTGTTCACTTGATTAAACAGAATGCATTTTATTGCTGCATTTGCATGCTTTTATTTGAAATCTGCAGTCAAGACACTGAATCTCTTTGAGAATTAAGCACATTTTAGTGGTGTCTCCGTATAAATTATTGGCAAATTAGCAGAATGTTATTTTCTCAGCTTTGACAGTGCTTGCTACGGGGGAAATGAGCAAAGAATGTATCCTATCTTGGCTCTGATTATGTTGGTTAATGTTTGAAACTTATAATACGATTGATGAAGACTATAGGTTTTGGGAAAATTAAGTTTCTTACAGCCACAATGGAAAGTTACTGAGTAGCTTCAAGGAGATGTCATCTTTGTTCAAAGAAATAATTTGACTATTTGCTCTTGAAAAAGAGGTTCTGGGACTCTGTTAGTAAAAGGAAAAGTTTTCAGGTTTTGATTTGTCTGTCCTGCCAGACCCAGTAGTGCCCATAAAATCAAGATACTTAATTGTTAGCAGTCAAGATAGCAGCAGATGTTGCCATTTAGGAGCCAGTGGTTATTGACTCATGTCCAGCAGTGGCATCACAAACGCTTCAATGTAAAAGTAGCTAAAAATGTTGCTGACACACGAATGCGGATAATATTTCTTCCTATGCAAAGAATGCTGCTGTTCGGGCCATGTGATAGAGTCATAGGGTCATAGAATCATAGAATAGTTTGGGTTGAAAGGGACATTTAAAGGTCATCTAGTCCAAACCCCCTGCAAGAAACAGGAACACTTCAACTATCAGGTTGCTCAGAACCCCGTTGTACCTGACCGTCAGTATTTCCAGGGATGGGGCATCTACCACCTCTCTGAGCAACTTGTTCTGGTTTTTCACCACCCTCAGAGTAAAAAATATTGAAAGACCACAATTAGGTCTCCCTGGAGCCCTTTCTTCTCCAGACTGAACAACCCCAATCCTCTCAACCTTTCTTCATAAGAGAGGTCTTCCATCCAACAGGTCCATGTGTGTCCTGTGCTGAGGAACCAGATCTGGACCAGCACTGCATGGGGGTCTCACCAGAGCAGAGCAGAGGGGCAGAATCACCTCCCTGACCTGCTGCCCACGCTCCTTGTGATGCAGCCCAGGATATGTTGTCTTTCTGGGCTGCAAGCGCATGTTGCTGGATCATGTCCAGCTTTTTATCTACCAGTACCCCCAAGTCCTCCTCCCTAGGGTTGCTCTCAATCCTCAATCTCCTAACCATCATGAAGTATGGAGGCCTTAAATAGCTATTCTAGGAATTGTAACAGGGAATGATAACCTCAAGTGAAATCTTGGAAAGTTCTGCTTAGCTTTGGTGGTGTTCTCAGTCTTTCATCTTGTATACTTCTTTTACTGAAACCGTTTGTTTCTATTTCCTGTTGCTTTTGAATGTTTGTGAACTGTGCTGCTTTAGCAAGCATGTAAGGAGATAGGAACAAAAACTGAAGGAGGTCAGTCTCATCCTAAAATACACAGTGTGTGATGGAACTTATGGTGACATCCCCAGCCACTTGGTTGGATGTACTTACTGGGAATACATGCAGCAGGAACAAGAGAGAGATGAGAAGTGAGTCGATGCATGTTTTGGTTATTCCTCCGCATGCATAGGTTTGGAACTCATCAGGAAGGAAACTCTAAGGTCCCATTTGCTGTGAGGCTGGTGCTCTAACAGCACCTAAAAGACAAAGTGAAGTTGTGTGGCTGTGTATTTTCTTGAATAAAAGAAGCACAAGAGTTATCTCTGAGAACTTTGATGTTACATCCAGCCCATTCCAGTCCTTGCCCCCTTCCATATTTAAAATAGCAACGTACTAGAAAGTCACTCTCTTTAGAGGTAACATGCTTTGTTTTCCAGACGGTTGTAGGCAGTGAAGTCTTTACCTGGCTTCCTGTTGCTGCCTTCAAAGAAGTGGTTGGTAAGTGTAGGCAAGTGGCACTGCTGGGGAGAGAGAAGCCCCTTCCTGACCCTGCCATTTCCTTAGAGGCAGAAGAAGCAAGATGATTGGCACTCTGGGTCTGCCCCAGCCTTTGCATCCTACCCATCCTCTTCCTATTGCAAAACCAGCCCAGCCTGACCTTGGCATCTTTTCTTCTTGCAGTGACAAAACTCAGCTCTGCCCATGTTGCTGAGAAGTTTTGAGGTGGATCTGGATAAAGAGCTTCTGCTTTCACAGAATAATATCATAGAATCAAAGAATCATTTTGGTTGGAAGAGACACTTAAGATCATAGAGTCCAACCATTAATTTAACTCTGGCACTAAAACATGTCCCTAAGAACCTCATCTACACATCTTTTAAAGGTCTCCATGGATGGTGACTCTACCACTTCCCTGGGCAGCCTGTTCCAGTGATTGACAACCCTTTCCATGAAGAAATTTTTCCTAATATCCAATCTAAACCTCCCCTGGTGCAACTTGAAGCTGTTTCCTCTCATCCTGTCTCTTGCTACTTGGGAGAAGAGACCAACACCCTCCATGCTACAACCTCCTTTCAGGTAGTTGTAGAGTGTGAGAAGGTCTCCCCTCAGACTCCTGTTCTCCAGGCTGAACCCTCTATGTCACTCAACTGCTCCTTATCAGACTTGTGCTCCAGGTTCTCATAAAACTTGTTAATCTTGCAGACTGCAAACATTAATGAGTAGGCAATGGCATCATGGACATGAGACTGCATTTGGTGATGAGTTAAGGGTTTCTTTTGGTCTGCCTTACTCTAAGTGTACTAAGTGAGTGAAGGACTGTAGCGGACATCTCTTTAACTAGAGCTGAGAATTCTGGGTGGAACAAGCATATTTTGAACATTTGTAGCTGATTTTTGGCATTTGTTTTGTTCAGGTAGAACATGGTATTTTTTTAAATGTTTTGATCCATTTTTAATTTCAAAGGACAATTCTGAAATTTCTTTGGCTATGACTGAAACCAGTTATGTTCAATTAATTCAGGAAAAACAATCATTTGAAGACAAAATAAAATGTTTTGTTTTACTGCAGTAGATTACGGATTTACTTTCAAACTACTCTCAAGACTTGAAAAAAGAAACACCTCTCCTATAAAAAAAAAAACCCCAAACCCAAACAAACAACAACAACAACAACAACAAAAAAAACACACAAAAAAAATCCAAACCGAAACTAAACCAAACCTAAACACCGCCCCCCCCGAAAAACAAAAAATAAAACCAACAACAAAGACAAAGGCAGAAACTCCACAAACCTTATTTACTTCAGATTGATCTGTGATGATTTTTTGAGTATTATTTTTCTACTCAGCCAATAAATAAAAAGTGAACAGTTTTTCACTTTTGATTTGTATCAGTTAGCTAAGGTACTCTGAAGTTATGGCTTATGAATGAGAAACTAAGCTTTTATTTATCCTCCAATAAGGCACCATGATGCTGGCTTAAGCCTGGCTCTTGTCCCCAGCATTTCTCTGAGTTGTCTACGTGCAGGGCTCAGAGCAGTGTGACAACTCTTCAGGCACACAACCAAGGTACCTGTTGTCCTTACACCATGCAAGGAACTGTGACAGGACCCTCTATGCTTTGAGGTGAATTATTCAAATCTTTGTATATGACGGGAGCAATAAAGAGACCAGAAGAGGTTTATACTCTAAATCCAAGTTTTACACAAATGAGAAAAAAAACCCTATAAACTGTTTTAAACAGAGAAGCTAAAGTGATGGTGTGAAACAAAACCAACAATAAAATCTCTTTCTCAATAGATTTTCATGCCAGTATGGTGTGGAAAACCTCTGCCAGATTTTGACATCCTTTGTTTTAATGTGTTTTGAAACTAGATTACGTGAATAACCAGGCAACACCAGATAATCTGCACCGCTGAAGATTCAGTGGACAGTACTGAAAAGCTTTCAAGGCAAAACCAAGTGAAGTACAAGAATGCTGGGAACATTCAGTGAGGCTGGAACTCCAGAGCTCCACGTGGTTAGACTTCTGTTTGTATGAAAAACCCACATTCAGGTGGCTTTCAAACCACCTAAGTATTCATAATACATGTTCAGACACGGGTCATTTCCTCAATATTCTATCAAAATGAATGAAAACTCCAGGACTGTAAGACCCTCACCTGTTACAAATTAACTTCCATAATGCCAATTTAAATTCTAGGACTGGAATTCATCTGACAGAGTGCCTTTATTTTGAGTGCAAACTTTGTGATCTGAGCAAACTGTGCTAGCCTTTGTTGGGAAAGATTCACCTCAGCCTGAAGTAGCAGCCTGAGAAAAGCCAGGGGAATTGTACCTGCTTCTCTCCACTGAGTACAAAGAGAAAGGAGGTTGACAATCTCATATGTAGCTATTCATATTAATGAATGTTAGATAAGTTGGATTTGACCCTGATTGTTGCTTTCCATAAAAAATGAGATGAAATTCTCATTAGCTTAGGCATTTTTAAGAGCTCCATAAAGATAATGTAGGTGCAGGGATTTCAGCATTATGGTCAGATATTCTGACCTTTTGCCGCACTATGAACGGTCTCTTAATCTAAAAAAGAGCACACGATAGTCAAATGAATGTAGCTGCCCAACTTGAGATGCTTTAAGGGTCTTGATTTAGAAAGGAAGATGCCCAACCTATCAAAACTTGACCCCTGTGCCGTGCATCAAGGTGGGAACCAAGCCCCAAACATCAGGCACTCCAGAGCTTGTGGAGAGAAAGAAGCTGAATGCAGAGCTCTGCCTGTAATGCCGGTTGAGCAATGCCTATTTTGGGGAAAGTCACAGGGATTTCTGTACTAGGCAGCTCCATGATGCAGAGGCTGAAATGGCTGCCAGTGTGAAGAGTTGCAGAAGTGCAGACATAAATAGGTCTTTGCTGGTGGACATAGAATCATAAAATCATAGGATCATCTTGGTTGGAATGGACCTTTAAGATCACTGAGTCGAACCATTAACCTAACATTGCCAGATCCACCTCTGAACCATGTACCTAGGAACCTCATCTACATGTCTTTTAAACTGCTCCGGGGATAGTGACTCCACTACTGTCCTGGGCAGCCTGTTCCAGTGCCTGACAACCCTTTCCATGAAGAAGTTTTTCCTAATATCCAGTCTGAACCTCCCCTGGCATGTGGATGTCCAGAAAAAACAAGCATCTATCCATGACTTGAAAATTTTAAAACCTGCATCTTTAAATTTTACTTTCAAAGTAACAGTTACTTCCTTTGCTAGTTCAACCCTTAGGACTTGCACCTTTCCAGAAATGTGTAAAAACAAGTGCGGGAGAACTGGGCTCCAGAGAACTTGTACATCCAGCAGTATCTATCTGTAATGTCTGCTTTTCAAGCCTCAGTGGTGTTGCCTTTGAAGTCAATGTGAATTTTGCTGTTGACCTCAGCCGGAATGAGATCAACAGGAACAAGCCCTTAGGTAAATATGCCCAGACACATTAATCAAAGGTGTGTTTGTTTCCTTAATGACTTATTGGACCCAGCAGAAGGAAGGATTTTAGATTGTTTCAATTGAGTGAGAAGGGCCTTAAGAGTGCAGTTATAAAAGCCAGACTTTAAAGACATTTTGCAGTTGTCTAAGTAGCCAATATGTGTGTCTTGAATCATTTGGTTTGAATGCAAAGGTCACCCCTGAGATGTGTGTGTCTCCTGGATTTCTCTTTTGTGACTGTTTTTGGTTTCCGTGTTTCTGCGGTGCTCCAATTACCTTTCACAGCGCTGTTGATGCAGACAAACTGAACCAGCTTTGTTTTGGCTGGAGGTGTAAAACAGTCTTAGCTAATTTTCTGACAGATTTTCGTCCATCTCTTTGCCAACCTAACCTCAAATCTCCCTGTTTTTTGATATGCTACCAATCTACTGTGTGCATGACAGCATTAAGTCATGCCAAATGAGTGAAGCAGTGATCAAAATTTTTTTGCTAATATCTCATTGAGATCCAATTAGGCATTCTCACTTTTGGAAATTACCTGACATTTTAATAACAAAACCAGCAATTGAGATGCTTTAATAATGTGCATTTTTTAAAGGAGAGAGAATTTATACTTGACCCTGACAAAGCATCAATTGTTAGTATATATTATGTGATATGGATGTTACAACACATGCACACACCCATACGCAGATATGTGTTTAAACACACTACTACTGCAGATTTTTTATCCTTTTTAATGTATCTTTGCATCTAGGGAAATATAATGACCTTGAGGGAGGAAGAAACAAAAATGAAACCATGCTGAAAAACTTTTATCTTTTTATTATTGGTGCCTTTACATTAATACTGCTGTTTTGTGCTGAGAAAACCAATCTGTTACACGTAAGGTAACTGTAATATACAACATAGAAATGCAGTCTAAGTTAATTACAACAAGGAGCTACAAAAAAATTTCGTAGGAAAGAAGTCACCTAACATTGCAACTGTGCTTGCAACAAATCACTCCCTTACTGCAGGACTATGCACATTGTGAACCATGGTTATTTACATGTCCCTTACAACTGTTAACAACAGAAGGGCTAAAATCAGTCTAAAAAGTTCCAGAACGTCACTATATACTGTACAATCCTCAAAAATAATTTATTACACTGTTTCTAAAAAAAGGTACTAGTTTTGTTCTGATTTCTTTTGCTTTCTGGTGTTTTCTGGAGTGCACAACATGTGCAAAATTTTACCTAACAGTCTAAAAACTCAAGAACTGAACTGCAAGTCACAATCACAGAGATGAAGTGGTGGAGTCCAGAACTTCCCTTCCGTTGCAGACGGTCGGTACGTACATACTAGCAGATGCTGAAAAAGAAAGAGGGAAAAATCAGCTCACTTCAGGGCGGCAAAAAAATTACAACGTGCAGGTTTAGATTTTATGTTGATCTGGACCATCTCAAGCAATTTAAACCAACATGCCCAATGAAAAGTCACTGTAAGTGACTGTGTCGGTGGTAAAGCTGATGGAGGTTCTGCTTGCACCTCTACAAGGGAATTCAGATCTGAGGGTCAAGCATCCTCTGGAGGAACCTGATTTCTCTTTGGGGACCATTGAAGGAGCTTAAGGTGACTAAGCTTCTCCAACAAGTGTCTGAATAAAATACATTAAAGGGTTTTGGTGGTGTTTTATTTTTTTTATGATTCTGGGTTACTGGGTCTTACCTTATAGCACTTTCCATGATAGTGGGAATTAACATAGCTAGAGTGGTGTGAAGATACTCCTGTAGAACAAAAAGTGAACCTTTGGATTTTTTGTGTTTTATTGGCAAGAAATGTTAAGGTCTGATGATCTGAGCTTTCACGTAATTGGAATGTACATTCCTGAAATAAAAGATATGCCTGTTTTAATCCAGGAGAGAATCCTCCTTTGCGTATTAGGACTGTATGTTGATCTGCTTTTTAATTAAAAAAAATAAAGAATCCTATATATGTGTTGGATGAATACATTTTTTAATGACTGAATTTGAAAGCAGGATTATTTCTCACCTAACCCCAGAATATTTTCTGACCACAATATCCTTTCTTTCTTGGAGCTCTGGATCAAGATTCAATATGCATCCAGAGGTAAGGGCCAGACTCTGATGCCCTTGCCTACATTGCCTAATATTTTATTCAACAGGTTTTCATTGCTTCAGTGACATGACAACTGAACCTGAGTATCAGAATCTGTTTCTAATTGTATTTGTATTTTGACTGTAGGATATATTACTATTCTGCTAAAGTGGTGTGGATTTTAATTTTAAAGCAAGCTGGTTTGTCCGTCTTTGTTAAAATTATCCATTGGGAATCAGGAATGTGTTTTCAGATACTCTGTGACATCTCTGCTTATGGCAGCATAAAGCTGTTTTTTGAAAGCTACATTAGGTTAATGATAACAGTGACCCAGAGAAATGTGATGCCTTCATCAAAGCAAACACCCGGCAAGCAATGACTTGGTAAACTCAATCATCCAGCGTAAAAAGCAATTTATGCAGCTGACAAGGGCATGCTCAGTCTTCTAAAACTGGTGCTGGCTACACTCTCAACTGCAGACTGGTTCTCCAAAGGCGCTCAGCATCATTTTCAGAACATATCATTTTTTCTTCAAATCAGCTACTATTTCTAATTTGTTCATTGACTGAATAAATATTTCATGGAAAACAGAACTGCTTTAACAAGAGAAATTGAAAGTCACATATTGGACTACTCTCCTCAGAGGGCAGGACATATTCCTGATAAACAGGAGAGCCAAGAATGAGCCCCTCCTCTGAATGAGGTAGATGGATTTTGATGTCTCACAACCTGGGTATGTGTTTTAAGTCACATATATGGAAGTAATCATTTGTACATAAAAAGGCATAGGGCATCATGCTTATGATTTCGTGAAAATTAACCATCAGGTTTTGTATTCAGTTTTTAACTGGGTATAATATGGCAGCACACTGTCCTGAAATTTTTATTATTGTTGTTATTTTTATTTCTACTTATTGTTGGCAAATAGAAAAATCAGTGCTGCTTAGGAGACCTGGTTCAAATTCCTGTTCCACTGCAAGTATGACTACAGGCAAAAGCATTTTGTTTCTGTAAACATCAGTCACCTACCCAGATATTTTTTAGCTTCAGGGTTTTTTTGAAGTCCAACATAGTGAAGATCACGAATAGTTGAAATACTATGGTAAATGGACAGAGAAATATGGTGGTAGGTGAAAAACAAGTGGCCTAGTGTTTTCAGTTCTCAGGTTTCCTCCACAGCACATACCTCTCTTGTAGTGCTGGGAGGCAGATATTAACTCTGCAGGGTGGAGTAAAGTGTTCACACTGAGTATTCAGCTCTCTCAGACTGAACAAAAGATCTTACTTTCCCTAGAACCTCTGCAATGTTAATTGCTGGCCCAGCAGGGTTCTGAGTTTCACATCATGTATTACAGCAGCAGCCAAGGAGTTTCCTGAAATACTGCTGGACCTGCTAGAGATGCTTCCTCTCCACTTCACCTTGTGTTGGGGCCAAGGAAAAATGTGCGACATGATCAGAAGTCTTGATTTGGCTTCAATCCATGCTTTTGACATTCTCTTTCCTGGATGTCCCTCATTTTGCTTGGATAATACAAAGCAAAGAACCAGAGGTAAAATGCAAGAGCCCAGAACTGCCATAGGCACCTTGCAGCACATCTGCATAGTCAGGAACAGGCAGATTCCAACTTGCTGTCTCTGTGCCACTTCCTCTGCTCATGCTCACAGATGGACAACTGTGAGTTAATAATGTATAAAAGCCATATATCAGGGCTACTTTGGAGCAAAGCCTGGGAAAATAAATTCTGAGAAAGAAAATTTACCAGCCTGGTTCCAAGCTGTAGCTTCAATTCTTCTTCTGACCTCTGTGGAGGACACCTGGAGGAGCACAAATGTGAGTGCTTCTCTCCGTGTGGACATAACTTGGATGAATGACACCTTCTGGGTGTAAAAGCTCAGCCTGAATCATGCAGGTGCTTAAATGAGTCCTGAGCATCTCTGGGAAGTCTTATGAGTGCTGACCTCTGTCCTCATGGGAATACCTCTGCCATGCCTGTAAAATGGGTCATAGGAAAACTGGGGAGCATTCCTATGGGGGAAAACACTTCAGCGGAAGTAGAGCTTATGTAGCACTCTGTCAAAAGAGAGTTTTAAATTCAAATAATATGGATATATGCATTTCAAAACATGTCATGTATCTAGGTACACATATATCCTGCCTCTCTTTAGCTAAAATCTATATTGTTTTTTAGTTTAGACTTCAGCTGTCAAAATGATAAAAGCTTGGTGCCTCTAAAACAAGTTTCCTTGCTTAGCAGTCAAGTATTGTCCTCTACATGCTTTCTGCAGAGCATGCAGCAAAGATGAGGAGCTATATCCAGATGACTACCTGATGTTCTTAGTTTAGCTCTCACAACCACTACCACACCACATATCATCTGGTTGACCACTGACTTTGGCCCTTCCTCCACTGCTCAGTTTAGGGATGTAATTACAACACACATTTAGAGCAAACAACATTACCCAGGAGCTTCGTGTCACTTACCTTTTCTCATAGTGTTTAGCCAGATCTCATGGTTCAAGGAACTGTGTTAGAAACTAAGGGTCACCTGCTGTTCACGACCCACTATGCTCATGGCGTTAATGACTGATGGAGTGAAGAGGTGGTGGTAGCCCTGAGATGCAGTGGAGATAGGATGCATGGAGGTAGGAAACACACTGCTCATTTAAGCAGCTTGGGTACTCCTGTTCTCTAAAGCTCTGATAATGAACAACAACTGGCTTTTCAGATGTTGCTGTTACTAGAATGCCCTGGAGCTAATTTTGATCAGTCTCAGATGAAGCAGTTGCTGACTGATGAAAACACCATCAAGACCAAAATAAAAACAAGCTGACAGCCCCAGGACTGATGAGAGGAATATTTTAGACATGGATTAGAATTAATTTGTATGCCAACATTTCTTTGAGGTTTATGAATAACTAAACGGTTAAAAGAAAAATTATTTAAAGTCATTTACAGATAAATAGAGGTGGGTAAGGAAAAATTTTCCATCTTAAAAATATTGGTAATATGATAGAAAATGAATTCCCAGTGTTATTTTCCACAAGTAATTGTCCTATATGGAAACTATAGGACTTTTTCCATTGTATGTGATGGACCTTTTCATCCTACTTTCAGGTGCATGTCTTGCCATGGTCCAAAAAAAACAACAAAGACAAGCAGCCTTTATTCAGCTAGGTGTAAGCCAGAAAAGTAAATGACTGCAGCCACCTTTCTAAACCATGAAGTAGTAGGAGATCTTAAGTCTGGATTTTTTTGCTTTCCTTAATGTCTTAAAGCTCTTCACAAATCTGAAAAGTAGGCTTTTAGTGTAAAGATGTGCACTCAGAATGTCTTTCAGTTGTATGCGTGCTTGTGCACACACACGTATTATTCAGCTGCTATAATAAAAATATCAAATTCCAAAGTGCAATCCTGTACAAAAGTATCCAAGAATCAAAATGGTTTCTGACTAAACTTATTCCGTCCTATAATAGAATTAAAAAGCTAGGAAAGACCACTTATACAAAATTCATAAGGATTGAAAATAATCTCATGGAATTTACCATTTCATCAAGAGAACAAATCTCTAGAGGTTATTCGAAATCCAGTGGTTTTGCAAATCCATCCTTGTTGGGAGCACTCAGCACTTCAGGCACTTGGGGCCATCGAATTTCTGTTGGTTTAAGTTTTCCAAAACAGCAAAGAGATTTTCGTCTCTGGTGTCAGGGCTGGATGCCATCCTGACTCTGATGAGATGGGGAACATGCAGAGCAACATGGCTGCTTCCTTGTGAAGGGACCCCCGGTATTCGTGGCACAGTATGGTTTGGGATGGGAGAGTCAGGGGTGGCTGGGATACATTTTCCTCCTTATCCCTGCCAATGTCATACACAGCAGGGTCCCAAGTTCCTTTCAGGTTCTGTCTAAAGTGCCAAAGGCTTCTAGCCAATTTTAAAATTTAGGATTTACTCAAAAAGCTGAGGTGAGGTTAGTGTGACCTTGCTGGCAAGCCTTGTTCTGTGTCTTCCCTTTCCTCTGTTTTTCGTTCCTTGCCCCTTTCTATTTGTAGTGTGCTTTTTCAATTAACTTTCCAGGTTAGACATGCTGTCTGCAGAGCTCTGTGAACAAGCAGCTGTGTGCTCCCATCCTTGACTAGTTAAGCTTGACAATGAAAAAAACCAAAACATACAGGTGACCTATTTTTTGTTGTTGTTGTTGTTAAATAAAAAAAAAAAATCTGTAAGCAACTCACCCAGAAAAGGAACAATAGCCTCAAATCGAAATCAGAGATGTGAATCTGCTTGTGATGAAAAGACTGAGGAGGAAGGAAAGGAAGGAGCAGAGCAGATGAACTGTACTTGCAACAGAGCACTGATTGCTTCTCCTGGCTGTGGCAATTATAAAGGGTATTACACACACTCCACATACAGATACAATTGATGGCATCTCTTGTGTGTGTTTGCTGCAGGCTTGGAGACTTTCCTTATAATGCAGGCGATAAGAACCACTGAGGGCATGCTGCATTGTGGCCCGGGTCCTGCTGGTATGTCATTTTGACAGGAATACTCCAGGGCAATCTGTTCCTGTCGCTGTGCAAGAGTGACAGTGAGTAATGGGCTCTACTTGCTTTGTGCAGCAGGATGGAGTCAGGACCCACCAAAAGCTTTCTGCTGACTTCAGGGAGCTTCAGAGTGGGCTCTGAGATGATTCTGGGGGGAGAGGGATGAGTTTTTCTCTCCAGACACAAATGAAGTGATATTTCCACAGGGTACGTAGCCTGACCTGTAAATGTCTTTCTGTTGCTGGTAAAACCACCATCTTTATCCAAACTCACCATGACCCCACATCCTTATAGAAAGGTAGCAGTTTTGTTACTTACACTGGGAGTAAGTGGTCCCGGTCCCACTGACACTGAACCTGTTGAGATGGAGTCTGTGAGTGACCACGTTCTTCTGGGGCTGGAAGAGGATGATGTGCACCTTGGGCGCGAACAAGCAGCCCAGCACAACAAAGCCGCTCAGACTCACAGAGATGCACATGGTGGTGGTTTGCACCTAGGAGAGAGTGGGCGCAAAGTGTGGTGTTTCAGTATGGAAAGCTCTGAAATGCAGAATATTAGAAGCATTATCACACAACAGTAGGAACCAGAGTCCTGGGGGCTTGCACTGGTACAGGCTGGCTTGAACATCTCTTGCATCCTTATCTTCCACAATCCTAAAATCATACGAGTGAGGTGCATGGCGCTGGTGGTTCCCCATGTCTGCATATCAGGGGGAGCTCGACTGAGTATATTCTCCTCAGTTTAGTGAACAAGGAGTAGTTCTGCTCTCTTTCTCTTGTCCTCCATGTCCTTGATTCCTAAATTGACCAGGAAGTTCTCTGTAATGCTTGTCACACAACAACTGGGCAAAGCTGGCTGCAGTGAAACCAGCTTGCACTCACCATACATAATGTGGGGTTATGTTATATGCCTCATGCAAAGCATCTACTTGAAAATCAGTTTAGACTCCAGCCTCAATCCTAATCAGAAAACTTCAACAATCCCTGTCAGGAACATAAGTGTGATTTGGAATAAACATAAGAGCTGGGTCTGAAAGGTGTTCTGACTTTCAGACAGAAGTTTATGGGCTGAGAAATGAACTGTTTATAAGGCTGCAGGATTTTAGAGTAGTTGCCTTCGGGGATTTGTTAGTGCAACTTTGCTGACACTGTCTTTCTTTGTGTTCAATGGTAAACATGGTGCCAGTTTACTGCCTCATTTTCAGTCTATATTATTTTCTTCCAAGCAGATTCCTTAATTGAGTTGTTGAATTAAACTCCCCTAAACTCTACTGCTTAATTTGAATGATTGTACATCCACGGCTCGTTTTTCCTTAGTTACACTCCTGCAGTCCTTGGAGATTAGCCTTCTTCCATGGGAATGTTCCTCATATCTCCCTGTCAGAAATAATTGGTGCAAAATGAAAAATAGAGTAGGGAATGGACTTTGTTGCTTAATATGTATACTGAGCACCAAGTGCTTTGTCAGCAGTGGGTATAACTAATGTGATCATATAATTAATAATTACTCTTTACCCAAGGTAGATTTAGCAAGAACTATCAAAACGTGCTCAGCTCTCACAAGATGAGTGATCATGGAAGACTCTACAGTGGCAGCATGAGAAAAGGGCATCTTAATATTTCCAGCTGTACTTTCTCCTTCACCTCTCTTCATTTTTTCCACAGGGCTCTGCAGTCTGTTCTGTGTAGGTCTTGAAGTGGACACTGTACAGGTAAAACAGGACTGGGAGTTTTCTTATGAAACAAGAATTAATGAAGGTAGTAGTTTCTCTTCACTGATAGAGCAAATCTCTCCCCACCTTACTTAATCAATTAGATCATTTGGGTTAAAAATAGCCCCATTCCACAGGGTTCCTTTTAACCCAGGTCAGCTCAGTATTTCAGCGTGTAACCTGGCCTCACAGACACTGGTGTGCTGGCAGAACGGATGCAACCCTGATAAACCAGGCAGGAATGACTGACAAGTCATTCCTTGAGCCAGAATTATCCCTAAAGAAAATGCAGGGAGAAGCTGTCTAAACAGTAGGAGCTTTTGACACCTGATTTTATTATAACCGGTTTAATACCAACACTTGCCCCTTTCTGTGTTAGTGTTGCATTTCCTAAGGTTTTGTCTAAGGTGATCAGATTGAAAATTCCCTTAAATGTTCTAGATATTGGGGCTGCTGTGAATTTATGTTATGTGTGTTTATTCAATCATATCAAGTTTCATTATATCTTTGATTTTGAAATCAGTGTGGAGCCCTGCATGAAAATCAATGGCATCAGAGAAATCTGTATTTTCCAGCAGCTCTCCTTTACATTTTTGACAGCACGCCTAGCAGAGTCAGCCACTAAACACAGCAGTTTGCGCAGCAGTTTCTGGCCACTGCTTGGGCATCTTCTAGACCTTCTGGGAACAATTTCTGGGATCACTGGAGGACTCTTGGGAACACTTTGGGGAATGTCAGGGTGCAAAATTGATACAGGAAGCTGTGAATTCTGACAACCTCCAGCAACTCCTTGGGAGCTCTGTTAGCTGTCCTGGTCCAGCTTGGAGCTCTGTCTAAACTGGCTCTTGGTTAGGTAAGGTTGAACAGTCAGAGGGAAGAACCCTCTGTGGGTGCTGGGCAGCTAACAGGTGCAGCAGCAAACAGAAATGTGCACAGAAGAGGATTAGAAATGCTGCTGAAGGCTACTTTTGTGGGTGCAGAGGAGTGGAGGTGCCACAGTGAATGGTCCCCAGTGCCCACAGTGCCAACTGTCCCTGACATATCAGGCTTAGCACAGGTTGATTCAGAATCAACATGTAATGCTGCATAGAAATTAAATTTGGAGTTTTCAAAGGAACTCCAGAAGTGTAGAGATCCAGGATGGGATTTTCAAAAAGCTTCTGACTTTAAGGATCCAAAAAGGTTAAAATCATTTTCTGTCAGTTTGGTAGGACTTGAGGTGGCTTATTTGGAACCTTGTATTTAAATTAAATGGCTATGGGTGGTTTTGAAAAGCTCACTCAGGAGATAACACTGAAAAATGCAATCAAGTCATGTTTTTCTTGACCTTTATTGTCTGTGCTGCCCACTCATGTGACTGTCTGCACTGATATTACCCTCCTTCTGTGTCTGTCTTCCCAACTACTTCGGGTGTCCAGAGCTGTTCCCCAGTGCCTTCCTTAAATCTTTCCTTAATTAGTTTCAGTCCTTTGCTCTCCATTCTAACTTCTCCTGAGATTGAATAATCTTTCTCTCTTTTTGTTGCCTTGAATTTATTTATAGTCTGTGATGACGTCTCTCTGGGTTTACTCTCGTCTAGACTAAATATATTTAGCTCTTTTACTGTCACTCTGTGTGTCTTACTGCATTGTTTGTTATCTATCCTGGTTTTCTCAAGATTTTCAGTACCCTTCCTAGGCTGAGAAAAATAGTACTAAATATACTGTTCCAGGGTGGTCTCACCAAAAGTAAGTTAAGTGACATTACTAGCTCCACGGTTTTACATGCTATTTCATGTACATACTACTGGTAATAATACCACCCTAAGCTAATCTACCTTTCTTCTGGGCAGAAAGTTGAATTAATTCACCGCAAACTGCTGCAAGGGCCGACTGCAGCACTCACTTCGCACATCATAATAACTGTGAGATTTCCAGTGGAGCAGAGCTGAATCTTTTCCTGAGACAATTTCCTTCTGTCCAAAAATATGATTTTATTGAACTTGAAGTTTCGCAACACTGTGTGACAATTTAAACGATTTAATGTTTTTTTTTAAGTTGTTTGTGAAGGCTCACCAATATTTTCTGCTCAGTGAGGTATGCGTTTTGTATGTGTTTTATCTCCTCCAAAGAATAAAATGTTCTATATTCAAGCATAACATTTGTTGATTTTTTTAAAGAACCCTGTTTCATAGGAAATTTTGAAATAATTTCTCTATTTTTTTTATTTGGAACAAGATACTATGCTTGGACAGCAGATTCTTTTGCAGAATGGAATTGATTGGTTCAGTTTTTAATTTTAGAGCCCACCTCCACCATGTAACTCATTATGACTCACTCTAGCTCATCATCTACCAGGTTTTTCTTTTAGGACAACTTCACATACTTATGTACCAATATGAAACCATACACTATGCCTCTATCACAATCTGACTGATAGTGCTAATCTCTTCCACATCCAACTGTACATGTTAGATTTGAAATGAAGGCATCTTTCTTAGAAATAAGCTAAAATTTGGTAATGTGCTTAGGTGGACATTAACATTGAAACAGAACTTGTTTGTGAGGGATCCAGGGGACAAAAGAAGTGAAAGAAGCTATAAGTGAATGACAACACGGTCCTCTAAAGTGATGCACATGATTTATGAAAACAGATATCCAAAGACTTACTCTGTAGTCACTGGATGTCACATAAAATATGGGGAGAAAGGCCAGCCAGATGATGCACGTTGTGTACATTGTGAAACCGATAAACTTGGCTTCGTTGAAGTTCTCTGGACATTTCCTTGTTTTGAAGGCATATACAGTACATAAGACTACGAGGATTACATCATACGTTAAGGAGATTAACATACTGGAATCTTTGACATTGCATTTCAATATGACAGTCTCTCTCTTCTCAGGAAGAGTGTACCGCCTGGTGCCAGGGGCCTCCAAGATAAGCCACACGGACACCACCACAATCTGTACCAAAATGAGACTCAGGCAGATGAAGACCTGAGAGCTGGGGCTGATGAACTTTGGCCTTTGAGCACCGTTCTTCACACCATCAAATATTCTGGCTATGCAGTTTGTTTTTGTCAGAAGGGCAGAGTAGCAGACAGCAAAGGAACTTCCCAGCCCCAAACGACGCAGGGTGCAGATAGCTGGAGAAGGCTTGGCTATGAAGAAGAAAGTCATGCTGTAAGACAGGAAGACCCCAAAGAGCAATATGTAGCACAGTTCACGGCCAGAGGCTTTAACCAGGGGGGTATTGTTGTGCTTGATGAACACTGCAATGACCATAAAAGTACAAATAAAGCCTAGGCATGCAATGGTAACAGGACCTATTGCCCAAGCATCTTCCCACTTGATGTAGTCTTCTGGCAGGTCGTAACAGCCAGTCAGGTCAGCTGTAGGCCATTTTCCAGGCCCACAGTCTGCACAGGTAAATTCATCAGCCAGGTACTCATAGGTTTCACAGGGAATACAAATCCAGCAGCAGACATCTCCTGGTTGCATATTCTTCATCTCATTAGGAGCACAGGGGTCGCTGCACTGGGAGACAGGGACAGAGCTCCTGGACCAGTGGATAGAGTCTACCTCAAGTGACAAGGTTTCTGCCCACTGACCGACCTTCACATAGGAGTATCTGTCTCCAGTGTACTGGAAATTGAACACGTTGTATCGTCCTATCCCATCTCCATAGGCATCAAATTTGACCATACTGTCTGCAGCATTGGGAGGGTTGAATGGAGCTGTGAAAAAAAAAAAAAACAAAAAAAGAAATGTTATTATCAAAGCTGCAGGTGACTTTTTTCTTTCCTTTGGCAAGCACAGTCAGCTGTGACTTGACCAATTCAAGACCTAACAGGTAGGCCAAGAGGTCTTTGTCTGTCTCATTTTTGAACTCTGAAGAATCCAGATAATAGGATTCTATTTCACTTTACTGCATGAGATTTATTTATGAAAGTGGAAACTTATATTAGGTTACCAATGTCCTTACTTATTTTGCCCTGGATACAAACGAGTTCTCCAGTTACTTCCCCCAGTATTCATAAGTGGTACCTTTCACATTTTCTCTTCAAAGAAAGAGGTGTCCTTCTAAATGAGACTCAGCATTATTTGGTGAAATTTAGCTGTCGTGATAAAAGGAAATTTAAATGTTTAGATCAATAAATGTCAGTTTTAAGGCCAACAGTGTGTAATGCAGCTGAATAGCGGATTCATTTTGAGAATAATGTATGAAGTCTTCAACAAATTCTTACCATGTCTTTTACACTTCTCCCTGTGATGTAGGATGTTTTGAATTCTTTCTATTTTGTTTCAATTTTACCAGTTTCTGATATTTCTTGTCTGATCTGAGGTTCCCAACATGTGATACTTCAGTCCTGTATCTTGTTTCAGGAATAGATGAAAAAGTCACAAACTGGATATGTGACCTTCTGTGGAATCAATATTGTAACACTTCCACTCAGTAAGCTCTGGAGAGTTTTTGTTTTCCCTCCAGCTGAGTCTCATGCAGGGGATGAAGAAATATTAAAAATGTTGGAGGAAATTGCATTTACCTTGTGATTTATTGGTCGTTCACTGTAGCATCAAAAGTGATCAGCTTTATAAGCAGGAAGCAAAAGGTGGTGTTTTTTTATATATTTATTTTTTGATTATTATTATTTTTGTTTTTTTTTTTTTTTTTCCATTGATGAGCAATAAAGATGATTTCATTCCCCAGTGTCTTTGGTTACAGAAGTGGTTTCACTGTCATTACTGGAGTAAATCCCTTTCCCTGCATCTGTGCCAATGCTGTGCTTGAGCATGAGCAATATTGAATAAGGATGCAATATCTTCCTCTACTTCAACCTCCAGATACTTTGGATTTCTTGCAGTAGGTTTATTTAGCTTCTATAAATCGTTAAGGTCAAATTCTTTCACTTTTATTCCCCTGGAGTGTTACCTTATTTTGCAATAATTACACTAGTGTCAGTAAAAAGGGCAGCGTTTTCTTTGTCACAAAAGCCCTGGTTGGAGAATTGATGCATAACTTGCACCTTCCCAGGTGCTCAACTTGGAGTGCATTTCTTTCACAACTTTATTCTTATCTCAGGGCAAGGTTGGAAGATAATCTATGTCCAGCTATAGTTTCTTCTAGGTTTGAGCCAAGACTCTGCCTGTTCTTATCCTTGCCCTATCTTGAGCTTTACCACCTCACCTGTGTCAACTATGGTGGTGGACAGCCTTGGTTTGCAGGATTATGGACTAGGTCAGGGTAACCCAGCAATATGTAAAAGGATTTTTTAATCTTTTTATTGGGTGTTGGCATCTAATTGCACTACTATCTAGCCCAACAAGACCTTTGAGTACACAAAAATTAAGGGCAGCATAATACTCCTCCAAATGGCCACTCCACCTGGAAATAACATGCTCTAAATTAAAGAGGTAGCTAAATTCAAAATATAGGTCAACAAGAAGATTAAGCAGCTTCCCTTCCCTACCTCCTCCTCCTCATGCACAGGCATGCAAGCTCTCTTATGCAGGAGCAGCATTAAAATGCAATCATAATGCAGCACTTAACAGGTCCTCAATAATGTGTTGTCATTGCCCGTGTCTTATTTCATTATTCATAACACTTATGTAGATTGTAGAAGCTGTTAACACAGCAGCCCAGTTTTAAGAGCCAATTTATTCACTTTGGTGTTATACAGGCCAGCTCCTGAGGTGTGCTGAGAGCCTGTGACCTTCTGGTGGCACCACCGGAGCTGCAGGTAAGTGAGACAACCTGCAAAGTGATTGCACAGCTTAACTTCTGTCAGGTGTATAACTTTGGGTGCATGAGTACCCCAGTGCAAGCTACATGATGGTCAGAAATATCAGCAATATTCAGGAGAGACTTTCTGCTATGTAACATGCTTAACAACTTAGTTCTGCTGCAATATTTATCATTTAAATAGAGCAAAGTATCTGGCTTTGACTTGACAGGTAGGTCTAGGACGCAAAGAAGGTAATCAAACATATAGTTAGTTTGAAGCTCCTGCATACATTGCCTTCCATGGGGCAGTTCCCAAGCCACAAAAACAAATAAAAGATTTCTGTAGGACAATATTTTATAAGTCAACCACAGCTTGCAGCTTGAAACATTCATTTTTAGTGGCTGCTGATAGAGGAAAATAAATTGCACCCCTTCAGATGGAGAAAATGAAATCATTTAACCAAACAATGATGTATTAAATTATAGAATGGTGAGCCAAAGCCTACAAATAAGCTCACTGGGTGGCAGCAATTAACATACCCACTGATTACATATAAAATAACTAAGGCATTTTAATTGAAATTTATCAACACATACTAGGTCCTCTAGAACTATTTCAAAAAAATCATTTTTTCAGAAAATATGATATAATAATAATAATAATAATAAAAATAAGATGCTTATAGGTAATAATATAGTATAAAAGCAGGACTTAATGTTCTAGCATAAAAAGAATTATTTTTATGTATTAAAAAATTATTTTCCCAGAGATGAAATATCAGACCATATAATAAGTCAATCTGAGAATTTTTTCATAGTTAAATTTCAGTTTTATGAATAAACCTACAATCTTTATAACAGGCATTGCTGGCACGTGTTTTTCAGAGTTTTAGCCAAGCTGTTTTGGATTTGTCCTGTGGGAGATGGGAGACAAAACTCTCTGCATCTATCCATGCTGTTATCTAACAGGGGTCTGAATGACAATACAAACTTCATTTCCTTTGTGCGGCATCTTTCAATCTTCTTCTCTCCTTGCACTTCATGAAATTAATTATCCTTATGCAAAGCAGTTATCCAAGAGAAAATATTAAGGAAGTTATCAAGGTAAAAAGAATAATTAAAAGTGACTTAAAGATAAACCAGTGATGCTTTGTGCTCCAGCTTGCAGCAGTTCAGCAATGAAGAAGTGACATTTATGAGAACAGGAGGGACACTCAGGTACACAGAGCACAGAAGACAGAAACCTATGGAGCCTCAGTGCAGGCAGCCACTTCTGTCAGCTCACTGAAGAAATCCCATCATTGGAGAGGATCACACTGTGATAAGAGAGGAAAGACTGCCTAGTGTTACAACTGATCTAGTAGCAGATATGGATAAGAACATAAACCAACATCATAGCTTTTATACAGTCAGTTGTGTCATTTTGTTTCCACCTTCCTACAGTGGGATCGTCTTTTCCAGCAATCACAAAACTTGCAAGCATGTGCTCATGTGCTGTTAGAAGCAGATGAGTGGCTTCCATTTAGAAATCTTTATTATTTTTGGTGTCGGTGATGTACAGCTCTTGGTGACATTAAAGAGTTCAGAAAAAATGTTCTGAAGGGAGGGAATTTATTTTCTTATTGGTCAAAAATGTTGCTTTAAAGGATTGTATGAGAAATCTTTTTTGAAATACTTCTGATTTCACACACTGGCTCAGTTGGGTGAAAGCACTCCAGGATTTTTTAGCCACGGATGGGTAGGTGAAGAAAACAAAGCAGGCTTAATCCTAATTATCACAGGGAAACTTTTAAGAGACAAAGAAGCCTTGGAAAATGTGAGCATCATCTTAACTGGCTTGGAATCAGGTGGAGTTTTGTTTGCCAGCATCATCTTTGAGCCAGAAGGGATATTTTGCATAGTCTTGCTAATGTCTGGCACAGAGCTGACTATATAGATGTTGTCTTACAGAAAATATCTTTAATGCTTCTTGGTAGGAACGATGACAGGTATGCCTACATTTGAGAACATACTTCATCTCCAATAAAACACGCATCTGTTATTTGCTTGCAGATTGTATTCTTTCAAAACAAGGTACAGATCAGAGGTGCAGCTCACTAGCTAGGAGGCAATTCATTAATAACAAGGCTTGTTGAAAGCTCGGCAGTTTTTCAGCTCTGCAGTTTGCAAAGCTGTGGGATTTCGTGCGGTTCAGAAAGAGATGTAAAAAAAGCTATTGTGTGCACCAAAGGCACCCTCTTCAACAGCTTGTTGACCCCAAAGACATTCAGCCAACAAACTATAACAAGATCAGGATTAAAAAGAAATGGAAATGTAAAGAGGGAACAGGCTGGAGTTTCAGAAAAGTTGAGTAAAACCTCTTTAGTCTCACTAGATGGTGCTGCAAAAACTCTGAACTTCTTAACACTGAAAAACAAGGCATTTGTTTTTATAACAGAAAAATATAGTTTTTTTAACACCCCCTACTCTTTTCTGTTATATATCCTGGGAGTGCCTTATTAAAGCACTGTAAGGAAGAGTCTTTATAATAATATAACAACAGGATACGGAATATTTGTCCAACAGGCTCATCTGTGTGTATGATGCATTATCTTGAAAAGTATCACAAAGGACCCTGAGAATGCATATATCTTTTAATTTTCTTTTATTTTTTTATCTAGCTATGGTTTGTTGAGATTGAAGTAACTTATTTGTGCTTGACTGAGCATTCAGACCCACTAAAGGAGACCTGATACACTCAGTCTTGTCTTTATTTCAGCATAACAGAGCTGAATTCACACCTGATTGGCAGAAGGGACATTGAAATCTATCAGTTTTAAAGTTAATATAGGGAATGCTCAGAGTGAGGTGTCACTAAACTGTACATCTCCACAATTATCAAATAATGGGCTTAAAATATCCATTTTCACAGGGACAAGTAGTCACTTTTAACCTCTGCACCATAATTTCTGGATGTGTTTGGGTCATTTGCAGTGTTGCTTCTTCTCATTTGAGAAATTAATGAGGCTGATTAGTCCTCATCAAGTGTAATTTTCCCACCTGTGTCTACAGGTTTTACATTCATCTGTATAGTTCCTCTCTCAGGTTAGAAACTCACTTCTTGTAGGGAATTTTAACATATCATAGGCCTCCACAGCATTTGTAACATTCAGAGACAGAAATGATTCCCCAGACCTAGTTGCAAATATCTATCATGCAGGAATCTGCACGTGAGTTAGTTATCATAATCTTCTGTCCTACAAAAGAAAATGGGCATTTCTGGGGTTCACCTTAGAGTAGGTATCTCAGGTAGCTCAGCTGAACCGTACCTGTTCTTTTCCTGCCGACCCTAATGAGAGGGTGTAGCTAAAACACATCTATGATACATGTATTTAAATTAGGTGAGATGACTATCACTGATATTTGGAACAGAAAGGCTCACAGCTGGAGTGCCAAGTGACAGCAACTCATACAAGCTCTCAGCAATGTGTCTGAGAATGGGTGTCTATTGCCAGCTGTGTGCACCGGCTGTCACCGCTGCAGAGGTTATCAACGAGAACAGCCCAGCAGAAAAGTAACATGGACAAAATAAACTGAGAAGGATCCAAAAGATTAGAGGGATTAATTCAGCTTGTTATTCTCCTTAGCCTGGCTGAAGGCAGAACTCCCTAGCTACCTTTCCTGTGAAACGCTTACCTTGAACACAATGTTTTACATTTTCAGGTGTGTTGTCCTCTTGCTTTTGTGGCCCTTGGGTTTATGCGGGAGAATGAACTAGATGCCAACATACAGCCCTTCATCAAGGAAATTATGAAATCACTCTTATTTTTAAAAGCAATGTAGGGAATTAGAAAGCAGATTTCTGATTCCTTAAAGGATTTGGAGTTTGAGATGTGGAAGGCAAAAGGTGCACAAATGTCTCACAGTCATTATATTTCTCCTTAAAAATGCAAAACATATCCCCTGAAATTAAGAACATTTATTGAAGTTTGTTTGCCTTTTTTTTTTTTTTGCGTTAGTCCAACTTTAAAATAAATCAAGCATTCATGGAAAATCTTCCAAGGTGTTTTTCTTTTTTTTTTCTTTTTTTTAAATAAGTCTGCTAGATTGATAATTGATATCAATGATTTGTGAGATTCCCACATAGCAATGCCTTTCAATTTGTACCACTCTTTTAATTTAAGATTATCCACTTTAGGAAATGGCTGGCAAAGGGCCAAAATGCATGCAAGGTAATTTATACTGGCAATCAACTTGCAATTACAGAGGAAATTACACCATGACTTTAAACTGCCTGTCTCCTCCCTCAGGCCAACTAGTTATTTTGTAAACAGAAGCAAGGGGAACCCAATCCCATTATAAAGAATTATGGTCACTGTTAGGACGACAACACAAAAGCTCAGGAGCTGGAACTGTAAGTTCTGGGCTGGTCTTTGGTATCTCTTGAAGTGTTCAGGTCTGAGAAAAAAAAAAAGCTTGCTGGTGACTGATCTGCCAATTGCTGAACATTAAAATTGCATTCAGAGCTTGAGATTTTGGTTGGAGCTTTCTGCCAATGATGGGCTTTTGAGTTTTATGTGTCCCATTTGGACTTCTGGGTGAGGAACATTCTCTTTAAACCTCAGTTCTGGGAACTGGTGCCATGCCTTACCCCTTTATTCTCAATACACCCATGGTGCAGCTGAAAGAGGTTGAAACTCTGTTTTAATTTTGCTAAAATTGACTTTTGGACTAAGTGAGGAAATCACTTATGTCACAAGGCATGAATCTTTCTCTTTTTGGAGGCACCATTCCATGATGTGCTAATTCCACCCCCAGATTGCATATAGTAGCTGATGGCTAAGGAAGTGTTGAATACCTAATGATATTTTTTGTCCTTCTTTGTTGGCCTGAAGGAAATATGAATAGATTCAGTTATTAAGATATTAAAGCAAGTTGGTTAAAGCACACTCTCCTCTGTGGGAACTTGAGGATTAGAGAGTTGTTTCCAGGAAGTGGTCTGAATAATTTAGTTAGTTTGTCCTTAGATATCAGGACCAAATGAACCATGAAATAGACCCTCTGTCTGTTATTTTGTAATTGACTTGATATGAAGACATACCCAGATCAGGTGGGCTGACATAAATTTAATTACTTATAATGCAATACTATTATTAGTAGTAGTAATACTGTAGCTGTTATGATCTAAGATTAAAGAAATTTCAAGCCCATAAGAGCAACCATATTTTTTACTAGACTAGACTATAGATGGAAGAAGCACACAAGCTTTCAGGCACAAGGTCACTTCATTAAGCCATCAGAAATACTGCTCAAGAAATTTGATCTTCAGTTATTTTGAAGGAAGAGCTTTGCTTGGAGTTCAGTATATCAGATTTTTATTTCCTTCTGGAAACACAATTTCACTTTGCAAACAACCACATTAGTATCCATTTGCAGAGCAACTGCTGAGAGGTTTTTGTTCACTTCTCTAAAACTATATAGCTTAAAAACCCAAGGTCTGATCAAGGTGCAAAACAAGATATGGGAAAGAGAAGTTACATCAAAAGCCTTTCTGTATTTTTTCCAGATATGTGGGCAGTCTAATAAATGTATTGTCTCTTCCTACAAATCTTATGACTCTATGCTATATTTTTGTTAGGAAGCTACTGAAAACTCTCAGCAATCACCCTACAAATTGCTAATAATGAGGTAATTTGCAAAATGGAATTGTATTTCCAGCAGGAAAATAAAACCGTAAGTAGTGAATTCTAAGGAGAGCATCTTTTTGAAATAAATGAAGCTCAAATTTATTAAGCAGTTTGTGGAAAAAAAGCAGTTGTAGATTGTTTCAGAGCTGGATTAAAGAAACGCTGGACTTCCGGAGGGCAGATTTTTGCCTATTCAGAAGTCTAGTTCAGAGCATACCTTGGGAAACAATGCTTAAAAACAAGGGGGCCCAGGAGGGTTGGACATGCTTCAAGCAGGTGGTTTTGAGTGCACAGGAACAGGCTATACCAGCGTGCCGAAAGGCTAGCCGGCGGGGAAGACAACCGGCTTGGCTAAACAGGGAGATTTTGAATGAAATCAGAAATAAAAAGAGACTTTACCGACTGTGGAAAAAAGGACTGGCTACTTATGAAGAATTTATGGAAATAGCTAGATCATGCAGAAAAAAGATCAGGGAAACAAAAGTGCAATTTGAAGTTAATTTGGCCAATTCTGTCAGGGATAATAAAAAGTCCTTCTTCAAATATGTTAATAACAAAAGGAGGGGCAAGGAAAACCTCCATTCTCTGTTGGACTCTGAAGGAAATATAGTTAACAAAGATGAGGAGAAAGCTGAGGTACTTAATACCTACTTTGCCTCAGTTTTTACCAGTAAGACAGGTGGCCCTCAGGACAACTCATCTCTGGAGATGGTTGACAGAGATAGGAAGCCAAATAGGCCCCTTGTATTCCAGGAGGAAATAGTTGGTGATTGACTGAGCGATCTGGATCCTCACAAGTCTATGGGACCAGATGGGATCCATCCTAGGGTGATGAGGGAGCTAGCAGAAGAACTTGCCAAGCCGCTCTCCATCATCTTCCAACAGTCCTGGCTCACTGGGGAGGTCCCATATGATTGGAAATTGGCCAATGTTACCCCAGTTCACAAAAAGGGCTGCAGAGCTGACCCTGGCAACTACAGGCCTGTCAGCCTGACCTCGGTGCCTGGCAGGGTTATGGAGCAGATCATCCTGAATGGAATCACACAGCACCTTCAGGATGGACAAGGGATCAGACCCAGCCAGCATGGGTTTAGGAGGGGCAGGTCCTGTCTGACCAACCTGATCTCCTTTTATGATCAGGTGACCCAGCTGGTGGATGAGGGGAAAGCCGTGGATGTGGTCTATCTGGACTTCAGCAAGGCCTTTGACACTGTCTCCCATAATATACTCTTGCAAAAGCTGGTAGCCCATGGCTTGGACAAGTGTACTCTACGCTGGGTTAAGAACTGGCTGGAGGGCCGGGCCCGGAGAGTGCTGGTGAATGGGGCTGCATCCAGCTGGCGGCCAGTCACTAGTGGTGTTCCCCAGGGGTCAGTGTTGGGTCCAGTCCTGTTTAACATCTTTATTGACGATTTAGATGAGGGGATTGAGACCATCATCAGCAAATTTGCTGATGACACCAAGTTGGGAGGGAGTGTCGACCTGCTGGAAGGCAGGAGGGCTCTGCAGAGGGATCTGGATAGACTGGAAAAATGGGCAGATTCCAATGGGATGAAGTTCAATAAGGCCAAGTGCCGGGTGCTGCACTTTGGTCACAACAACCCCCTGCAGCGCTACAGGCTGGGCGCAGAGTGGCTGGAGAGCAGTCAGCCAGAAAGGGACCTGGGGGTACTAATTTACAGGAAGCTCAACATGAGCCAACAGTGTGCCCAGGTGGCCAAGAAGGCCAATGGTATCCTGTCCTGTATCAAAAACAGCGTGGTAAGCAGGACAAGGGAAGTGATCCTTCCCCTGTACTCTGCATTGGTGAGGCCACACCTGGAGTATTGTGTTCAGTTCTGGACCCCTCAGTTCAGGAAAGACATTGAAGTGCTGGAGCGGGTCCAGAGAAGAGCAACACGACTGGTGAAGGGACTTGAACACAAGACCTATGAGGAGAGGCTGAGGGAGCTCGGGTTGTTTAGTCTAGAGAAGAGGAGGCTTAGAGGTGACCTCATCACTCTCTATAACCACCTGAAGGGAAGTTATAGCCAGGTGGGGATTGGTCTCTTCTCCCAGGCAGTTAGCAACAGGACAAGGGGGCATGGGCTTAAACTCTGCCAGGGGAAATTTAGGCTGGATATTAGAAAGAAATTCTTTACAGAGAGAGTGGTCAGGCATTGGAATGGCCTGCCCAGGGAGGTAGTGGACTCGCCGTCCCTAGAGGTTTTTAAACTGAGATTGGACATGGCACTTAGTGCCATGATCTAGTAAACGGACTAGAGTTGGACCAAGGGTTGGACTCGATGATCTCTGAGGTCTTTTCCAACCCAGTCGATTCTGTGTGATTCTGTGAAACAGTGCTATGGTGAAATACACATAAAAACCTTTATACTCAGACATACTACGCTGCTCGGTTATAATATTTGGCATATCTGATATAATGTTGGTGGAGGACAAAGAAGACTTGGAGTTCAGCTGGAAATGTGAACGTTTTGCACATCTATGGTGTGAGATTCTGAAGTGGATCAGTTTTCTCTGTGGATATGACATATGCATGAAAAAAGTGGCGTGTATTTCTTTAACATAAACTTGATTAGAGTGGCTACATCAAGAGTGTAGATTTTGTACGGAGTTCCTATAGTCAGTGGAGAGAAACAGACACCTCCAAAAGTGGGCTCTGGCCAAACTGAGTTGCTATCAGGAAGGCAGGTAGCTTCTTCCATCGATAGTTCTCCAGTTATTAGATCACCAAGTGAGTTGTGTACAAGGAGATATGAAATCTGGCTGGCTTGAATTTTGAGAAATCATCAGGCTGAGGCCCACCACACACATTAAATGTAACTCATCTCCCCTTGTAAAGGTTTGTGTCTGGATTTTCTTTTTACTCTTTACATGTAATAATGTGATGGCTGTAAACGCACATCTACTAAAATGACAGGTTAAGTCAGTATTTAACAGAGTATATCTCATGAATGACCAAATGCTGAGTCAGCCAATCTAGAGGTGAAAGTGGGCTACTCACAACAACGAATTTCAGTAAAAAGATAGTGAGATAAAGGATAAGAACTCCTGGCTTTTAAGGTTATTCGTGCACATCACACACCAGCTGCAAAGGTAGCGTGCCACCGCTCCTTACATCATCAGTGTTCATTGGTGTGTGTTATCTTACAGCGTGCAAGCTGCATGTCCTATTAACACTTGCAAATTCTTCTGCTCTCAGGAAGAAAAGATAAAGCTGAGAGCACAAAATCATTTTTGCTAATGTTTTGCTCCACTGAATCGGTTCAGCAACAGCAACAGCAATCACTGGACCTCAGGGGAAAATGTAAAAAGAAAATGTTGATTTATTTGCCTGTTTAATGGTGGAAGCAGAGACACATTGATAGGCTTACACTGATGAAGTGTTTCAGAGATCTAGAAAGGACATTAACAGCACCGCCTCAAGCCTTCATATGACTTGAGATATTTTCTTCTCTAAAGACCCTTTAAAGATGGGCTTTTTATTCTTTCAGTCACTGGACCATTAACTAGCCATTAGCTGTTTATTCAAATAGATGTGCAAATGTAATAGAGGAAGTTTAACAAACTTTTTTTCAGCATATTTTTGTCAGTTCCCAATAGCAGCTTCATACACCGTCTTATTTGCCACTGTCTGGTGGAGATCTGTCCTGGCACAGCAGGCCAATCTCTGCTACCAAGCTGATATCAATATCTTGGAGCAGTGATCAGCTGCTTCATCCATCAGGATCATAGATAAATACCATGGAAACACTCTATTTCGGAGAAGCTATAGGTAATAATTATTTATGGAGGCACTTGATGTACAGTTATTGAAGTCAAAGGAATAGACTTGGAAGGGACCTTAAGAGCACAAACTTCTGCTTTTACAGGCAGCTATGTTGTTGTTGCTGAGACTAGAAGAGTCCAGCAAAACCATGCCATACACTTCTGCTTATGATCAAGCATTTTCTAGTGTTTTGTATCAAATTTAATATCTACTGTAAAAGATAAAGAGCCACAGAGAAAGTGTTCCCACAGGAAGAGAGCAGGAAAGTTCTGTGGCAGAAGCACAGGAAGATGCTTGAGGATCCAGAGCTACACACAGTCACTAAAGAAATTCGACCTTGTCAACAAGAGAGGATGTTTTTTTAGGGCATAATCAATAGGAAAAACATGTATATAGCACATGCAAAGCATCCTGTGTATGGTGAAAAGGTAAAAGAGACAACAAGAAGCTACAAGGACAGTAATGGCTCCTGCAAGAAAAGGAACAATGGGAAAACTGAGAGAAGAATCACTCTGGGACCATCCCCTGGTTGTGGAAGCTGCAAGTCACCAATGCTGCTACCTGAACACCAGGAGGTTCTCCCTTGTCTTCAACAGGAAAAGATCACTCTCTTTGATTTGCCCTTCACTTTTTGACAATTCAAACTCAACAATCATACATCAAATTTTATCTTTTACTGTAGAATCAGGTTAAATAAACTCAAATTTTAAATAACAGAGAGTGAATGCTCTTGTGAGCGTGTTTGTGTGCATATATGTGTGTGTTTTCTGATCCAAACTTCTCATATGACTGCATGATTGGTATTGAGTCATGGAGTAAAGTGGTGTCAGATTCAACTACTACAAATAACAGTTCACCCTGAAAGTTCATACACTCTCAGCTACAGAGTTACATGGGATTTCCATGGCACATGTAATACATTCTGTGTAAGGACTTTGTTCAAGGCTGAGCTTTGCCACGTTTTCTCACACTAATAGTTTCCCTGTTTCCACTGAGCATGGTGCAATTCCTTCCATGGCTAAAACTATAGAGTTTTCGTAGATAAGCCACATATTTCATCTGCAGAAGTGTTAAATATTTCATAAGTAAAAAGGGATCGTTGCATTAGCTTATTCTGTTGTCGGTCAATTTGTCTGGAATCTGTATATAGCAGCAAATAGGAAAATGCGCTGTATGAAAATCATATTGAATCGAGGAGTGATTGCACATACACATTTAGAAAGTGAGTATCTCCCAGCCTTCAGAAGTTACTCTTGAATTTCTTTTGTAGGAAAAGTGCTAGATATATACGTGCCATTAGTCTTGAAGACATGAGATGATTCATATGTTGGTGAGCAGAAAGATGGGCTTATAACAAGAAAAGCAAAACTGTAGGAGATGATAAAGGCATGCAAGACTGAGGAGGCAGGGGCCTTCAGACTGTGAGGTACATCCCCCTCTGCTTTTTATTTACTGGGTGTTTGCAACCTCCATTCACATCACCACCACATTTGGCTCTCTGCTGTTCTTTCTGTGCACTAAGGAGATGATGAGTCTTGGTGTGCAGACCCTACAAGCCAACTTAATGATCATAGAATAGTTTGGGTTGGAAGGGACCTTCAAAGGTCATCCAGTCCAACCCCCCTGCAATGAGCAGGAACATAATTACTTTACTATTTACATGCCTTAAGTTTAAAGACTTATATTTGGAGATATTGTCATTTCTGGCTCAGCGGCGAACCCCTTTGCATTTCAATAGTGAGCAGTTGAGTTGATGTTGATTTATGGCTTCATGGCTGGAGCAAGAGGTGAGAAAGCAAACCAAAGGATTGTTCCTGTGCCTGAGCCATGCTACAGCTAGGGTATGTGGACATTTTTTTACAAGTTTCTCTGTTTCTGATACCTCTGTGCATGAAGATGCTTGTTGTTCCCCCTGCCTTGAAGAATTTTAGTATTTTTTTATTCATTTGTTATATCCTTAGACAAAATACACTTCCATGGCAGGAAGAAGGAAACAAAAGGAAATGACTCACCCAGATAATAGCGATGAAATATCTTTTTACATTACATTCCATATGTACTAAAAAAATAGCCATAAATATTGCAGTGATGCCAAAGCAGACATTCTCTGAAATGCTTTTAGAGGTGTTTAGAAACGTGGCTCTAACAGATGAGGAAATGAAAGTCACCCTTTAACACATTTGTCAGCCAGGTCCATCCAGATTGCAGTTGACAGGAATTGTGTAAAAGGTCAGTTTGTGAAGAATAGTCATACATGAAAGGAGTTTCTGCTCCACAAAAGTGCAGAACTGATTGCTTTTTGAATTCTCATTTAGAAGATAGGTGTGACCTACTGGACTGAGCAATTTTTTTCTTAAAAATGCTCACTAACACTTGTGTGAATAACAAAGCTAAATTTGTGGTAGGAAATCCTTTCAGTCATTCCTCTGAAACTTTTGCCCTAAGTGCTCCTTTTAATTCACGAGACCATTTACACAAAGGCAAAGGCTGTGAATATTTGGCAAAAATTTATGTTAATGCAAAAATTTGCACAAGGGATGTTTTGAGGTTGGTTTGAGTTCTTTTCTTGCTTCTAGACAGAGAAACACGACAGTCAGTGAGCTGCTTTTTGCTGCACTGGGAGTGAGAAATGGGCAAGACAAGCTTGAAGGGAATAGTTCAGGCTTCGCAGAAAGCTGAAAAAGATTCACATGCTCATCTGGGCTGCAGTTTAACAAGTACAAGTACAGCAGGCAGCTTGTGACAGGTTTGCCTGGAAATATGCTGCACGGAAGTGATATAGGATTCAGGTCAAGATACATGTCTAAACTGCACCACCAGGCTGGGCTGAAGGTTAGTGTCACATTATTGCAGCTATACTGGTTTGGAACCAAATCCCGTTTGGTCAGTGTTACCCTGGGAATATCTTTGCGCGGTGCTTGACTGGGTGAAGCAAACATGTCTTCCAGGAATGTATTGACATTAAGGTAATTTTAGAAAAGATACTTTTCTACCGATTATGCTTCCACTTCTGCCTTTCTAGTATAATTGCTAGCTGTCAAAAAAAACCCCAGAGGTTTGGTAAAAAATAGCATTTAGTTATCTTTGGGATTAGACATCTGAGTTTGTGACTTTCTGTAGTTTTCTTCATCACCTTTGAAAAAGCCAGTTTTCCTGGGGACCCACTGGAAGTCCAGGACACACTTGGATTACTCAAAAGAGTAGTTTATTTTCCCAATGTGTCACACTGTCCGGTGTGTCCTCGTGCAATCTTCTCACGTCCTTGTCCTCATCCTCATTAACACCATTGTTGTCGTGTTCTGATCACAGACTCTGTCTTTTTCAGTTCCTAAAATAACACCTCAACAGGCAAGCGAGATGGAGATTACTTCTGGAAGTGCTGAAGAGCCCTTCTGTGGTGAGTAATAGGGAAGAATCTGGTCCTTCCATTGGATTATCAGAGCCAAATTAGATGCTGAAATGGAAGAGTAGGAATCCTGAACCAAACTCTTTTCTCACATGATACCTTGTCCTTCCAGGTCACAAGAAGAAAGAAGCAGACCTGACATCTTTTCAGCTATCTGTGGATATCTCTCACGGGTAAAAATGCATGAAGAATAGCAATAGAATCCTATGGTATGTCCTGAGTTGTCCCCCTATTGTAAAGACCAGTGGGATCAGAGAATTGAGTGTGCACGGTTGGGGGAATGAAAAGACTTTGTGACTCTTCCTGCTTCTACGAGTACTTTGACTGTTGCAGACCCTCGTTGTCTGGGATTCACATGACATTTGCCAGTGAAACAAAAGACGAAATAGTAACTATTATAAACCAAGCAGCAGGCAAACACAGAAGTCTGTGATTTAGAGAAATTAGGTTACCAAGCCTTCTGTCTCTAAAATATGTGATCTGAAAGAGAATCATTGCTAGTTATTCAGTTATGTGTTTCTCCATAAACACAGGGTGTCTAATCTCATCCTCATTTGCACATCCACATGGGCACTGCAATCTAGACATTTATAAAATGCCTAAAGGCCGCATTATTAATATGACCAAAGCAGCTGCCTATAAGTTACATCCAAGGCACAGACTACATAACTTCAGTTTTTCACAGTTCAGCTGAAGTGGTGGGTTGTATAAATATTCAAGTAGAGAAAGCTGAGATGGAGAGCTATTTGCTGCTTTAGGGATGCCCGAGCACCTTCACTTAAATATGCTGCTATAACAATTTTGAAGCTATTGCTGGTCTGCGGTTTATGCAGACTTTCCGGGAATGGCACCCAGCTGGGTAAAAGCCAAAGGTGAACATCCTTCTAGAGTCTTCCTGAGGTCTATGAAGAAAAGTTGTTGTTGCTCCGTGTCTTGCTAATTCTGCATTTCCCATATTTTTGTCTGTGGGAGCTCAGTGCCCAGGTCAGGCAGAAGCACCTTGTGCCTGAGTCAGCCAGGCAGCAATGGTCCAGAACGCATTGGTCTCTGCTGCTGGAGCTACCTCAAGAGGTAAGAACACAATTCAACCTCTGCTCCTGCTCCCTCAGGCCAATTAGTGTTAATTAGTACCAAACAAAAGCACGAAAAGACAGCATTTTTTGACAGTCTCCAGCTAGATAGCAGACACCATTAATGGTGACCTGTGACCATGGCAAGAGAAGTTTTATTGAAACTTTTATTTGTAAGTTGTGCCCTAGAGATGACAATATCTGTGTCCTGTTGCCAGCCCAAGTATGCAATTTACATGGTGCAGTGTGTGACATCCAACACATCCAGGGTGCAGATTGGATTGTTTGATATTGTGATACCTCAAACGTAAACTAGAGGATAAAAAGTTTCCGCAGTATTTTAATTTCAGCCAGATTACATCTATAAAGCCCTGACCATCTTGGTATGATCTCTCAGCGGACTCTGCTGTCAGTAGGAGATTGAACTAGACACCTCCTGAAGGCCATTCCAACACGACTTATTCTGTAACTTTATGATTCTCTATATTATGAGTCTATATTATACACACTTAAATATACATGTATGAAAATAAACATGAATATAAACAAAACACATAAATATTTGAATTTACACACATATTAAAAGCTTCAGGAGAGGCTAAGCAGATATTTCTACCCAGGAACATCTTTACTTTGCCCAAAGTAAAGGAACTGAAGATCCACAGTTAGGTTTGCAAAGAGGCAGTTGGAGGTACGGTCATCAGGAAAATCACACTGTCAAAATCTCCCTACAGTTCTGTGTGTGTATATACCAACTTAATGCTAATATACAGAGAAATATGGGAAAACACCATGTGTGCTCTTCTGCTCTGAAATAGAAAGTGTCAAGTGTGGTTTCAGAGACTGTCCCTTAGCTGCTTTCAAGATTTTATATGCTCTGACACATTTGTGGTCTCAGAAAAAGGCAATAATTTTTCCTATAAATCCTAGACATCTTTTTCATGTATATTTTTAATGAATATCTTGGGGAAACTGCTCTACATTTTCCTTGGTTTTATTGGCCACAAACCCACCATGAATTGCACTTTAAAAACTGTTATGATTAACAAGGTGTTTTTTGCCCATGGAAATTTTACCTTCAGCTGAAAACAGTGTCCTGGTTTATTTTACAAAGAAGCATCACAAGGAAGGCCAGGAGGACCTTGTAGATGTCTGTTTGATGCTGTTGGTGAAGGGGGTCTGACCTGATGAGCAGGAGCTAATTGGGTGGGATGATGGAGTAGTGGGTCTGTCTGCTGCAGAACCTAGTGTATGAGCTCTAGTTTTAGCCTGCACATCTATTGACAGGTACTCCTTGCTTTAAATTTATACCTGGCCTTTGAAATTTCTGCATCTGTAATCTGCTTGTGATAGCAGACACTTTATTTGTTGGTCTGTGCAAGCCTGGCAGGACACTGAGCTTTGGAGGGGACTTTTGAAAGGAAATATTTATGGCTAAATCCCAGAGCAGGGACCAAGCAATGCTGCTGTTCTTAGAAGTGAGGTGGCATCTGTCTGTTGCAGACCATGACTTTTAAGCACTTTCCTACTTAGGTGGAACAGTTATGATGGAAATGGTCCATGACAGCATGTTACCACCACAGAAGTCACCAATGCTCAAGAGAAAATGAGAAGGTGAGTTTCTGCTTCTGTTTCATATTATCTGAGGGTTGACTGCGGAAGAGTGGGGAGAATGAAAAGAAAGAAAACCAACCACACAGAAGTTAGGACCAGAAAGGAATTTTTGTCACAAAGTCCAGTGGAAGAAAGGGGACAAATCAGACCTCATATACAACCCTATTATCATTTTGATTAGTCATTCTGGTGAGCCACAGGAGAGGCTTTTTCCCAGCATAAGCTAGGTTTGATGATACAGGCTTTACTGTAGAAGAACTGTATTTCTGAACATAATACAGAAAGGGACATGACAGTGACTCTTGTAGCTGTGGAAGAAGAAAGGGGTAGGAAAAGACATGGAGTACTTTAAACATATGCGTTGCCTAATTTTTTTAATGATCTGTTTTCCAAGGTTACTATAATACTTTAGCCAAATTCCTCCCACTGTTTTCTGTGGAGATGCAGGAAGCTGCAGAAGACAGACGGATGTGCATACACCTGTAAATCCAACCTCCTTCTGTCCATATGCTCCTGTGCCAGACTCATGGCAAAGTCGGTCCTGCAATCCCATCAGCCCCACTAACTGCGCAGTGGGAAAAGCTGGACCCCAGTCCCATGTCCTTGGGTGACAAGGCTGTCACCCTGCACAGCCAGCTCAGCAAAACTGGGCTGGATGAAGCTAATGCTGGTTCTTGAATGTTTTGATGCCCTTCCTCACCCCCAGTCAATCTGGAGCCCAACTCCCTGGAGAAGCAGCTACACCTCATAGCAGCATGTGGGTCACAGCTGTGAAGGACCCTGCCGTTTTATCCCAGATGATGGACATCCCTTTCACACTGCCCATGCTAACGTTCACTGTCCTGACACATGTCAAAGGTTGTGAGGTTTGCAATAGAGCTGTGGGCAGGGATAACACTGCTTTTCTGTGTCATCCTGGTGGCTTGAAGGAGCTGGAACAATTAGCAGAGCTGGTTGCTGCACTGGCCCCTCCATCCCTCCAAGGGAGGAAGGCTTCTGGATTTATGGAGCTCTGCCTCATGCTGGGGCTCATATCTGGATTCATAACCCTCTTGAGAGTCTCTTCCATCAAGCAATTCCTGGGTGCTGGTGAGAAGTTGCGTTTACTTTGGACACTGTCCCATGGAGCTTTTTGCCTTTGTTCATCACTTCTTTGTTGTTACAGCAATACAAGATAACAGCTTCTTGAACAGCTATCTCTTTATCGGCAGAAGAGCTTCACGATTCAGAACATCAAGTGCTGCATTTGTGCCCTCAGGAGGGAAGGCAGAGCATGGGAAGATCAAGAAGATGAACCAGCCTATAACTCTTTGAAAGGCCAAACAAACACTGAGATGGAGTGAGTGTGTTTATCTAGGAGCTGGGCTTTGAATTCTGAGATACTAGGAATCAGTGGGAATCAGGCAAATGTGTCTCTTTTCTCCCTTACTGAAAAGATTCAGGATATCACGACATTTGTCACATATATCTTACTGACTTACAAGGAAATTACGTGCTTGATGTATCTCACAGAAAATAAGGAATGAAATCTCACCCTTCCTTCATGCCACACTGCAGTTCCATGGAGTTAATTAAATTTAATGAAGAGGCAGAAATAAGTAGGACTCCAGAGATATTAATGAAATACCTGTCACCAGTCTTCTACTCCAGCCCCGCTACTAACAGATCCCTGAGTATTTCCCTACAGATCCCATTATTGCTGTGCCCAAGAGTCTCACTTCAGGCTGTCAGATAAATGGCAAGTGAAAACCTTAGTTGATTTATGCTCCATCTCTAGTCAATAACAAGAGATGTAGGGGCAAATTGTACCTCACGTGGGCTACCTCAAGCCGGCTGAACTGCAGTCTGGAAGTGCTGATTCCCTCCATTAACTATAATCAGAGACTAACCAAAACTAATTCAAGTGTGTGGGGTAAATGTCTAAAATTCCACAGTCTCACACCAGTCATATAAATGCACCCTATCATTGACTAGACTGATGTGTTTGACATGCACCGTCACCTGTTCCTGGAAACTGGGAGAATATATTCGGGAAGATTCATCAGATTTCTCTCATGGCAAGCTGCAGGTTTCTGCAGGCAGGGATCATCTATCTGCACCTCTGCCTTTCAGCAGAGGAGATGTTGCTTAAATATCTGGTGTGTGTGTGTGAACGTGGTCATCACTGACGTTCTGTTTCTTGCCTGACTCCTTTTGGTGGGTGCAGATTGCTACCAAAAAAGTTCCAAGTTTGACTTTGTTGTGGTGTACATGGTGGACTGGTAGCTTCCGTGCTTTCCTCTCTCTTCACTGGGGATACGTTCTCAGATTTGGACCGGGAAATATGATCATCATTGATCAGATGTACCCTGCTGCAGAGTCCTGAAATTGTGTTAACAACACACCCAGAGACCTTCTTCAACCAGAAAAAGCAAAAGCGAAATCTTGGTCCCATGGAAATCAATGACAAGACTTGTATGTATTAAAATTTCACACCTCTCAGAATGGAAGAAGGCATGGGAGATTTACTTGTTCTCTCACTACATAAAAATCAGTCATCTGCTTTCAAAAATCACTGACATTAAAACATGGATTCACATTATAATGGAAGAACAGATAGCAAAGAAACAGAAGATGAGCAAATCACATTGTAAGCTAGTAAAAATATACACAGAACAAAGCCACCAGAAAGGAACCCAGCAGAATTTTTAATGTTTTAAATTGGCAATGAAAATTACCTGAAACTAAATCTCTTCATAGATTCAAAGATTTCCATGTTGATTGTAATACAAATTAATATGTTTCAGAAAAGAGCCTTCTATTTTCACAATTGCAAAATGACAGACTTTGAATTTATTTTTTTTTTTCCTCAGCTTGAACAGCTTCAACTTCCAGTTCATAAAAAGTATAGAAGATGATTAAGTCAAAATGAAAATGAATTTTTCTGGCTGTATCTACACAAAATTTCTCCTGGAGTTTTTGTCAAAGAAAATTGTGGTTATTTTGACATTATGTATAAATGCTCAGTGGGAAAATGCTTGAGTGCTTAAAAAATCTCTGCATGATAAGAAAATTGTTAGCAATCGTGTACTGGAACCAAGATTGTGACAGACTAAAGCTGCACTCTATTAAGAGTGTGTACATTTAAGCCCATAAAAATACCTGGAGTGTCAGAAAGAGTTTTAAAATGAAGTTTAAGTTAGCGAAGTGCCTACTCATTTGGGTAGGTTATTACTGTTGTGAAGTGTCTCGCTGGCAGGGCCAGAAGCACATTGCACCCCACTGCCAACCCCGGCCATCAGTCTGCCAGGACCCAGCTTCTGTGAAATGCTGGCCTCCTAATACCCTTTGATTTAACCAATTTTAAGAGATTCAGACATCTCTGAGGATAAGTGTAGGCAAATGAGAAAATAGTTTCTATGTATTAAGTGTTGTGTGGATTGGGGGGCAGAAATAATGGCTCTTATTTTCCATAGTTTTAAAGACTAAAAGGTTGATTCATTCTGTTTTGTGCTGTTGTCTGTGACACACAAAATGAAATTAAAAATATCAAAAAAATCAAAATTAAAAAAAAATCAAAAGCAATTACAGTATCTCATATGATAGATATACATTCCCTATGCATCTGTATATGTCATGGTACATGACTATGCTTACGGGTGCAGCAGTCTATAGGAGGACACCAAAGAGCATGACACACAAGCATCATGTTTCTCAAGACAAGCATGTGGCTTCACCTGCATTACACATAACATTCATATGAGGGTTTTGAAGCATCTCAACTTCCAGTTGCTCTCTCCAAGAGAATTATTTTTTCTTTATGACTGAATCTATATTATCAGAACATGCCCAAGTGCCTGAATCCTCCTGAATCACCCCCTGGGGGATGAATGAAGATGTAGGACATGACCAGTCCCATCTGTCCCTGCTTGATTTCCATGGTAAGGCAATCCAGGCATGTGGGCTGCAGGAAGCCCTGATGTGGTTTGAACAAGTCAGCTAGCAGGGTGCTGGGGGACCAGGGGTCCCAGAGAGCTGTGCAGCATACGCTGGAATGTGTGTCTACATGGATCCAAGAAGGCGAAGTTCTTGGCTACACCAGCCATAGCCTACTGGGAGTGAGAGAAGCTCTAGGGATGTAGTCAGTAGTATCTAGAGATGGTTGGGATCAAATGCTGAGTAGACCTCCGAAGAAGGGAAAAAATCAAGCTCCAGCCCGACAGTTTCACACAGTTCCCAGTGCTATTAATGTCGTACCATTATTGAGAGTCTCTTGGGACTGAGCATTTTGTATCATACACATATTTATCCTTCAGTTGCTCTTGGAGCTAGTTCTCATACAAAACACAGCATGGTGTTTCCTTACTATCAGCTCAGTCAGCTGAGAATATCAGTTTAATAATACATAGAAATGCAAGTTCAACCTAGATGCTTCAGAAACCTAGACATGTAACAACAAAAGCACATAGTGCTCTACACTTTGTTTCCCCTGTAGATCTGTTTAGCCTTGCTGTGGTGTAACATTAATAACAAACCTAAGCTCAGCCATATGTGATGGCAAAAACACATACATGTCCTCTGCTGCGAGCCAGTGCCCATGAAGTTTACTTATATGAGTGCCAGATCATCTACTCTCTCTCCACAAGCCTCCTGCATATGTTTAATTTAGCTTTTTATACTTTGTCATCAAGCCTAAAATCTGTGCAATAAATAATGGCACTATCCCAAATTATTTAAATATTTTATACTGATCTGGTTCTTTCAGAGGAATGATTGCTTTACTATTGCAAGGGTGTTAGCCATTAACCAGGGTCCCACTATTATGTAAATTCATAAAAAAATGAGGAAGAGAAGGCCAAGTCTTGGCATACGCATAGCAGACATTTGCCTAGTGTAGCAGGTGGTGAAATCACTGTTGGCCTCCAGATATGCCCAGCTGAAGCCAAACTGGCTGTGAATGAAATGGAAGTTGGTGTGTGGAAGCTTAGGGGATGGAAGGTAACATTTCCAAGACCAGCTGTTGCCACCTCCACCTTTTCCTCCTGTTAGAAATAGGAGGAGCATCAAGCTTGCTTTTTTTTTTTTTTTAGGTTTTTCACCACTTTCCCTTTCCCTCTGCTTCTTTGTCCATTCCTCTGACCTGGGTACCATCATGGCTGAACTTTGATAATAAGTGCTACTGGGAATTCATCTGGCTTTTACTGTGTCTGACAAACATTTCTTTAATTACACTGACATTCTGCATGTACTAAAAGAGATGTTATTACCTGTAAAGTTTACTTTCAGGAGATAATCCTTGTACAGCTTTCTGCCATCCAGATGCTTCATGGCATCACAGAGTTTGGTGGTGTTTGGACACAGAGTCCGCTGCATTTTATGCAAGGCATGGGCCATCGCATACACAGCATTCACAACAAACATGATCTTGGATTCTTGCTCGTAGTTAGAACTATTGATGGTGAAGTGCTTGTCACAAGCCTTTTTATGTGGTTTTCGGTTCTGGAGGTTACACTGGAATTTTTGCTCCCAGAAGTCCTTGAACCAGGGGTTACGTCTGTTATTGTAAGGGCTGAGGCTTTGGAAATACCTGTCAAACTCTTTAACTGGGTGGGAAGCAAGTTCCAAAGTTATTGCCCCAGAAGCTATGTGCTCATTGCCCTTGACAATACTCTCTTGTGCTCCCCATCCATCGCTGGCAATCCAGGTAAAGGAAACATTGAAGCGGTTGGCAGCTGCAATGAGCTCCCGAGAGTCATCCCCTCGCATGAAGAGCACCACCACTCTGGCGTTGGGTTTCTGGAGCAACTCTCTGATCACACCATCATAGGACTTCCTGATGTTGGACCGGCCCACCTTCTCGGAGGTGGCGATGCAGATGTTGCGGAGGCGAGCTTCCTGCTCGAACGCTTCGATCCCTGTCTCCCCGTAGTCTCCTTCTGAAGCAACTGTTGACACGTAAGTCCAGTTGAAGTACCGTAAGATTTCAGCCATGGCTTTCGCTTGGTAGAAGTCAGGGGGCACCGTCCGTGCGAAGTAGTCATAGCGGGATTTGTCACTCAGCTTGGCACTGGTGGAGGCATAGCTTATCTGGGGGATCTGGAAGAGTCTGAGCAAATTTGCCACCTAGAGTGAAGGGGGAGAACACAGATTTTTAAAGGGTGCTATTTATAACACCTAATGGAAAAATCTAGAGAAAGGCATGAACAGTGGTTTTTAACAAGAAATATTCTGACAATCACAAATTAAGGGTGTCGATCACATATTTCAGTGAGACAGTGCACTGTGTAGGTGCAGAATAGCTGTTCTGCTGCCCAGTTAATTCCCAGAGCCCTACTGGGACTATAATGAACCTTTTATTTCTGTTGAGCTGAGTCTGTTTAAACCAACAGAGAGTTTGACACAAATGGTCAATATAATTCAGTTTCAGCCTGTGTTCCTTACTAAGGTCCAGGGATTTACGTGCCTTTCCTGTTCAGTATGATTCATCTTCTCCAAGACTCATTGTACTTGATAGCCAAATACACTACTAAGACATACATTTTTCTTTTATGCAAGTATCACAGATACACATGTACATGTTCTGTTTTACAGAACTTTCTGACCCCAGTTGTTGAAACACTCCCTATCTCTCCTACTTTTTTCTCTTTTAAACTCTTTTTCTTAGCTGTTCTGATGGCAGTTCTCCTGACATGGCATATTTGTTACATGTCAGTACTCCTCAAGTGCTGCAAAATTTTATGTTGACCTTTTAATAATCTCTAATTGCCCTTCCTGTGTGTGATTCAAAGTCTTGTGGCTTTTATTTTTCTTTTTTATCCATATATTGCTACATCCAATGCTTAAATATTCCCAAATCTACTCTGCCACTCTCATGGAAGTGTAGCTCCTGATTACATCTGGAAATAAAAGAATAAAGGTTACAACATATTTTTCCAGTGATTGCTTCTTAAATGACAAAGGGAAGACTTTGAGTTCTGCTCTTGCTGAGTGTAAGTTGTGTCCAGTAAATTAAATTTAAAGCTGATCTTGGAGTGCATCCTGACAAAAACAGTTGAAAAGCAATACTGTGCTTGAGATTCTGAAGGGAAACTTATTAAAAATTGCCCAATGAATTTTTTCACATTTTTCCCAAATGTTTCTCTGACCACAGACTATGTATGTGAGAAATCAAAGGCAAAGAACTGTTTTGAAAAAACGTCGTGGAACAGAGCAAATTTTGAAGACTCAGACGTCAGTAACAAAATAGGCAGTCTAGTAAAAAAAGCCAAAAGAATTTTATTGAATTTCTGCAACCCGTATCACTTGGGATACTATAGATTTAGATTCTATCTTTTCTGTAATTCAGACATTGGACCAGTGTCCTGCTGTGGCTCAGTGTAAACTGGTGTAATCTCTTGTCTGGGCCAGACTCTGCTGCCAAACCACACTCATGCCCTTCACAACCCCCTGGGCCACCTGGAACAGGGGACTCCAGGAGACCCTTGTCCTCTGGTCCTTCTGGGGCACCAGTGAAGAGCAGGTGGGATGCTCTGACATCTCAGCTGTATCTGGGGAGCTGAAGAATGCTTTGATAAAATAAACTGCTAGAAGTGGTTTATTTTAGTTTAAAACAAAATAAAACCTCTTCTACACTCCTTGGAAGGAGTATCCTGGCAGGGAGCTTTTGCTAATGCTCTGTAGTTTTGCCTGTGGGTGTAGGTACATGGCTGGGAAGTGCTGTGGCTGAACAAGTTACTGTGGTTCAGGAAACAGCCGAAACCTCCTTAACCATCCTGCTAGGTGGTAACACTCATGAAACTGCCTTATACTGGAAATGTGAGATTTAATTTCCACTGTGGTGATTTAAGCGGTCAGCTTTAAGGAAAAGAGATGGGCTGAGAGGCTTGTTTTGTCATCAAGGTGCAATGGACGCTTTGAGCATTATTGAGCCGCTGTGGCTTTGTAACTTTTGATTACATACCCACATATCCACACGGTTTGGTTCACATGTCCTCATGCAAAAAAACACTTTGACTTGGTAATAAGAATGTCCTCAGTGTAGCTATTCCGGAACATTTGTTGCAGAACAGTGTGGGCTGGAATTGCTATTCTTGTCTCAGTTTATTCTAGCAGGAATTATTTTATTTGAGCTAAACCATAATAAGGTTATGCACACATATCATTCTGCATTCCCTTATCATATTGGCTAAAAAAGCCCATTTTCTGGCTAAAGCAGTGCTGTTCAGTGTGTAGTCAAGCCTTCAGCTCACAAAAGGATACTCTGAACAAACATAACAACTATTTTTTTTTAAATTACTTTTTCATTTTAAACTTTTTTCTTTATCTTTTATTTTTTATTTTAGTCTAAGCAGCAAAAATATCCATATGCAGGGAAACAGAACTACACCCTCATTTTACAAGGTGGCCCTGAACCCTGGAGGTCACTGTACTTCTAGGGTCCCTGCGAACTGTGCAGTTGGGGGAAGAAAGCTTTCCAGTGACAACGCTGTTTATCGTAATGCTCTTCACTACAAAACTGTCTGGATTGTAGATTTTCCTAGCCCAAAACTGAGAAAAAATGAGGAAGTCTGATTAATAACGGAGGGTGGTGACCCAGTCGTCCGTCAGAGCTGCAAATGATCATGGAGGTCAGTGAAGTTGTATCTGTTATTGATTCAGATTAGGACACTCTTCTGGAAATTCTGAAGTGGAGAATTTTCTGGAATACTGTAACAACTTGGTTTTAGGGACAAATTTTTCAAAAGAGATCTGGTCTCAGGTTATTAGCTGATGCAGTTTCAGAACCGTCCTGTTTTCCAGCCATTTGCATGCTGATCTGAACCTCTAATTCTGAAATCAGATTCTGATTAAACAATCAACAAGATAAGGATGCAGGTAGCACATTCTGGAGAGGAGCTGGTCTATCTTGGACTATGTCTACTCTGCAGTGGCTCGGTGTAGTAGAGGACAGAGCAATGTGAACCCAAGTTATGTGTGCTGAGACTGAACCACCTGAGGGATACCTACACCTCTACAGCCCCATGCTACCTTGGAATGTCTGCTATAGCTTCAAAATCACAGTGCAGATCCAGCTTTTGCTAAGTGAAATAATCTATCTTGGCAAAGCTCCAGGCAGCAATTTAATCAAGCCCTAGTGTCTGCAATTAGAGCCTGAAATCCATATGTTGGCACTTAAGCAGCAGTAGTAGCCTGTTTTTTTATGCTGTCAAAACCAGTGGGTTTTGCAGATGCTTAGCGCCTTTGAAAATAAGGCTGGATGTTCTGCATCTGCAACCTAAAACAACCGCTTTGCACAGCTTGCTGTGAACAAAGAGTGTTGATACAGTCAGTTCTCATCATGATGGGAAAACTTTATCTGCCCTTGCTCTGCTGGATTTGTTATTGTAGCATCTGTCCTGTGCTAAAGCGTCCACTTCCCAAGAAATCCTGACTCTCATCCACCTGCTAGGATGGTGAGTGATTCATAAGAAGCTGCCCAACCTGAACATGGCAGAAAAATCCAATGTGAGCCATGTCCCTCCATTGTGAACCAGCAAATCCTGCAAATGGTGTGTCCAGGACAGTGACAGAGGAGACCGATGTTCCTCTCATGACGTTGGAGCCACATCTGTCACTTCTAATTCTCTGTGCATCAGGGACAGTAAAAATACTTGTGGGAAATTGCCAATCTAGCTTGTAACACTTAAAATGACTTCCTAATACCTTTCTGCAAGGAGCAGTGAATTAGGTGCAGCTATCAAACATGTGAATCTGGTTTCTGAATATATTTCTGGCTGTTCAGGAGTCCTGATGATAGATGGGATCAGGTAGGTAACACCTATATATCTCAGGAACTCATATATGGATTTATTGAATCCCATCAAACATTTTGCAGTCCTCTGTAGGGCTTTCTTTGCTGGCAGTAGGATTTATTCTGATGTTTTTGTTTAAAATTTCCCTTCTTAACAGCCCAGAGGATGTTACATGGATTGTTTGAATGTGTACAGGACTGGGGAGCACAGGAAACACTTTGGAAAAAAGAAATCTCCGAAGTGTTGGAACAGATAAGGTCTCTTCAACACAATATACAAATGTGTATCACACATTTGTTGGACAGAGGAGACCCCTTGTTAGATGATAGTGCTCTCTGTACTTCTAAAATTATACCACGTGAGAATCTCATGGCACTTAACACGGCTTAATGAATCTAAATTCCCAGAGCTCCTTTGAGACAGGCAAGAGCTCCTGTGGCTGTTTTGAACAGACAGTAAATTAGACTGCTGAGCAGAGTGGGGTTGAGGTAAGGGAGTTTTGTGTCTGTTGCAAAACTAGAGAAATTCCCATGTCTTTGAACTGCAATCTGTCCTAACAGAGATTCAGATGCTGCCTTTGGTCTCCTGAAAAAGTCTTTCTGTTGCTGAGGATAAGTTGCTTCTCGAGATTCCCACAGTAAGACCATGACAAAGGCATGTCACAAGGATTTCCTAATGTCTAGATCATGGCTATAGCACAGGAGCTGAGATTTTGCTTTGAAGAAATGTGCACTGCTACCAGTGTATGTTCTATCTAGTTCCTAAATAATGGTAATCTTCAGTGTGGGCTTTTGGTTATTATTCAGGCAGAACTGCAGCAAAAACATACGTTCCAACAAATATTTTTTTTCTAATTTTAATTTTTATTTTTTCTTAAATCTAAACGTATTTTACCCAAATTTTGTCAGAAAGCGTCATTTTAGAAAGTCAGGAAAGAAACATTGGTTCTGAATGCAGTGAAGGTGTGTAATAAGTGGTGGGCATAAACCTAATGCAAGACTAAGGGAGGATACCTCTCTAGTCAACTATCTCCACTGGCCTGCACGCCCTCCCCATGCTCCCACCTCCTGGCACTTACATTTCATGTCAAGTTAGAACATCCCTTCTTGCAATTTATAACCACAGAATCACAGAACGGTTGGGGTTGGACGGGACCTCTGGAGATCATCCAGTCCAACCCACCTGCTAAAGCAGGTTCACCAGAGCAGACCACACAGCAATGTGTCCAGGTGGATTTGAATGTCTCCAGAGAAGGAGACTCCACAACCTCTCTGGGCAGCCTGGTCCAGGCTCTGGCACCTCAAAGTAAAGAACTTTCTCCTCATATTCAGACGGAACCTCCTGTGTTTCAGTTTGTGCCCATTGTGCCTCATCCTACCATTGGGCACTGCTGAAAGGAACCTGGTCCATCCTCTTGACACCCACCTTTGAGATATGTATAAGTATAAATATAATTCCTATCAGTTTTGTCTCTCTTTGGTATTAAGAGGGTTGCTTACTAATTAGTGAGTGTGATGCTTTAACAAAATTTCTTTCAATGGGTAACTTGGGAAAAAAAAGCACAATTCATTACAAAACAAATAAAAAGGTCTGGCATTTTCGTTAGTAAGGGGAGGGGAGAAGGCAACAGAGATTTGTGTCTTGCTCTTATCCTGAAAATTTTGGCAATCAAGCTGGAAAAATATAGCTCAATATTTGCAGTGGACTCAATAGCTGTCACATCCAGAGAAGCAGTGTTTGAGAAGTGAAATAATTGTGTCTGAGGAATGAACATCAGAAACAGGGAATACTGTCAGAATAACATCTAGGATTTCTGCAGAAGACCCAGGAATTTCTTTTTATATGCATGTCCTGTGTAATCAAATATAAACCAAGAAGGACATGTAGAGAAATGTTGTACTTGGAGAGAGGAATTGTTTGGAAATCTTGTTTTCTCTTTTTTCCTGCAGGGAATAGGACAGTGATCTGTCACATATGAACTCTGCCTCCATACAGCATTAACTGCTGAAGTGAAGTAAGCTAAGCACTGAGTCTCCACACTGAGATCTGTGCGGAAGACCTTGTTCTACAGGTCAGGAGTGTGACTCTCCTCTGAGACTTGGTAGATCTGACTGTAAGTGACTCATGTCACATTTACATGTGATGAGGAATGGGACTAAAACTGGAGTTGATGGTTATAAAATCATAAAATGGCTTCTGCAGCTAGAAGAGCCATCAATAAATATGGTTATTTGAGACTCATTAGCTGAGGCATAATTCCTAGTCAGAAGGGACAGAATGAGTGTGGGTGATGTCAAGATGTCCCTGAGTAGTTCCTATTCTTGTCTGCTTTCCCTTGTAGTTACATCCTTCCCCACTTGTAATACGGCAGGACTCCTTCCTTCTTACCTGTGATCATACAGGTTACTTATCTATCCCTGAAAAATCGTATCATTTCCCCTTGGCAAAAGAAGAAAATGCTCATGCAAAGGAAAAAAAAAATATTCCAAACCTAAAATAAAAATCTTGCAAAGGAATCATTTACCTTGAGATTTTCAAAAAAGCCAACCAGAGGGAGATACGTGCTTTTGAAATCTTAGAAAGACGTGTCCAGTGCTGATTGGGCACTTTGAAAATCTCAAGCAAGTGGCTGTTCAATTTCTTAATGTGGAATAGAAAAAAAGAGAGGAACAAAAAGCAAGGATCTGGCTGAGAGCTAGTGGAAGGAGAGAAAAAACAGAGATAAAAGAGGGAAAGAGTTTGAAGAAGGCACCAGGAAGTCAGCAAGTGCATATGTAGCTTAAATGTTAGTGGTAGGTGGCCCATCTCACAGAACAGATCTTTCAATAAAGATTTTAGTTTTACAAGCACAAAATCACCAGAGGCTGTTGTTGCACAGTTGAATGCAAAGATCCTCTGCAAGCACAGAACAAATGACATACGTGGTCTGTGGTCCATGGTGAACTCCTGCATCCCCTGCACATTTCTCCTGCCCGTATCCCCTTTGGTTCCACGCACGGGGGGACAGACACTCATATATTATGGTGTTTGTTTGTTTTTAAATGTAGCTCTTCTACAGATTTTGCACTATTTTCAGTGGTTATGGAAGTCACAAGCTATTGTTAAGACTGTGATTGGATGCTGGTTCATCCTTGGAGGAAGGAGATGAAGGTGATTATCTTTCAGGCTCCATGAGCCCTTGGCAGACTGGTGTGACTAAGGAGAAATGACATCTAGGAATATACTGTCTGTAAATGAGTAAATATTCTGAATTTCATGCCAGATGAAGAGAGAGACCTTAGCTTTTGTGATAGCAGTAATGTATCTTTAAACCTTCCAGTGTTTTTGCTGTGGTTTACTTGAGACACAACAAGAAGTTCAAGAGAAGACAGCTGAGTACTGGTTTCTATTCTGCCATTTTTTTTCTGGATGAGGCTGTAACTTGGGAATAACTTTCATCACTGTGATCTGGAGGTCTTATGAGCTGGTAACATAAACAGGGCCAAAGCCCTACATCAACATTAATATGGTGGATACGGAAATGCAAAGCCCAGCCCACCTGAGAGAATGTCTTAATATTTCTAAGAACTGACTGCAGGGAATGGACCCTGATTTTTCATTTTGGAAGATGGGTCCAGTTTTCAGAAAAAATCAAACAAACAAACAAACAAAAGGAACAAATCCAGCACTTGAATAGTTACACCTATTTACATATCTGTATTCATGACAGAGCTCATCTAAGTATTTTAAACATGGCATTTGGATTAGATATGCAGCTGCTCCTCCGTGAAAATGAACAGTGCATTTTTCTTATCCTTTTTACAATTAATTGAACACCTTCAAGGAAAATATGTTTGAAATTTCTGTTGTAAACAAGGAGAGAATGACCAATCTGGCTCACATGAAAAGCCATGAACCCAAAATAAAGTCCTCCAAACTTTGGAGAATTCACCTTCCAGTCCTAGATTCAGCTCAGGTCAAAATTTTATGCCATGAAAACAGCTTTTTTTACATGAGCTCTTCCATTGACTGAGAATCCTGGCTTGAGTTTTGGGAGATCAAATGCTGTGCAGATTGCGCTTTCTGCTAATTTAAACACAACATCTAAAAACTAATTATCTGGATCATCATTAATGATAATAGCCTAGTCTGACCAGAAAATAATTAAGCATTCTGCATTCTCTTGTTGTTTTTAGTCTCTGCAAAAAGTGCCTATCGCGCATACTGACTCAGTGGGGAAGGTGTTAGTTGCTGATTTACCAGCAAATTCTTTTTTCCTTGGTGGAAGGATAATGAAAGAAGCAGAAATCTGACAGCAGGAGCATCATGAAGTGATTTGGCAGACAGCTGTCCAGACAAAAATCTGGAGAGAGAGGGTGAAAGGAGGGGGAAGAAAAGGTATTGAAATACAACAGCAAATTCACAGGAGGACAAAAAAAAAAGAGAAAAAGAAAAAGCAAAAGCAGAAATAATTTGCCTGAAGAGCTCAGTATGGTTTATTTTAAGGCTAAGAAACTGCACTGTGGACTTGATGATGTTTACAGCTCTCAGGCAAAAGAGAAGTTCTTGACAGGGCTACATCTGGAAGCACCCAGCACTCTGAGTGCTGTTTGGAAGCGCAGGGAATGGGGATGCTCAGCCTTGCACATACGCCTGCTGAACCTGTTTGACATTCAGTAGTGGTGCAATTCCAGTTGCTGCTCTGTACAGGTGTACAGGTCTCTGAAGTCTGGCAGTCTGGCATGGTATTAAATTTTGTGGCTTCAATGCTTTGAAGTCTTTACATCTTCAGGTTTGAGTCTGCAATGTCTATTATTCTTGACAGGGATTTTCTTTGAAACAGGAGTCATGACTGGCTATCTAAACAAGATAAGCAGAAAGAGTGAATGCCTTACTTACATCTTTTCTAGATAGCTTGAAATCTAGAGCAAGGCCAGAAAAGAAAGACTGAAGGAATGGCAACTCGGTCCATTTCAAGGGAAAGTAACCAACTGAATTCTTTTTTAGTTGGAAAGTGTCCCATAACACATTGAATGATTTGTGAACCTATTTCTTAGTTTTTTGGAAGAACCGTGTAAAAAAAGTCTCACATTTGAACAGCTATTGGCAACTATAGGGAAGCTGTATGAAGTATAGAGTAATATTAGGTATGACTATTGTTTCATCATCCCTCATAAATTTTGAAAATTGGGCAGCATACAGATATGCATACAGCTATATTGTCACTTGTCACATGTACTGAATAAGAAAGTCTCTTATAAGAACTTCTGATTTCCATCTGACAGCTGCTCCAAACCCAAGCTTTTGTGGTTTGAAGCATTGATATAAACTGTGTATATTCAATGCCTACTGAATCCGATCTGCTGCCTCACGGAGAGAGAGAGTCACCAGGGAGTGACTTCAAAGGGACAGATTGACAGATGTTGTGTGAGAAGCCCCAGGTTGTTTTAGGAACGTGACTTGACTGCCTCAGTGTTTCTGGGAAGGGAGAAAACACCTGTACCCTTTTCTTGGCTGTAACTACTTTTATGGATGTGTTTTTTAGGCTACTTCATATCCTTTAGACACATTTGCATTTAGAGTGATCTGAGAAAGAGACTGACCACGAACAGCTAGACCAAAGGTGCAGCAAAACAACTCCCACCTCTCCACCAGTGGCACAGGGCAAGTATAAGATGTTTCAGAGTATTTACTGGCCTTGAGATAATTGCAGCTCTGGGAACTGCTGAGCAGGAGGTGGTATCTATACAGAATTTCTTTATTTTATCTAATAACTTCCTGAACTCATTTAGATCTTAGCATCCACAGCAACCTGCCATTTGCTACTTTCACTTACTGTGCCCTTTGTCTGGTTGGAAGAGACAATGAATAATGATTTCCTTAGCAATTTGTGTTGCCTGAGGTTTTGTAGCTATCATTTCTCCTCTTCAGATGTCTCTTTTCCAACCCTGTAACTTGCTTTTTGTGCTCCAAGTGATTAGATCCATGTAACTGGTGAAGGTTACATCCCTGCCATGCGATGTGGTCTACAGTGAGACAAAACCACTCCTAGTATGAGAGATGGCTGAGGTTCTGCTCTGCAGAAAATATTCTCCTGTGATATGGGTAACCATTTGCTTAGGTATGTCCTGTTATGAATACACAGACAAGCCACACACTGGAACACAAAAGGGAATAAAATTTAATTAGTTGAAATGCTTCTTCTGTGCTCATGTATGCTCCCAAGCTGACAGGATTTAATGCCTTGACAAAAGCAGAAGTCAGTTCCCCAATGTAATTCTGACTGAAATGAGCACTGGATGAACCTTTGTCCTGTTTATGAAACAGGTAAATGAAGCCTGGACAGCTTTCTGTCACCGCTATAGTACAGAAGAAAATTTTTCTACTTTGAAACTCATGTAGTAACTAGGACTTGTATTTAGTCTGGAAATAGTAGTCCAGCACTGTCAAGGCTTGGTGCCTTTGGAAACCTACAGCTGACCATTAGTAAATACTAGATGCATGGTCTCAGCCTACCTGAATCTGGGTTTAAGAAACCACTCACCTGTGGTTATGAGTGATGTAGACTGGCTTATTTAATTTAACCCAAACCAATAAGATATATGCAGGTTTGGTAGCTTAAGTGAAGCTAGGAGGCATTTTTGCTCATGGATAGTGCACACTGACAGTGAGAGGGAACTCAGGAACTTCTGAGGCTGGACTGCCATAGGATTGCCTGCTCCAGAGAGGAGAAATGCAAAATTTCTGCTAAAAAGGAAGACATACATGGTCTTCATGTTCATGTAATGAAAAAATAAAAAAAAGCCAAAGATTTAAAGTTTTTGCACTGATTTATAAAAAATGGGAAACCAAGATCAAAAGGAATCAATATTATGTCTGTCCCCTTGCAACTGAAACCAAGCACACAATAAAACCCTAATTGGAAGGATATATAGAGCATTTAACCACCTGCAACTTTATACTATTGCAAGCCATTAAATACTCTCCAACACTCTTCTGAGAGCCTATTTAGGATCAGTATTGTAAAACCAAAAGCTGCATTTACAACGTGGCAGAAGGAGGGAGCAAGATATACTGAGGGCATCTATTTTCTGTGCTGGACCTCTGAGAGTGCTCACACTGCACTCTGCCTGGCAACATTTCTTGGCAAAAACTGTCTTAATATGAACTATATATGGAAACAAAAGGAATGACATAAAATTTAGAATCCATTCAGAAATCGTATTGACTGCATGGGATATTTGAGACCTTGCTCACTAAAGTCAGCTGAATAATTTTCATTGGCTTCAGTGTGCCTAATTAGACACTAAAATCTTGCAATTGTTTGGTCAGGGATAATTTGAGCTTCTGGCTAGTATGCTATCTAGTGTGCAGTTCTTACTTTATTTCAGCCTGGAAGTAAAATAAGGATTTCTACCTTAATTTTAAATCTCTGTTGTTTAAATGACAAATGTTATGTACATGCAGCATGACAGGTATACATATATTCTGAATTATAGATGGTATAATTTGTTATTGATGTGAAAACAGAGGTCTGAACTTAGAGTTGTAAAAAGTCTCATGAAATCCAAAGTTCAAAATTAATGCTAAGACTTTTGGAAACTTCAGATGCCCTCAGGATACACCGTAACTGGAGTAAGTGGAGAGCTGCCAGAGGTTTAAACTACAGGAAAAGTTTTAAAGAATGAATCAAACTACTATAAAGTAACTTATAATTATATGCTAGATTGACTCCTGGGGTAAAGTGATTAACCTAAGACTTGCTTTATTGACAAACTTATGGAAGCAGGGCTTTTCTCACAGGAATTGAAGATGAAAGATTCTCACCTGATGGGGTTCCTGTGACTTACCTGTATGGAGACGCTGCTATAGGAACCACCGATGACTCCTGCAATGAGTAATGGTAAATTCTCTTGAATGGCATATGAGCCATCTGGGCACATATACTCTGTTTCATCCACTTTAGTCAAAGATGCCCTGACAAACTCCAAAGACTGTTCTAAGGCATAAGTATCCCTGGAGCATGTGTCCAAGATATGAACTCCAAGCTTAATTCCTGGCAGCAAGTAATTGTCTCTGTTGATTTCATCAATGGCAAAGAGCATGGCCTCCAAGCGCTGGATGCCCCGGTCTTCATTGATTCTCCCACATTCTTCTATCCCGGTGCCTTTTTCGTTGATTGGAAATAAGCCACCTAAGACCAGGTCTCCTTCTATCTTAATTTCCTTCCTTACGAAGTTGTGGTCACTTAGGGAAAGGAAAACTCCTTTGGAAAACAAAGCTAGCGCAAGGACTTGGAGTCTGGTGAACATCTTCACTGGTCCTGTTTTAGCAGCTCTGAGAAACATTGGTGGGGCAAAAATGCTTTTCAGTCCTTCTGATCCATTGCCAAATTTGAAGGGCTCTCCAACAAGCCAGCAAAGAACAAGCCAACAAGTCTTTCCACTGGACCTCTAAAGAAGAGATGGAAGGAATTAGAAAAGGCAACAGGAGACGTGAGCTTTTATCAATAAAACACTCGAGCAACGTTAAGGGATCGCTGGCTAACACAGATAATGAGAAATACATTTGTCTTGTGTTCTCATAGAGCACCTTATTCCATTTGCTCCATAACTGATGACAGACTAAGCATCTACTATGACAGCTATGCACAAAGATGACAGGCATATGAGGTGATATATATGATGCTGACCACTGCTCAACAATGTTTTATATTTTGCAAGGACAGAGACCACTTCTGATATCTTTCTCATACCATCCTCTCTTATTCCATCCTTTCTCTCTTCTGAAGTCTTACGTATCCTCATTCGCTGGGTTTCCTGCTACTTCCAGCTTTCCCTTAATAATTTTTTGTTTTGTTTTGTTTCTGTTTTTGTTGATTGCACTGTACTTACTATTCCTTCAGCTATAGCACAGTGCTACCTCCTTGCTGTTAGTTTTGTTGGAATGCAGCATTTAGCCTTCAGATCCAAAGTCTCTTGATGAAGTTTACTCACCCTGTCTTCCTAGTGCCAGCTCACCTGGTGCAAGAAATGAGAGGATGGGAGAAAGCCCTGGGGGCTTTACTTCTATTTTTGGGCTGTGATAAATGTTTGAAATACAGGAAAAGCCCTGTTTTGCCCATTGGGAACTGAATGCTGTGTCTGTAATAGAACATCAATCAAGTCCCTGTCATACCATTTAACTGCTGATGTGTGCTCCCTGGGATGGTTTTGACTCAGGTCCACTAATGCTCTTATAAATAGTGTCTGTGTGTGGTTCATGGCCAAGCAGAGACCAGAGACCATTCCCAGTAAACAGTTTCAATGTTGTCACAGTGTTTTGGCCATTTCATGTTGGTTCGCATCACCAGCAGAAAGCTGTCCATAGTTCATGTGATTATTAGCACTGTAGTTCCACAAGGCACTTTAGTATTTGACCCACTAAAGGCAGCTATGGAGAAGGCCAGAAAACTGAACCTAGCTCTTCATCAAATGTCTTTATCACAAAACCATCCTTCCTTAAGCCATAAAAGATTATCTTACAAGCAAATTAAGGTAAAAAAAAAAAAAAAGAGACATGAAAGAGAAAAAAGGAGACGTGACAAGGAAGAGTCTCACACTTGCTGCTTGCTTAAGGCATGAAAATACTTATGGCTGAACTTACTCTCTTTAATGTTAATCACAGTTCAGTGCTCAGATCAAGGGGACAACAGAGCAGCGATGTATGTAGGTAGCGTAGGATATTATTTTACACTCACTAAGGTCAAGACAGTTTGCCAATGACCTTAACAGGAGAAAAATCAAGCCTTAAAGTAAAGATCATATTGTAATAATTTTGTAACTAAATATGCATAGACAAAGTCTACTTGTGCCACATAGAGGTAGGATTTGTCCATAGACTCCTTGTCAATATACCTCAAAATATGATGAAGTAGCTGCCTTGATCTCCAAATCCTCAGATAAATCAAGTATGGTAATTTTTAAATAGATCACTATAACAATTTATTTCTCTGCTTACGTTTTCCTTAACAGAGTATATATTGTTATTAGAGTTGCAGGGTTATTTATAATTAAGAAGCACTTAACACAAAGAAATTGGAATAGGCAAAAATTAAGATTTAACACTGAATGATGGATGAGCACAGTTACTGCAAGGCAGTTGTTTATCCTGGTACAATTTCAATGTTGCTATACCAAATTGTGTGAAAGCATAGCTTTTTATTCATGTTTAGTCCAACATTGTTCTCTCATAAATCAGTAATGTGTCAGACACACTGTTAAAGGTCCTTCTCTGCAATCCTACTAATGTGTATAGTCTGAGCTGTGGGCTGTCTCAGCAGAATTTTCCATTCAGAAGTAAGTGATATGTCAATGGAAAAACAAGCTTCATTGTCCCTCAGTGATCTATAAGTAAGCTACTTTGGCGATCACCTGTGGTTTATTAACCAGGTCTAGAAAATAAATTTTCTGGTAATTTTAGGAAGATTAATGAAGTATCTGTATTCAGCAGCACTTTCTGTGTCAGACTTCGTACTATAATTTATCAAATATTGTTCAAGTGTACAGAGGGATATAAAACGGTGATGCTATCTCATTGCAAATAATGATCAGACAAAAATGTGGCATTTGTCACATAAGTAGTTGTGTGGTTAATAATTTAGTAGGACAAACTTCCATTGTTCTTGTCACTAATCCACCATTTGGATAAAAACCAGGATTTGGGATTTTTTAAAATGCCATATCCATTTTATTTACTTCTATAGCTCGTATCACTGCTGTATCTCAGCAAATATTCTTATACTTATCCTTACAATACTGGTAAAATATTTATTTTCCCTGTTTTACACTCCTGAATAAAGAGGCACAGAAAGATGAAGTGAGATTGTTAGAAGAGTCTAAGTTCAGATTTTGATTTGCTCAGCACTTATAATCACTATCAAACTTTGAAAAGGTGTCTGCTTCTCTTCGGGAATTAAATAACACACTTTCAGCTGTGCCCTGCACCCCCTTGTTCCCGTGGAGGCACTGACTCTGAAATACTTCCTAAGCAAGCTGATCTCTCGTACAAGCCTGCTCCTGAATGACTTGCTTGAGGTCATCAGCACAGCCAAGAGTCAAACTTTAATCTTTTCCAGTGCCCCTCTGATATCTTAACAACAAACCTCTCTTGATTCCCTTTGCTCCTTCTGGCTTTTATGTGAGTATTTTATAAGGTCATATTAAAATCAGCCTGTTTTTAACAGCCCTTCAATTCTACCAAGAGCAACTAACTTTGCAAAAGAATAGGCCGGTAATGAGGTCCTCTATATGGTTTTCTAAAACCTGTCCGGGACGTGCCTAGAGCTATAACGGATTTACCCTAAACAGCAAGCAGGTTGTTCTCATCCCCCTGACTCCTTCTTAGGTGCTGGTTGCTGCAAAGGGTATCACCCTCCACCTTGTATCACATCCTAGTCTCTGGCATCTATGTGTCTCTGATACATAAGCAATGAATGCCAGCAAGGTACCGAAAAACCTTTTTGAGATTGTGCGTAAAAAAGGTATATGTAAAATTAATGGTGCTATATAGAGAACTGTTTTTCCCTGCAAAGAATGCAAAGGATTTCTTTATTTTAACACTTAAGCTTGTTACAGTGGCCCTGCTGAGGGAAACCAAAATCAGTAATGCAATGGAGAAGGATCAGTCCCAGCAGAAGTCAAGGAGTGATCAGGGAAAGAGGAGATTTGGAAGAGGCATGACCATTTCTCCGTTTCTTCCTTGCTGCTTTGTGTTGAGAGCACCAATCTGAAGGTGTCCAGAGTTAAGAATGGAGGATTTGGTGGGAAACCCACCTGGGTTGGAGAACACAGGTAACTCAGCCCTGTGATCCTGCTCTATCTGAGGACACTCTGCTTGGTAAGGGCTGTCCATGGGTGGCGGACACCGGCCCACACCAGTCACCTCAGCCTCCCCACTTGACAATTCCTGTGAAGCTCTGAGCTTTTCACAGTGACATTGAAACTATAGGGAAACACCACGCATGCAGAGTCCTGCTTTTCAGGAAAACACAATTATTCCATCTTATGAGTTCAAAGCCTTTGTTTATAAATGGGAGATAGTCACCAAAACAGAGATTTGGGTATCAAATGTACTTCTCTCCTTTTGCAGACTCAGCAGCCTCTGCGCTGCTGCCCATAGAGCATATTGCATGTTGCAGGGTCCTGCCAAGGAACACAGGTCCTCTGCACAGGTCATGAGCAGAGGTATTAATGGAGAGGCTGGTTTGTCACGGGAGGTTTCCCCTTTGGGCTCTGAGGGAGGGATGCTTCCAGGAGCAACATCTTCTCAGTGGTGGGACTCCTAAAGAGAGCTGCAAGGCAGATTTGGGTGGCTGGTGAGCATCGTCACTATGGTGACACTGAACAGACGGCTTGATGTGAAGAAGAGACGTTATTTTAAAACAACTCACAAAGATGGACTGACAACTCGGTTTCTCTCCTGTTCTCTCTGTGCACCACCCACATGCTTTCTTTGCAGCTTGCATAACTCACGACTATAAATACAAACATTTTGTACCTATACCAGGCTGCTACAGCCCATATTCTTCCCCTTAACCATGGTGAAGTGAGCAGCCCGGAGTTGAGATTTGCCATTTGCTACCAGAAGTGATTTCACTATACTGACCATGTCAATTTAGGTTTGCAGTACCCTCTTCTAGTACTAAAAGCATGTTTCTGGGACTTTTAAAAAATAAGTACCTGTTGATCAAACTGCAGTTCTCTCATTTTTCATTTGTATTTAATGCTTTAAGTCCAGCTACAGGTGGGGTTATATTTTTCTACGCGTCTTGTTAATATTAAAAATATATACACTACAGCCCTGTAGGCTTTGGATCCCTTGTGGAAATATATAGAGCCTAGGCATAGAAATGATCCAAATATCAAAACGAAAAATAACCCGAAACAGGCAGAAGGAGAAAGGTTTCCACGTCTGGAGTGGGAGGTTTCTGTCAGCGCTTCCCTGTGTGAACTTTATCCAGAAGCACTTGGGTTATGAAATACCTTCACTTGCCAAACCAGAGCCCCTTCTCTTTCCACCAGGAAAGGTCCACAGGGAAGAGCTACATCTGCTCTTGGGGGACACTGTTAGCACTTCCCTCAGTAAAAGCAACTCACTTGTGTTAAATGGCAGCTGTGTTGCTCTTGTTGAAAATAGCCTTGCCTCTTGGTCTCAATAATCTGCTTTGGTGGACTATTTCTGTGCCTGTAAAAAGTTGATTGCACAAATCCAGTATATCCTGGTGCAAGTTTGCCTGTTTACTAAGGATGTGCATATTCTTCTTCCTGTGAAAACAACTAGAATGAGAAAGAGGGTGTCTGGGTTTTCAACGTTCAGTATCCTACTAATATAATCTCCAAAACTAAATCTGTCTTTCATGGCTTTCTTCCAATGCTACATTCACATGACAGCTCTGGTCTTCTTCAGGCTTTCTGTTTTCAGCTCACAGTGTAACTCCACCTGTGCTATCAGTTCAGGGGTGAATTCCCATTAGGCTAAGGGTCTTCAGTCTAGGTGGTAAACTCCAAAAAGACGTGCAGTTAAATCTTTCATTTAGCTAGATGACTTGTATGTTGAGTATAATTGTTCATACATCAATGACAATTTTGCTGATACCTTCCACCATATCAGCATCAATGGTTGGCATTGGCAGTCTATCCAACCATTGTAGACTTTCCAATTTTCCCCTTAAAAGGATGGAATGGGAAACTTCATTGAGAGCTGAAGCACCTCAGATCTCCTAGCTATTTTTCAACTCCATTAACTAGCAAATGGGATGATTTACATGACTGAGATAAAATTCTGGGGGTTTTCTCCTCATCCCTACCAGGTGCTATATCCTAAATTACCCCACATTTGTTGCCTCTGTGAAGTATTTTGCAGGGCTCACGTGTCATGTGTTTACCCAGCTTCCTGAGAAAGGGTGCAACAAGAGCTGACATGGGTGCTGGAGAAGATTATGTATAGCTTTGTTGTGGGTGGCTCCCTCTTGGTATTCATGGATTTTTACTGCATTATTTAGGACTATAATGCAATATTGTGGTGCCTGAAGCCATATGTCACCTTGATATTACCTACTACCCTTAGCAAACTTCCTTTCGAGGAGGCCTGTGCTCAATGGAAGGTCACAAGGGAGGTTCCCCACACCTGTGCTACATTACAACATGGAAGTTAATAGTTCCATCAATACTTCTGTCTCCAAGTACACCTCATCAGAGCTGTATCATCTTTCCCTGAGCCCTTGCTGTGCCCTACAAATCTTATCCTGGGGAAGCACATCTCTAAAACAATTCCAATTTTGGCTCAAAATTCTGGTGCATCTTTCAAGACTGACACAAGAAGTTAAATGATGTAATTTCTTTCTCACAGGATCACAGTACGTTTGGGATTGGAAGGGACCTCAAAAGATCATCTAGTCCAATCCCCCTGCTGGAGCAGGAACACCTAAGTGAGGTCGCACAGGACCATGTCCAGGCGGGTTTTGAATGTCTCCAGAGAAGGAGACTCCACAACCTCCCTGGGCAGCCTGTTCCAGTGCTCTGTTACCCTCACTGAGAAGAAGTTTTCTCTCAAATTTAAGCGGAACCTCTTGTGTCCAGCTTGATCCCATTACCCCTTGTCCTATCATTGTTTGCCACCGAGAAGAGCCTGGCTCCATCCTCATGGCATTCACCCTTTATATATTTGTAAACATTAACGAGGTCCCCCCTTAGTCTCCTCCAAACTAAAGAGACCCAGCTCCCTCAGCCTTTCTTCATAAGGGAGGTGCTCCACTCCCTTAATCATCTTCGTTGCCCTACGCTGGACCCTCTCCAGCAGTTCCCTGTCCTTCTTGAACTGAGGGGCCCAGAACTGGGCACAATATGTGGTCTCACCAGGGCGGAGTAGAGGGGAAGGAGGACCTCTCTCGATCTACTAACCACCCCCCTTGTAATACACCCCAGAGATCTCCCAGAGATCATGGGTAACCTGCACAGCAGCATTGCTTATCCAACACATTTGGCACACTTATATGTGCTGCTCTGCCAGAACTTGACCTTAATGTCTGATGAAAACTGCACTGAAAGATAAGGTGTCTCGCTTTATCAGAAAAAAGTGATGGACAAGCTAGAGTCTCCTTACCAATTATAATTAGAGATGCTGTCACCTCTGGAAGAAGAATATTTATAAAGGAACCCAAGTTTTACAGTGACAGATATGTGCCAGGTACATGAATTGCTCACATTCTGATTCTGACTGCCTGAAATCTGATAACTTAAATCAAGAAGTAGAAAAAAAAAAAAAAAAAGACAGGAAACAGGAAAAAGTTACAGAAAATGTCGTGAGGTAAACCAGTTAATTTTTTTTTCATGGAAATGGAGAAATTTCCTTCATGAAATAATATTCAGGCACATAAATTTGCTAGAAATGAATCAAAGTGCTTTCAGTTTCAATTCCTGGCTGTTATATCTCAATTTTTTTTTTAATTCCCTTGGGAAAAATGACAAGAATGGCTTTACAGCTAGGTGATTTTGTAGCCTTAATTTCAGCTCAGAAATTCATACATGAAAAACATTAATTCATACAATTACCACTGCCAGCAGCATGAGGGTACAAACCATAGAAGTTTCATCCTGGGCCTAGCATATTGTAGAACAGTTTGAAAAGCCCTAAAAATTTAAACACAATTTCAATATAAAGAATGATATATGGAGCAAGAGATAATATATCAGTGTAGAAGGAGACCATTCCTCTTAATATAAAGGCTTATGTTCTGTTACTTCAGAATGAGAAGAAAAAAAAAATCAGAGAGCTGCATTACTGTTTGTACTGTGTTAGCATCAACAAATGATGCTTTATGTTTTCTACAATGTCAACATACAACAGATGCCTAGTCCTTTCCTCAGAGATCTATGATATATTCATCCTGTTTCAAAACCAGAATTTAAAATATTAATCACACAGGAAAACAGATGTCTCTGACGTGATACTCTTGAATTTTCTAGATATTAAAAGACTCTGTAGGTTAGACCAAGACATATTAATTTAGCCCGGTGAGGAACAGGGTGCCCCTGGAGATTACTGGACATTAATGTGGCGTGAAAATATGGGTCTCTGGTACTCCTTAAATTAAGAGTACCTTTGGCACTGGGTGAGTCCTTCTATAGTGAGTTTGGTCTCAGGAGAGGGAGCTACAATGAGCAGACCACCAGAGCTGGAGACCTGGGTCAGGCCATGCAGACTCCTAATTCGTTAGACTTTCTTCCGTACTTCGACAATAAGTATATTCAAGTGTATTGAGAAGTCCAGCCATGAGCCTGAGGCTTTGCACCATCTGGACAATTTGTGGTGTAATGATCTTGATGTAATGCAGGGTTAGACCTTTGAAAATCCCACCATCTTCCCTTCTGTCTTTTTTGGATTGAGCTGAACCCTACTGCTTTTTATCCATCTGCTTATTTCTTCCAGGCATTGGCGGCAGCTGAAAGCACACCAGCAGAGACAGCAATGAACAGACAAGTGCTGTCTGCTTATTGATTGTGTGTTAGCCGACTTCAGTCTCAGTCTCCCTGTGTGGTCCCAGAAAGGCATGGAAGAGGAAAAGTGGGAGTGTAAAGACTTTGAGGACAAAGGAGCAGCTGCCTTCTGTGACCTGTGGATGTCACAGCAATTATTCCTGCTAGGTGGTGCAGGGACACCATCACCATGCTAAGGTCAACAATGTCAAAGGCTGTTTGAGCGAGGTAATGGCATAAATGTAGAGTTGTCCTGCATTAAGTGAACTTTGGCATTTTCAGCACCACTTCCTGGCATGAAACTTTTAGCTCAGAGAAGCTTTAACACTTGTGCTTAATGCAAGTGAAGCTGTAAGTAAAGTTAACATCTAAGCATAGCCCCCACAAGGATTATCTGCGCATTTAGTCTTTGGACAAGTATTTAACCTTTCCCTCTTACTTGATTCTTAAGCATCTATTGTTTTCTGCCCTCACAGAACTCATTTCTGTCTTGTGCTCATAATCACTATTCAGCACTATGCAATATCTGCAGGGTTTTTCTTGAGCTGAAATCTCTCAGTGAGCTTCTGTCCATGCTCCAGTGGAGATGCTCTGCCTTGTGCGTTTTTGGCTCCTACCAAATGGCATCTGCGTGAGCTGCCAGATTTCATGCCCATCGTGCCTCTGCCAAGACATTCCTTTACGTTGCGGCAACAGGACCAAAATATGGCTGAACCTCTGCATCTGTGGAGGGCACAGGATCCTTTCTCATTATTGCTTCTGTTGAGATACAGCCTGGCTGCCAGCATGGACAGCCTTGGGGTCATACAGGCCTTGCAAAGCAGCTGATTGTGCACCCTTTCTCTTCTTCATCTGTATGTGGGATGACTTCTGCTGCCATGCAGTCTGTTCTAATAGGACCTAATCCTGGCTTTGAGACCTACATAGCGGCATTAAAATCTAGACCAGTGCCTTCCACATCACTGATCGTGATGGGAGAAACCTTCCTCAAATAGTAAAGCTGAGAGCCAGCAGTGGCCCATCCACAGCTTCTTGTTGTCCCCCCATCACTTAGTCATAAGTGAAGTAAAAGCCTTAGTTGGTGATCCCACCCCTGCCTGGTCTGAGCTGTAACTCCCAGATCATCATAGCAGCATAAACCTCTCATCCGGGAATTTTTCATGTTAAGATGTATCCTTTCATTTGTCAAACGAGGAAATGTTCATCTCTCTGACATATGCCCTGCAAGTGCTTCAGAGGAGGAGCTCTTGCCTTGCTCATGGCTGTTCAGTGCTAAACTCTGTCTCATCAGCACTGACCATTCACTGGTGCGACTCAATCTGCTCAACTTGCATGCATAACATATGGCACCTTTATAGGCACCTTCGACCTTTCCCAGGAGAGTGTCCTGACCATTCTGACTTAAGAAAGACATAAGGTGTCTCTGGAGACCTTCAAGGCACAACATACTTTCTAATTAAAACTTAGGCACTTCCTTTAAACAGACTAATTCAGCCAGTATCTGCAATATGAGATCAGGGTAGGTGACCGATTACATGAACTGGATCTCACCTGCTGGTTATATGTGTTTTTATGTTCTTGATAACACCACAAAGCAGTAGAAGGATCAAAACAGGGCAAGATAGTTCAGGAAATAATTATTTAGCAGTGGATTGTATCTTTTACCTGCTAAGGTGCTTTTTTTTTTTTTTTTTTTTTTTTTGAATATAAAAGGATTAAAAATTTCACAACAGCAGCCTCTCTCAAAAGGATCCTTCCTTCTCCCCCCACCAGAGCACAGACTGGCAACTCTTCCATCACATGAATGTTACCTCCAGGCTACAGCATTCAGCGGAGTGTGAAATCACAATTAACAGAGCAAGTGTTTTGTAAGTGAGCAGAGAGGGCTGCAAATTACATCCTCCTATTAGCTGATTTTAGAACAACTCTGTTGAACAGCTTCATGATTACTGGGCTGTGGCATGTATTAAAAAAAAACATTAATAAAACATAATTGATTGTGAATTGTGCTTACTGCCATTATAGTTTTAATCACAAATGTCACAGAAGTTTACTGAAAACAAAAGCTGTCCTCAGCTATCTGCAGGAACTGGATTGTTTTAAAAATTATACTGAACTTGATTTGCAGCTGTTTCAAATCAGCGAACTACAGAAACCTATAGGTTTTTGCTGACTTAGAGATCCTCTTTGCATTTTTTTTTCTTTCCAGTCAGCAAAGAAAGGTGCGAGACTGCCTTGCATCTGCCAGAAAGTACCACTGGGAGCTTGATGGAAACAATATCCCGCATCTCCCATACCTGCCATTCATTTGGTTCGTCCTTAGAAACAGGTAATATCACACACAGGGGACAGGAGCTGGCAGTTTCTAATTCCCGAGAAACAAGCTATACTTAAAAAATACTCACATGTAGGTCTCTCTTTTGGACCTAAAATTATTTTCAAACCTTAAATTTTGTATGCTTACAGGAACCCAGTAATGTTTAATTCTGATCCATGACCCTGTCTGGGCTCACAGATGGACAAGGTATGCCATGGTAAGTTTATGGCTACATATTTCAAACTTGGATGCCCTGCTGTGAATTTATGGACTTCAAAAAGGCCATTTACAATTGGTCTAATTTGGGACTTTGACAGAATTCAAGTCCCAGCCAGTGATGCAAACTGCCTGCTCTTCTGCATCAGTTAGTACTCTGGGGACCTAAACTTACTCTCAGGCTGAAAATTCCCCAAACACTTAATTTCAGGCACTACCTGCATTTGCTGATTAAGGTGACACCTAATTTCACTTATTAGCAAAGTTTAGTCAGGGGAAGATTAAACTCTATGAAAGTCCCCAGGGGAATAGTCTCAGGTATGTGGGCAGGATCTTGTCCCAACTGTAGGTATTTAAGCTCATACTGTTTTCTCACCTCACACTGTGGTATCATAAAGCAAGTTATGAATACAACCAAGGAGTTCTGACTCTGTCTTGCTGTAACCACCAGAAATACTAGTGTTAGGTGTGCAGAAAAATCTTAGAAGAGGACCTAACATGAGGTAATACTATACCTGCTTTATTTATTGACTTTTTGGGAGCCTGTGCCCTGGCAAATAAGCCAGTATAAACACTCTGAGTAGATTGCTGAAAAGTGTTCCCATTAAAGAGCTAGCAGTAGGAGTTATTTGTAAGAAAAATAAACCCATGAAAGCCACCTTTTCCTGTTTCTGCAAAGATATATCCCACAAAGGCAGTAACAAACATGCCTCATCCAGACCAAGGGAGCAGCTTCTACTGGTGTGAAACCACATATAAGTCATAGAATCATAGAATCTTTTAGGTTGGAAAAGACTTTTAAGGTAACCGAGTCCAGTCATTAACCTAGTACTACCACATCTACTACTAAACCGTGTCCCTAAGCACCACATCCACATCTTTTAAACACCTCCTGGGATGGTGACTCCACCACTTCCCTGGACAGCCTGTTCCAGTGCCTGACAACACTTTCCAAGAAGAAATTTTCCCTAATATCCAATCTAAATCTCCCATGGCAACAGCTTGAGGCTCTTTCCTCTCATCCTGTCACTTGTTACTTGGGAGAAGAGACCAATTCCCCCTCACTACAACATCCTTTCAGGTAGTTGTAGAAAGTGGGCTGTCATCGCTCAGGCTTTTTTTGTATTTTGGACTCAGCTCTTTGTAGGAGAAGTTGCATCCTGGAACAAACACCTCCAGCCTGCAGCAAGCTGCTTATTTTTCCACATCTGTCCATGCCTCAGATCTGGTGTAAGCTGTTTGTTTGGCTCCTTTAGATGCAGCTCCACAGCAGCATACACACATATATATATTTTTGAGCGAAGATCCAGAACATCACATCCCCAACACGCTCGCTGCCTTCTCTTGCTCTAAATGGCTATTGCTATGGCAACAACAGCTTAACTCAAAATTTAGAGAGGCACTTAGCACAAATTATGCAAGAAGAAGTGCAACAGCGTTCAGTGTAAAGCCACAGTCTGATGGCCTGCCGTGGCTGCAGACACCGATTGCCCCAGGACAGCCCAGGCACCTTGCCACCTGTGGCCTGGCACCTTTTGCTCAGCATAGTGCTGGAAACAGCTTTCTCTAATGCTGGCTTTGGATTTATTCTTCTCTGTGCTGACAGTAAATGGCATTTCGGCCATCTGATCAGCCAGAGAGCTGAATTCACTGAATCCACTCGGCCTGATCCTTGGTACCTCTGCCAGAATACTTCATGGTCTGATAGCACGAGCAGGGAATTCCTCGCTAATGAAGACAAGAAAAGACACAGGACCTATTGAAAGTCTTTTGAACAGTACTAGTGTTCTGCATCAGTGTTTCTGGTGGCAGATGAAGGACCCAGCTAAGTCATAAGACAAAGAACACCACATGTCTGTGACACTTCTCCTTGTGAGGAGCTGCTCAGTGGTGCCAAATCTCAGACATGATGATAGATAGAGCAAAGGGAGGACCAACATGAATAATCTCAACAATTCCTAGTGAGTTTAGGAGATTCACTTATTTCTAAACTTGTACAAACTTTGTACTCTGTTCTTACATATGACCATATCTCATATAAGGCAAGATGAATGTGTACCTGTTAGTTCTTTACTCTTTAGATGAAGCACACTAATTGGTAAAAACTGTTCAAAGAGATACATTTTGGCCACTAAGCTCCTTCTTCATAAAAAGTCTCGGAAAATACTTTCTCAAACTCCAGTGAGACAACTAATGCACAAGGATTTCAAACCTACCAGGACCTGAAACAGACTGGAAGACTGGGAAGTTATGGACAGAAAAAAGGGCTCCATTTGCAGCTGAGCATCCCAGGAGTGGATTTATTCTTGGAAAGGTGGAAGTTATTTATGTTTTGGATCCTGTTAATGGTAAGAGAAGGTGAAGTCTGAGGATGGATAGAGTAAACCTGGTTCTAAAAGGAAATCACAGAATCCTTTGGAGTGGATGGATGGAGATAGGAACCCCCAAATTCCTGATCTGGGTGGGATGAAATACTCTGTACAGGTGCTGTCTCCACTGTGGATAGCAGTAGCTTAGGGTGTAAACAACCCTAACTTCACTGCCTAAGTCAGAAGCCTACAGCTAAGCAGGATTAATCTAACTCCTAACTGTGCTCTTTTCATCCCTCACTGGAGCCAAACAGAGAGTTTTGGTCAATGAAGAGTTAAATCTGGTTTGCGTGACTGTTTGTATAGAGGTTTATTGTTTCTTGGAAGGTACAGTCCACATTAGGGATGTATTCCTCTCACTCCAGGAGGAGTTAGAATTGATTTATTTTGGGAGGGCCACAGCTGAATATTCTTTCTGTGTGGCCTGTGTGCCTTTAAACAAGAAGCTTTCTTGTTATTACAATTCTCATCGCAATTCAACATTAATACTTGTATCCTAAATTTCACTGAGGCCAGCACGAATGAATAATAATCCCATTAAAGAATTCAGGAACCAGCCAAAAGTCACTACTTGTATTTGTTAACAAAACTGAACTAGAGGTGAGGATTTCATTGCTTTGCTTGCACTTTCTGGCTTTGATCAGGGAGAAAATCAATGTCTGCCAACATTTCTAGTGACCGCAGGAACGCCAGCAGAACTGTCCACGTGGCAGTGAGTGCACAGTGAACGTTATTCTGTGATAATTGCCCCAAATTCTCCTGTCGAGCAGTGATTGAAAAATGTGAGCTGAGAAACCACAAGACCAGGTGTGCGCAAAAAATTAGGTTAGGAATCACACATACCAGGTTGTGATCCAGGCTGCATTCACCTCAAGGGCATATTCTTCTAGATCCACAGCTTGTTTCATGGGGCAGGAATGTGATGGAAAAGAGTGATCTCTGCAGATCTTCTGTTCTTCCCATCGTACAGATGTGTGGGGAGCGAATGGGTGGACAAAGGTTTGGGCTGTGGCGTTACCCCCTGTGCCAGCCCCATGGCCCCAGGAGGAGAAGGACCCTACATTGCAGGTGGTGAACTGCAGAGCTGTCTTTGAGCCAGGAGATAAATCAGAAGCAAATGGCAGGCTGGAAGTGGCTCTGCTCCAGCAGTAGCTCAGCAGAAGGTCAGGCCATTGCTGAGCCTGGGGACAAATTCTGGGCTTTTCATTAATAGTGCCAGGGTAGGAGAGAATTGTAGAAGGAGAATAACCCCATAAAAGTGAAGGAATTCTGAGGGGAAATTTTTGAATTTGTTTTCTAGGGCAGAATGGTGATTTTGACAAAATTCTGGTCCTTTGATCTGCATGGTGGTTTGCAGGAAAAAAGAATTGCAGCTCACAGAGCTTTAAAATGACCCGCGCTCTTTTAGGACTACCACACTCCCTTCAGTGCTCAGGCCCAGCTCCCTGGCTGTGGAGGGTGCTGACACACTTTTTCTTAGGAAAGCAAAATCAGTGTGGCCAAAATCCTCTGCCTTTTCCTATTACACACAGGAATGAAATCATACCTGCAAAATGGGTAGTCCTGTAAAAGCAGGTGACAATACTTGGTAAATGGTAAATGGTAAATCTTACGGCCTCTCTCCAATGTAGAATGAGGACGATACTTGAGTAACAGCTTGTATTTGCTTTATCACAGGCTGCATGTTTCCCATACATCCTAGTGAGTTGCAGAACAGACGTCTTCATCTGCAGTGTGAAGGTACCTCATGCAGGAGCAACATGAGCCATGTCTGGTCAGTCATTCAGACGTAGGGATCAGGGTTTACTGAATTCAGAGCCAAACTTCCAGTGATTTCACTCAAACCCAGGCTATCCATAGATGACACTTGAGTCCTAGATCTTGTGTTTTCTTTCTAATGTTGTAAAGACAGGGCATTTTATTTTTTCCAAGGTAGATACCTTTTCTGACAGTTTCCAGCTGATGTAAGACAGGTTACAACAATGACGTAGCCTGTCTGAGCTGTCTCTTTTCCTGTGGTTTTCTCCAGAGAGGATTCTCCTGTGTATGCTTTTACGGCTGAGTTCACTCTTCAGCCTTTTTCTTTCAGCAGGGTTTTAATCTTATTCTTCATTCCTTTACTCAGCCACCTTCTTTTTCTCAAAAGGAAACTCTAACAACTTAATATCTTTGCGGTCTGTATTTGGTACAGTTTCGTTGAAACTGGCTAGCATTCAAACTCTACAGGAATTGACAGTTAATGCAATTGCATAAGCGCTATTTCCTTAGGAAACACACCTTCAAACGACCAGATCAAGCTATTAGCACTCCTCTATCCTTGCAATGTCCCAAGCTCTAATGTTTAAACCCCTCTTATTGTTATGTACACCGATAGCACAATTTTACTTTTGGAATTAGTCAATTATAGGATGTGAATCATCTAACGTATTTTAGTCATTGGAGTAAGATGAAATAAATTGCACTCAACCGTATCTATTTCTCTCCAGAGAGAAGAGGACCTGTGGAGATAGACAACGGGGTTTTCTGAATCAAGTGAACTCTTTAGACTCCCATTTAGCCAATGAGATCAGTGTAGCCAAAAGAGGTTGGCAAGCAATTCATTTCACCAAACTGAGGTATCTATTTTAGGCTGAATCACACCCTACACTCTATTAACTATATTGATGACGTCCACATTAAGTCAGTTAGGTCACATGCAGACATCTACAACAAAGATTTCTAGGTAAGATGGATGCCACTTCATGCACTATTAGCTTTTTGATACAGGTAAAGACCAGTCCCTCTGTCACATTACTTATATGCTGTCAGACTCCTGTGTGCCCTGGTACCAAAAAGCCCTTCTCTGTGGGTAGGAGCAATACCGTATCAAATAGGAAGAACTCACATTTTGCAAATCTATTCTCTCTATGGGTATGTTTCAGTTTCATTCTGGAATCATTGATTTGCTGGCTTTGAGCTGTTTTCTTCATCAAGCCCAGAGGGTAAGATTTTTTTTTGCAGTGCATCTTTCTCTCTTCTATGCCTAATGTTAGCTTATTCTCCTTAAAATCTTATGTAAAGCTTTTATGAGAGAATACATCTGTGATATGCTCTTCGGCATTTTTTTTTTTTTTTAAATATGAATAAACCAGAATAAACTGGAAGATTGTCAGTGTCTTTTGCAGATTATCTGTGTTCCAACTGTACTCACAGGAAAATGCAAAGTCGGTTAAAACCCACCAAGTGTAATAAATGTGTTTTTTGATTCTGTCAGCACGGCTAAAGATGAAAGCTAATGGCAAATCCATAATACAGTCATACAGATCAAATGATCTACCAATCTATAAGCTTAATTCATGACAGATAAATGGTCTTATTATCTTTACAACATGCCCCAGTTAGTCCAGCATGGCCTCAGTGAGTTAACTTAGTACTCTGTAGTTAGGGTGCCTGCATGTAGGAAGTTGGCTTTTTACAATAGGATTGCAAATGCTAAAAGCTCCATTTCTTCAGTCTACAAACTGTTCCCTTCCCTGGTCACTGCTCAGCTCAGTGCCTCAGCAGCTCTCTGACATATCTCACTCCTTGTTCGCAGTTGCCTCTTCTTGTGTTCCTCTTCCAAGACTTCCCCCATTTGATGCTGGCAGCCTCTTTCTTCCAAGTCATTTGCACACTGCAAGACATTTTGGATGCCCTTAGCATTTCAGTGGCACGTGTTTTATTTTTTCTTTCATTCTACCTGTCTGTGTTGACAATGGAAAAGAGACTCTTCTGAAGATCCACTCCACCATGGCTTGCTGTTGAGAGCAGCAATTGCAGTAAAATCCCAGCTTTGCCTCTGTGCTCTTGTCGTTCATTGCATTGATAAGCTGGTTCCAATCAGACATAGTAAAGCAATGCAACCTCCTTTTCTATCATGTGGGATTATTCTGGATGGTACTAGAAGTGCTGAGAGGCTCACGTGCTTTCAGCAAGGACAGAATCTTTAAAGGTTTCAGCTACCGGTCTCTTAAGAAGGTTTTCCTGAATACGTGTAAGCGGTGATAATGTCGAAGGGTTGGTAACTCTGTTTTGGGATATACTCAGAGGTTTAGCAAAAGCCCTGAACAAATGACTCTTGTGCTCATTCTTAGTATCCTGCTCCAAAGCACAAGCAACTGTATTTGCTTTTTAAATAAAAGTTTGTTAGAATTTTTTATTTATATTATATATATATATATATACATATTTTTTAATGGCAACGCAGCAGTCCTTCCATCTCCATTTCTACCTCTCTCACAATTTCTTGCTGGATCTTTCTGACCCCCAATTCACTCTCAGCTCATATTAAACGGAACCTCAAACAGACCACACCATACAATACTGATGAACTAGGGCTGGAGAAAGTCACGTGGTGGTAAATGTTGGATGAATTTAGCAACATGCTCTACTGGAAGGGTCTTTTACACTGAGAGAAAATGCATAGATTTTTCAAGCTGAATTCAAGAATTTGTGTCAGTTGCTGAATCAACATTCATTAGAGTCAGCATGAGACATTTGACTGGCTTCAGTGTTTCATTGAGTCAGGAGCCTTGTAAACTTGAACTATGAGTTCTCCTGTAACAACAGACTATTTTGAGCTAGGACTGTAACTGTGGGGAATAAAACACTGTGCAATGCAATGACCAAATTAAGTACCGGTGAAAGAGACTCCATTTGTGTAATCATAGTCATCTCATTGATGGATCTGGCCCATTGTTAACATTAAAACCTTTTTGTTCTATTGTTCCAGCTATACAGAGTTATTCATTCCTCCTGAATGAATATTTTGTACTTAAATTGAATCTTAGGGCCTTATTTAGAACCACTTAAGATCTTAAATATGATTGTAATGTGGGAAGGCATAGAAATGAAATACAAAGATCCATAATTTTTCAAGTGGAAAAATTAAATTCCTACCTCCTTCCCTCTCTTATTTGATAGATCTAGTACAAAGTATATTGAATTTGAGTAGGTGTTGTAAGGAAGTCAGAGAGCTGTAATAGGTATTTGCATGTGATGTAGAGCTGGGTCTTGTCCTCAGGTATATGGACACACCTGGGCTCAGTGTCTGGAGCAGCAGTTCACCTGACAAACATGCAAGTTAACACATCGGTTTTGCAAGATGCATGGTTGTGCCCCTGAGTGACTGCTGCAAGTGTGGGTAGGTGCTCATTGTAAACATATTGCATAAAGGAACAAACAGATCTGCAAAATGAGCATATGTACCTTATGAACATCACTATTAGCCGTCTATATAAGTACAGTAATGGATTATTTTCATTTCTGTTAGAAGGTGCAAACTTTCTCTATTGATACTTAAAGGTGAACAGGACTAACTTATGAATTTGTTATTGCATCTCAGGAGCCACAGAGAAGAAATGCAAAACTCATCAGCTAGCCAGCATGGAGGCTCAAAGCTTTGATGCTTTCAGCTCTTTAAGCCTGCTGTTTCAGAAAACCCATTTTCAACTCCCAAATTGGCTGCTCAATTCAATGCATTGATATTTGGTTGGAAGGAATACAGTTTCAGACAGGGTAAGCAATTTATAAAATTTACATCAGCCTAAGAGTAGCAATGAGCATACACATGTATGCATGCATATAGGCTTTCTGGCTGCTTTCAACATTCAGAAACAATTGCAGTAGAGCATTAGCTGTGATTCAGTGCATACCATGAGTCTAAAGCAATGGCATAGTCTTCACTCAGGGACTGTAAGAAACCTGGATGGCTCAGCAAGGCAACAGTGGAATAGACCTGCAACACACATCTCTTTTTCCTTTGGTTACTTCTCTGTTTTGGACACCTGACCCTTACACTGAAACATATTTCTTTTGGTGGAATTGTGAACAGCTCTCTCCTTTTCACTAATTGAATTGATAAACAAGAATGTTTTGTACTTTTCCACTACACAAAAAACCCTTTATGACTGGGGATAAGTTCCATCTCTGTATTCTACCCATGAGAAGCTGTGCAGAAAACAAAATATGGCATGAATCGACATTAAAAGAAGCAAAGATCACTTCTTTCCTAGTGTCAGGATATAACTCTCAGAGATCATCAGTATCTAAGAACAATGAAAAGAACAAGAAGCTAGGAATGGTGGGATATGACCTTCAGTACAGCCCAGTCCATATACAAGAATAAGTGGTTCCTGTTATAAGACTGAAATCGCCACAGAAAGTAGACACCCTTTAGGGTAACAAAATTCTTTTTCAGGTCTTCATTATCCAAAGCTTATTTGTTTCTCCTCAAAAACACTGATTGAATTCCCACTTCTCTCTACAAATATTGCCTCACTTAATCTATGGCCACAGCACTAACCATTTGCAAAGCTGTTTGTCCAGAAAAGTGAGGAATTTTGATGGGGAAGCTACTGCACAGCCAGCAGCAGAACCAAGAGAAAAGAACTGTACATTAGATTAGAACCGCTCAAAGCTCCCTGAATGTGAGTTTTTTGTTTGTTTATGAGAAGGAGAAAATAATGGAATTTTCTATAAAAGTATCCTTCAGCACTTTTTGACTTTATGACAATCTCTAATTTAGAGACTGATTTCTCCAAATCTCTTAAGAAAACTCATGTACACCCCATATTTCCTGCAATCAGCTCATTAAAACCCGTGAGAATTTGTTTTATTGGCTTTGGGCTCACAATGTAGTATACAAAATCCCCTTCCATTTGTTGGAAGGATTCCAGTCTAGTAAGTAAAACAGTGCATTGAAACTTGGTTCAGTCTCATCTCTGTCTTTGGCTCACATCTTTGTGCCTATATAAAATAGGGATAATATTACTTTCTGACCTTGTGGTTGTGTCCTAAGAATTAACGCTTGTAATGTTCTATAAACTCCTCCAGGAATGGTAGTCTAGTCAGTGGGTACACTTTGTTCTTCTTCACATGGAGGTAAATTAGATATGGCTCTGGTGGCAGCAGAAATTTGTCCCTATTGGATAGCAGCATGAATCCCATCTTCTCCAGGGTTCAGCCAGTTTTCGTTCAGCTGTTGACATGCCTCACATCTAAATTCAAATGTTGTGAAGGATCCTGCAAGAAAAGGTTTTTTTTTTCTAGGTTGTGAGGGGACCCAGAGGTTCTCTCAGTAGTTTGAGCAAGAACTAAGAATGCATGCTCTGGTAAAACAGGAGATACTTTCCAGAGCATTACATCTCCTGCCTTCTCTGCATGGACTGGTGGAAGAATGGTTAAATAATGCATGTGGGGTCACCTCTGCTGCTAGTTGTTAGAGAATAATCATAAACTAATAATTTTTCCTTGGTTATCTCTCTTTTCTGGGCTCATGCATCCTCCTTCAGAGGATTTTGAGAGCACCTGAGTCTGGATTCTGTTCCAAAGTGCTTTCTGAAGAGCCTTTCAAATGACTGTGGGGGAGCGTAGTGTGGCCAGCTGAAATATGAGGGTGTCAATAACCTTTATTGAGCTCCATCTAAATTACCCTGGTATAGAGCCACTGGTGTAGACAGACAGCATGTAGGCAGGGGTGTTTGGCAGGCTGGCACTGCTTTCTGAAGCCAACCTTCATCTCACAGCTGTAAGCAGGATGCTTCTGGGAAGTCCTCCTCACTGTACCGAAAACAGCCAGGCTACAGCTCAGGGTCCAGCCCACAATTTGCTGGGAGATCCAGACACTGAGGAAGCCCCCTCCCCAAACAACCTTTAGTCTGTGACCCTGTATCATGACAACCATCAGCTAAAACCTCAGCACACGCCATTCTGGCAAGCATGAGTTATTATTGATATTAATTATTCATATATTTCCATTTTATTTAATAATTGACTAGCAACTACATTCACGTTACTGTTCCCTTACTCCAGCACTTACACATACTCAAAGGGCATACTATAAATACATTTAATATTTCCACAAGTGCAAATGCTTTTGTTTGTTTTCTGATGTTTACTTGCTCGACTGGAGCGTTCCACTTGAGCCTCATAGCCTAGTTAGTTAGAACAGATTGTGAAGTGGGATTTATGCCTGGGTAAAGACAGTTTGCTTGCTTTACAACACCAAGATAAATGCCGATCTGAAGCACCGTCATGAGGTCAATCAGGTCTAAGATTTTAAATGTTGAAAGATTTACAATTCCATTTTGACAGCCCCTCCACTCTTCTGCCCCTTTCCCGCAGCAATGAGACTCATTTAAAGCTTTAAAATATGGGAAGCAGAAAAGGAGTCATTAATTTTACTTATACAACAGCATTCACACTTGTAAGGTTTTGACAGCTTCACTAAACCCAAAGGAATTCAGATAGCTGGAGCGAATGAATGCATACCAATACTCGTATTGAAAAGAGGTAGCTTTCAGGGCTGAACACATATTTTCTTCCTGCAGGAATCTGACAGTGATGAGAGTATGTAGCATGTTTTAGTACCGCATTCACGTGATGCTACTTAATGCTTTTTTTTTTTTTTTAATCTCCTGTTCAGCATATTTTCTTTGTGTTTCTGAAATCAATAGAACTGCAGCAAGTCATCAGATTGTTTCAATATTTCTTAGGATGCTCTGCCCTCGCCACAGTACTTAGTACCTATTGTTTTTGGAAAGACAAATAGTCTCCTTAAATGTTATATTTGCTAATTAGAAAGTTCAGTTGTCGACAGTGTCTTTTTGGGGATAAGAAATCTAATTGCAGAAAGCTAAACATATATGCATGGAACTGAATGCTTTTGGAAACAAATACAGTGGGATTTTATTTTTTTATCACTGTCAAGATTTTGGATGGAGAATGGAAAACTTGCAGTGAATTCATAATGGGCCATCACATTTCTATCTGAGACAGAAAGAATGTGCTTACTTCTTCAGAAGGGAAGATAGATGGAGGCAAGCAAGCTGCAGAATAAAACAAGAATTAAGTGGTAGCTGCTTGCTGATCATTGTTCTGCTATCTGTCCATTATCTGTCTGGCTGTAGGTAGTGAATACCACATGAATTTAAATAAAACCCATTACTCACACTCACTTACAGACGTGATGATGAGTTGCTTGACAGATCTTACACAGGAAACTCAGATGTAATTGAGCCCGTTGCTGTGTGGATCCTCCTCCAGCAAAATCCTCTACCTGTGCAGGAATATTTTAAGACCTCACTAAATTTGAAATAGTGACAGAGCGTTAGGGCTTTTCACTTATTTGTTTGTTCATATCACTGTTTGTTCTCTACAATAACAGATGGTGAAATCTCTCCTGAGTAAGCCAAATGCCAGTGCTTTTTCTTACAGGATGTCACGCAAAAGCACTAACAGCTCGGCTCCTATTAGTATGAGAAGCTGATGGGCCTGCTCCAGAGCCTTTTAAAGTTCCTGTGTGTCTTTGGATCAGCTCCTTGACACATCTGAATGAGGCAGGCAATTTGCTTTAAACACTTCCTTATTATTCCCAGAGATTCTGTTAAACAAGCCAATTCTCTTAAACAAGCCAATAATCTCTCTTTAACAACACTTTCTTTTATAATAGCAACTTCCCTTATACATGAGCTTAAGGTCAGGGAAGCTTGCAGGTAGATTTAAAACACTCTTTTGCTTTTCCTTCTTGAATGAAGAACTGCTTTTTCCTGAGATGGTCACTGCTGGTGGTTTGCCTTTGCTGTCAGCAAACACTTGTAGTGTTACAATCGACAGAGATTAGGTGGGCGACAACTACCTTGACCAGGTTTGCCTTTTCTTGGTCCTTTCCCTGTGTTTTTTGCTGCATCTTGAAGGAACTTGATGGCTTGATGACTATAAAGGGATATTTAGAGCTATTTAATGCTCCTAGAGCTCTCCTAATTGACTCTTTTCTCTTGTCATTATTAATTTATGAGCTGATGACCAGGAAATCTCAACTGAATTAATAACTCTGTGTCAAGTGTGACTGTAGGCATAGTTCTCCATCCCTGTAAGTCCCATATTCACCCCTGGTGATATGAGACAAGTTAGAGTCCTTTTGTCACACTGATGGGCTGTGAGAGTAAGTTTGGGTATATTTATAAAGTCCATAAATTCAGATTTTGTTCTGTTTATATCTACTTGCATTTTACATTAAGATTCTTATTTTCAAGCATGTGTATCTATTTATGATCAACCTGTTTCATTCGATTAGTTTTTTATTTATGTATCAAAACTCTTAGAATGTACATTGCTTAGAACACAACTGTGAAACAAATGAATTGAGGACTATGTAGATATCTCAAAATAGTAAAAAATATCAGCATTTGGCTACTAACTGAGGCGGGAAGAGGAAGAAATTGAGTGGATAAACATGTTTGAGAGGTACCCATATCAGAAGTCCTAGCAGTTTTGAATTGTTGGACCTCTGGTCTGAACATGTCCCAGACTGGGACCATATTTGAGCCTTTCCTTTGCATTTAAAGAAAATGACAGATAAGCCCTTCTTACCACCCACCTGATTCTTCAGATGAGATCCTTGAATTTGTGACAAATCTTGTATTTTAAGCATTGTGTAAGTATAACTAGGAGTCCTAACAAGGGAAAACACTCAATGCAGTAGGTTTTATACAAATGTGTGAGAAGGAGTTCTTCCCTCTATGTCTGTCACTGTCTGTGATTGATAAGAGTCAATAGCTGGCAATGGACACTGAATGACACAGTAGCAATAGAGACTAGGTATCTGCAAACCTGATATGACCCAAGTTACGTACAGATGTTCATGGTTTTGGGATTCTGTTACTCTAGGCCCCTTTGTTTGTCAGAGGAGTAAGACCTGAATTTATCCACTTTGGCACTTTCCTTAAGACAAGAGACAGTAGAGGGACAGAGGAAAGAAGGGGATTCATATGAAATATCTTACAAGAGAGTAGATTTCTTTTGACTGATGCCTGTGGAGTTTTCATATTTATTGGGATGGAAATCATGCTCAGCAATTGTCATTGCCTCCCAGAGAAGTGCTGCATCTGTTTGAAGGTATGTGTTGCGTCAAAGCTCCCTGTCTCTCAGACATGACATGTGACAGCTGAAATCATTTGGGATGCTCCAGTTAAAGGAACTGAGGACCAAATTCCCAGAGGCTGTGGACCATTTCTGTATATAAATCTCTCTGAGCACAAAGGGGTTTTTCAAAAGCATACAAATTCTGTTTTATCTGCTCTCGTAGAGTTAATTTTGCATTCTCTAGATTCCCCCCAATAGCCCTTCACTACATCTGATCCAGCTTGTTTGCAGTTATCTTAGCAAACAGAATGGGTGATGGACCACCCTCTGGTCTGAATACTACCTCGCACAGCTGTGCTCTGTCCTTACGGCTAAAATGTCTGGCATTCCAGAACTGGATGGTCACATCGCAGGAGTCTGTGTTGAATACTTCTGGGGCTGAGATAGTCCTCAGCCTCTTCCCAGAGCTGTTTTGAGAGAGTTATCTTGCCCAAAACTCAAGGGCCAGAGACTGTGTTAGCAATTAAGTGATATGGATGATCATATTCTGGTGTCTGTCACTGTTTAAGATCTGTTGCTGCAACCTTCAAGCTCCTCTGTCATGAATACAGATGATCAGAGCTGTGCACAGTCCTTCATATGAGGACCTGTACACTAAAGTCAATAGCTGTGTCTAGTCTCATAAAATAAATTTACATGGGACCGTTCTTAGCCAGTGAGATCACTAGGCCCACAGTGGTGTGCACCCATATGGCTAACCTCTTTCAGCCTCTAAAACAGGGTGCCCACACTGAAAATGTATATAGAGAATCGTGCCCACTATGAGCTAGGTCTCAAGTCATGTCCAGGAATTATTTGGGACAATGTAATGTCCCAAAAGAACTCTGTGCCTCAGGTCAGAGCTATGCCAGGGTCTGTTCCAGCAATTTCTCAGTATGGGCAATCAGATTATATTGTCTAGGACATCCACTGGCACTGTGTAGGTTATTAGTGATACACAAAGACAATTCTCACTAATTCTACTAGAGAAATCTTGCTTGGTGAATCCTAGCACTGAATTTGCTTTGCTAATAGCTTCATCAAGATTGTTCCTGGGCATCCTCTCCTGGATGAGAAAACTCGTGTATCTCTCTCTAACAGGTCTTCAGTGTTTAACTAAGAGAAATTCCTCATACTTTCCTCAAGCTGAAAGCTTCTTTGCTGAAAACAAGCTGTGGAGACTGCTTGGGTGCAGGCAGCACCCAATCTGTGAGTACAACTTCCAGGCTATAGACAGGAAGGATATTTTTTGTACATTCAAGGTGATGTTGGTGCCTTTGCACAGCATAACCATTAAAAACCTGTCTATAATTCATGTTTTATTGTGAAAATAATAATTTAAATAGGAGTAGGTGCAGAAGAGGACTACTGCAATAACCAAGGGAGTGGTGAACCTGTTTTAAGGAAGGAGAGCTGTGTAGCTTCACTTATTTAGCTGAGTAAAAGGAAAGCTGAAGTTTTTGACAGCTGTTTATAGACACCTCAGTGGGTTGAGACTTAGGAGGAAGGAGAGTAAAAGACATTTCTGGCACAAGAACAAATGACTGTAACCTGGTCCTCAAAAAATGGACACAGGAAATTATAAAGATGTTTCTGAACAGCAGAGGAATTTAGTTTTGGAAAAGCCTTTTGACAGCAGAAATAATAGACAAAAAAAATCAAAAGTTGAAGAGGGAGTTTAAGAAATCCATGGAAAGGAATAAGAATAAGTCACATAAGTGACTTGATGGCTAATGACAGCTGGAACCGAACTCAGTGTCAATGAAGTCCCTTCAAGACCTATCTCTGATGATCTGAAAAGTATCTATGGACACCATGTCCCAGTGATATGCAATGACAAAGAAGGTGGAAATCAAGTCTCAGTCTCTTCAGGGCTAAATGCAGTCTGATGCCCTTGAGCAACAGTCCTGCCATTCCATATAATTGCAGAAGAGCCCAGGAATAGCTTCTGAGGAGATACACATGGTAACGATGTAATACAGCTGGGGAAGAATGGTCTGAAAGAGTTTTTAATCTTAATCTGTGTTTGCAGTATCTTTTGTTCTGGCTATGTCACAAGCATGAAAAATAAATCAGCAGATACCAGTACACAAACTTTAAATCCATCAGACCTTAAATTCAAGAGCTTTGGTATCCAAATGGCTGCTTCATGCCCTAAATTCTCTGAGTTGTGCTTAATTTTTGTAGCACATAAGGCATGTAAAAACCACCCACCCACTACTTTAGAGCCATTTTTCTTAATCTAAATGAAATTTCTTTAGTTCCATTCATCTTTACAGCTCATTCAACAGGTCCCTCTGCAGCAGTGAAGGGAAGCATGCTTTAATGTACTAATCCAGCTCGGAGATGGATTAATTGACTCACAGGCCCCTCTGATCACTAGCCAGATGTCTCTCCCCAGCTGGCAAGCCTTACTAATTTTCTTGTTGTTGTTAATTCTGGGTTTCCAGCCAGTGGGGGCCCTTCTCCACTCAATCAAGGGCAGCATGCCCTTTACCGACATTTTGTATTGTTTGGCCTGCTTTCCCTTGGGCAAAGATATTCAGCTGTAAACCTCCTCTCCTGGCTCTTTGTTATCTGGCCTGTGGCCCCTGGAGAGAAGTCTCCTGATGCAGTTGCACTTGTGTTTCTGGTATGTTGGGCCACCATGGGGCAGAGCTTGTCCATGCTTAAGGTGGGTGATGGAGGTATGTGGAGCCTGGGGTGCCAGTTTCAAGAAGTGGCCCAAAATTTCAGGTCTGCACACTGAAGTTTTGGGTAAAAAAAGAGACGCATAACAAGAGTTGGAAACATTTCCTTCACCGATCTGTGCATTATAAAAGGACATGACAGCAAACTCTCAAGACTGCTTGGACTGATTTTGAATAGACCAGTTAGGACGCTAAATTGGGAAGCTACATAAGGGATAGTTTGAGATGGGATGTGTGAGTTATCTGCTAATGAGCAAGACACGGTGTGTATAAGTATCACTTGTATCACTAAACATACAGCTATGTATTTTCCGTGTGAAAGATTTTGCAGTGCCTTTCAGTGACTTGGTTAAAACTCTTTTGTCACCAAATGGAAAGGTGCTAATTTTGGCCAGACTGCATAACGTTGTTCTTTCCCAATGTCTTGGTCGTTATTGTGATTACCTTGAGTAGAAACTTAATCTACAAGAATTCATCTTGATAGTGCAACCTTTATTCACCTCTACAGTGACTTCATCACACAAGTCATGAGAGGTAAGTGACCACTGAAGGAGGACAGCTGAGAGTATTTGAAGACTTCCTACTGCTTAGCATTAAGACCCTGGGGTCCTGCTGTACATGGAACTGAATCATCCGTATGGTTTCTGAATTCTATAGGTGGAACCCTGGTTTTCTAATTTCTTTCACTAATGAGGGTCATTTATGCTAAGTTGTAAAAAAACAACTTGGATTATATGAATCCTTTTCCTTCTTTCTCTTCCTCATTTCCTTTATAATGAGCCATCAGAAGGCAGTTCCCCAGAACAAGGAGGAAAAAAAAATAAAGGAAACACTTCTCAAACACTTCTCCTTAACAGAACAGTTTTGTTTTGGTGCTTGTTTTTTTTTTTTTTTTTTTGCTAGAAAAGAAGCTGCAAAATGTTTTTTCATGATAAGATCAAGAAGAGAACAGCTTGAGGAGGGAGAAGTAAGAAGTTCATCTAAGGTGTGAACATAAGAGTTAATCTGCATTTGTTATGGACCAAACACTTCCTACTCCAACTAAAATTGGGGAGGTCATTCCTTCAACATTGGAGCAGTTATTTACAGTTTATAGGAATGGAAATATGAACAGAATCTCACTCTTGTAATTTAGCATTTTTGGTCTTTTTCTAGCTTAGGTACGTGCCTTGTATAAATCTCACCACTAATTCCTTCCCACATTAGGCATAGCCCCGGGGAACTTGTTTTACAGGGAACTTCAGGCTTCGACCTTTGATCACTGTAACCTGACTTCTCACAACCCTGGAAACAAGCGTCTGAAAAAATGAAATGCGAACAACACGCACCATCAATATCAATTACTGCGTTGTTATGCGGTAAATTTTCCCCACAGGGGGTGAGAAATTCACTTGATGTGTTTGGCAGAGGGCTGGATTCTTCTCCCTGCTTGCAGCGATGTGATGCTGACATCTCCCTGTACTTCAGTGGGGTGCAGAGCGGAGTAAAAGGAACGCAGAATCAGAACCAAAGACTGCGAGCGTAGGGAAAAGCGGTCTCTGTCAAGAGAGGGGTTTATACAGCCTGAGCAGCGAGCTGCAATCTTTGAAGAAAAGACTTCAAAGAAAAAGAGGAGAAAAGAAACAATGTCTAATCTTCATACAAATGTGCTCAGGGGTCTCTGAAACTCAGAAGCTTCCGAGAGTTAAGAATTAATTATCACTTGCCAGAAGCAAGCTTTATTTACAGGTAACGGTTACAGCAATCCAAATTCTTTAGGTGTAAATTTAATGGAATTATTTTGAACAGATTAAAGCTCAGTAAATCACCATATTTCCCTTTGCTGTACTTGTACACTTTCCAAATGTTTGATGTTATCCTTCATGTGGTTTATGAGGGATATATGACAGCAGCTCCCATAATTTCACCTTTCAAAGGTGATTATACACTTGGAAATATTTTTGTACAAAAATTATGATTTCCAGGTTCACATTATAACATGCAACAAAGCGGGCCAGTTTTTTGATTCCTGTTGGCTTCTATTTACTGCAGCAAAAAACAAGATCCTAAATCATACCCTTTTGAATAAGCACTCCTATTATATCTATTTTTCATCTGAAGTTTGAAAGCCAAGGGGGTGATATGACCCATGGTTGCAGGGCAGGTTAGTGGTAAAGTCAGAAAATAAACATCTAAGTATCTGGAGGATTTAGTTATGTGATGGAGTTATTGTGATCAAGAAAGTGAATGATTTATTGTGAATACCTGACTGGAGACATACTCAGACTATGGTAACATGTGTTTCTTAAATCCTGCATTTACCACAAGCTGAAGGTATGCACCCAGCTGGCTGGTGTGGCTCAGTTGTTGCACAGGAACACATTAAACTCTGATAACTCGATTGTGCATCCCAGCCCTTTCTTCTATCTGTCTTTCATCTCTAAGACTTCAATGAAAACAGTTGCTGCAGAAGATTATGAGAGCTGCACCACTGCAGGGAATCAGTTTCCTGACATGAGTAAGGGTCTTCAGACCCAGAGCAGCTATAACTGATATATACGAAAAAAGAAAAAGAAAGCCTCTTTAAAATGTCAAGGCACTGGTACAGAAGAGAAAGGGAAGGAAAGACAGACACCAGGTCAAATGCAGCCACTTCGAAAGAACAAATCTCTCTGGCAGGATTGCAGTTGCTTCATTTTGTGTTTACAGCCTTAAGACTGTCGAGTTTAGATGGAATTTGTCTTGATATTTGCCCATCAGCAGTCAGGAGGCCTCTGCGACTGTTGTCTCTCCATACATATGAGTACTTTACATCCTGATAATAAGCAGATGCAAACAGTGTGCACCACCAGCAGCACCAAAGAGGTGGAAAAAATGGGTTTGTTGCTGCTTGGCAGTCACCGGCCATCACAGAAGATCTAAACAATACAGGGGCATTGCATTATCCCATGTTAGCATCCAAAAGGATGAGAAGGACAGAGTTTGACCCTGGTGTTGCATTACAGGCAGGGTTGTGGGTGTTTGTTTTCTAAAGAAATATTCTTCTGCAAACATTCAGAAAAATCCTAGGCAGCCTCCTCTCGCTGACTGTTGCAGCTCCCAAGACAACAAAACTGAAGGTAGCTGGTGCTGCCTCTCCCTCCAAATGGGAAATGTTGATATTTCAAGTATTTATTTAACTGCGGACAGTTGACACAGCTTGTGAGAAATTATTCTGGGAGCAAAGGAAGCCTCCCAAACTCCTCCGCTTCCTTTGCCCTCAGCTCCCGCTGGGTGCTCTGAATCACCCCTCCAGGAATGTCCCTGCCCCAGAGCAGGGTCCTCCACCCCTTCCTTGGGGTTAACATTTTCCTGCAGCCACCCCCTCCCACCAGAGCCAGGGATCATGGGGTGCACAGTGAGCAGATCTTCAGTGGATGTAAAGGGGTTCAGGTCTCCTGGCATCCGTGGGGCCAAACTGCGACACCATCACCAACGGTTTAAATCAGGCAGATTCTGGCCTCAAGTGACTCGGTACCAAAACAGCCAACCTGGTACCAAGCTATTTTTGCTGTGTTTGTTGTAAGATTTTGGTGTCACTTGTCACATGCCCCTTATAATGCGTTGCCTGAGGCATAATTAAATTTAAAGGGCATGTCTGTGTTGAAAGGGAGGGCTGCAATTTGTTGGTGTTTGAATTTTTCATTAAAAACCAAGCAGTTTTTCTGACTGGCAGGAACAATGGTTACAGAGCAAAAATGCTATTAAAAATGGAGAAGGCAAAGGATTTATTTTTCTTTTGTTTTCTTTCCTTTTTTTTTTTTTTTAAACAACTACCTGCCTGACATTCCCACACTGACTTGGAATAAAGCCCAGCATTTAAAAATAGTGGGACTGTAACAAATAGACAAGGAGAAGAGAAGAAAAGCCTTCACATTGAGAAAAGTCTGGCAGGCAACAGGTATAGCTTATATATGTATGTATATATATATATGTATCTCTACAGACACAAATATCTATATCTATACATGCATGTGTGTGATCCATCTCCAGATGAGAAATTTGCCTTTGTTGCTGAAGTTTTCCTGAAAGCTCAGCTAATTAATTCTCATAACACCCATGGAAGCAGACATCAGTATCATCCTCATCTGCAGATGAAGAGATGGGAAAGAGCACAGAGAGAAGGAAGCACAGAGAGATTAAGGGATTTCTGATACAGTGAATTCAGCATAGATCTGGGAATTTGGTCCAGCAGATGAAATCCTAACCATATTAAAAACAAAGGGAAACTAGCTAAAGAGAAGCCTGGATTTGGCAATTTTGCCTGCTTTATTCAACCCTATCTGATCTGTTCACAGTTACAAGTCTCCTGATGATGCTTTCAGAAGAAAATTGCACCTCTGACTGTCTACAGCTCCTGGTCAAATCTCAGCTGAGTCCCTCAGTCCCAGAGCTTCAAAACAGGTGCTGAATCTGTATTTGAGGGACTCTGTAACATACATTTACATATATCTTGAAAAATAGTCTGGAGAGATAAGCGAAGTCATTTAAGACCTTCCTAAATTGAGTACTGTATTCTCTCAGGCCACCAGGTCACGGGAACTGAAATTTTACATCCGTAGTTGCTGTATTCCACAGCACAGTACTATCCAGTAATGGCTGGAGGGTTTACAGCTAAACAGATGAGCTACATTTAAAATAGATTGGGCAAAGCCAACTCATTAAAGAAAAAAAAAAATGTCCTCATTTTATAATGGCTTTCTTGCCTTCTTGCTTATATACTTGTTCCAGGGCAATATATTCGTGTTATTAGAGTGTTTTCAGCTCTTGTTTTTAAGCTCACTTCATTAATGTTGGTAGAACACTTTGAAGTAGAAAATGTGCTAAGTGGTATCACTGACACACTTTCCAGGCAATGCTCTTGCCTTCCCACAGGTCATGTGAAGCAAATGTGTCACACCTGCAAATGTGCATAAATTGTTGCTGGCAGTAGAGGGCCAGATTCCCCTCAAAACTGTTGCAGCAGCTCTATACTGGCTGCAAGTGCCTGGGAGAAGGAGGGAGCTGGTTTGCTGAGCAGGGGTCTGCCAGCAAGAGAACGGGTCCCCAGCCTTGCTATGAGGAGCCTGGTAGTGAAGCAGCTGTAGGGCAGAGCCTCACTGTCTGATATGTCTTATCTGCTAGATAAAAGTCCCCTAAACTCATCTGAAAGCCACCCAATGACTCCTCCAGTGTTTGGTACCAAATCTCCAAAATTTATTTTTTCTCAACCAGAGTGTGATGGCCTGAGGAGTCCTGGGAGAAGAACAACACATACTGGGTTATGTATGAGATGAAAGGCCACTGGGTTGGGCAGCAGATGCTCCTGCTGTAGTATCCTTGGACATGGGTACTATTTCATAGGGTTTGTCCACTGTTGCAATGCAGTGCTATTGAACAGCAGGTTTTACTTTACTGCTCACTTGCATCAGTCTCTTCTCCCAAGTTGACAAGCAACAGGATGAAAGGAAATGGCCTCAAGTTGTCCCAGGGGAGGCTTAGATTGGATATTTGGGAAAATTTCTTCACAGAAAGGGTTGTCAGGCACTGGAACAGGCAGCCAGGGAAATGTTTGAGTCACCATCCCTGATGGTGTTTAAAAGATGCATAGATGATGTTCTTAGGGACATGGTTTAGTGCCGGAGTTTGATTATGGTTGGACTTGATGATCTTGAGGTTCTATTCCAACCAAAATGATTTTATGATTCTATGATTCTATAGCAGGGCAGGAGACAGGTTACCAACACCTGAGACAAAGGCTTGTCTATGGAGGGTGTTGTCTATAGAGTCTTACAGCCTGTTTGAGAAGTCTGCGATATCCAGGTTAATTTTGAAAAGTCTGTCCCTGCAACTGTGTCCACACTACTTGTATCCCTTCCCCATCACCCCTTGGGTTTGGGCACAGAAGAGGGATCCTGTCTATTGACCTCAGGGTACAATTTGGACATACACACGATTGCCCACAGAGAGGAAAGTGGGGAGATGTCCTGGCACTGTATGGCAGCCTTCCTGCTAAACTACACCACCACAGCTGCCCCGCTCACCTGCAGCTGTGATTTATCACCCTGTCATATTTCAAAAGCTAAAGCAGGTTGAGCTTTGTCAGTGTTTAGATTATGAGATTTCCAAGGAAAATGCAAGAGCTAGAGGAAACATTCCCTGAGTCAGAGCTGGTGAAATAATCCAGCATGGTGTTAAAGATGTTGCTTTCGGACTGATTGTAAAATCGACGTATTGGACACTGGTGGTCTGCAGGGATGGAATGTAATACCTAACGTGACTGGACAACAGCTACCAGGTATTTCTTTTCCTACAAGGGTCAGTTCTACAGCAGGTGTAAATTGGATGAACCGAAGATGATGAATCTGACTGATTGCTTTCTCTGCTGTGTCTTGTTATATGGATTTAGAACGCTGGTTGTTTTTCTTCGTTATCTTCCTTAGTATGTTACATAATTCCTCAAATGGTATGGAAGTGCACAAAATGCAATAACAGGGAAACATATAGTGGTTTTTGTTTGTTTGTTTGGCTTTGGTTTTGTCTTTTTTTTTTTCTTTTTTCCTATTAAAGCTCCAAGTTTCTAGAAATCTACAGCTTAAGATCCCTTTAAAGTTATTTCTGCTTAAAACTGTTGGTTACATGGGCTTGATTTTTTTCTCATCACTCCCACAGAAACATCTGAAATCTCAGACTGCTCACCACTGTTTGCAGGGTTGGATCCATTATCTACCAGCTTCTTAATACGGGGCAGCAGCTCTGCGCCTGACCCTCAAGGATAACTAGCCACATCTGTTCCCATTAGCCCTTTAGATGCTGTGGTTCAGATCCTGGATTCTGCCTGTGGAGTCCTGGGACAGTGCATTTTTCCACAATGAAGTGTGCGTGCTGATTGTTATGTAGTTTGTTTGAAACAGTGCCAGTAAAGGAACGTAGACATTTCCCTTCTGCTAAGCAGGCTACATGCATGTAATGAAAGACACAATCCCTTTTGTAATTGCAAAAAGTATATTGAAAGAATACTGATATGAATTTAAAGAGATAATGAAAATTAACAATTTAATCCATGCACCAAGCTGGCCCCTCTGGTTTCTGAACAAATACCTTTTCTTCATCTATCCTCTGTTTGTAACACAAAAAGAAGCGTTCTCCCATGAGACCCTGGAATTCACATTCAAAAGCTGTGTTTTCATCTCCTGTTTCTGTGTTTCTGGTTTCACAAACTGCACATTTGAAGTAAGAAAAGTGTTAAATAATCCCTTACTAAAATCTGCAAAGCAATTGGAACATCTCTACTGATTCCATTGTTTTAGGCGGTCGTTTCAAGAATGAACCAACTGGACACCTTTGAGGACAGCAGGGAGTTTCAGAACCAGCACTGCAAACACTCTGTGACTGTAGTAATTAACTGTGGGTTTCCACTGGGAAAACGAAGCCTTGATAAGCACATTACAAAACCATTGTCAGGAGTACAAGTGCTTTGAAGAGAGCATTGAAAAGAATTTTGCTTCAGAATATAAGAAAGTATGTAATGTGAGATTTCTCAAAGGAGAAGATTATGCTTTATTTGGGCTTCTCTATACAGGCTGAGAAGCAGAATGTGAAAATACCTCACAACTTATTTAGGAACATTTGTAGGCTGGACTGGACCCAAGTCCAATCTAGTCCAGCATCTTGTGTCAGAGAGTGGCCAGCACCAGATGCTGCAGGGGAAGGTACAAGAGAATTTACAGAGTTTATGTTTTTACAAGTGGGGGAACATGTGCCTAATTTCCAGTTATTGTTGTGGCTGCTATTTTGTGCAGATTTAATTTCTACATGACAAAAATCGAACAGAGAGGTATCTGTTTCAGACTTTAGATATCATTGTCGAAAACATAAAATGCTCCCTCCCAGTCAGACACTGAATGACTATAAGCCAAAAAAACTGCATTCCACCTGTGCAGGCAGTTCTTCCAGTACATGTGTCCAGTGTAGATTCCCATAATCTGCTTCAGCTCACTGGCATGGAAACGACCACTTTCCTTTGGCCACCCAGCAGCCAAGGCAAATAGAAATCTACCCTGTGGTTTTGAACAGGGTGTGGGCCTTTTTCTGACTGTCACACCAGCGGATCAACACCAAAGCCCCCAGCCCTTAAAGAGGGGACACAAGGGAGGTGTGGGCCAGGCTGGGACCCTGCTAATGGGGTCCTTACTGATCCTGGCTACCTATGGGTGAGTTGTTTCCCATCTTTGTGCTGCCTCCACAGAGCAGAGATACTGACACTTGCCTTCTTGAAGAACAGCGTGATTGATAGCTGTGGCTAAAAAATAACAAGAGAACATAACAGGAGAGATTGTTTTTTAGGATTATCAGCTCCACCACTAAAATTGCTTGAAACCACCCACAAATCTCTTTCTTAGACAGACAAGAACACATTCACCTCCATGCAAAGCTTCTCCTTATGTTCCTCTTGCAGAATTAAACTGAGACTTTGACTTTTATTTCTTGGTATTGGCTTTTTTTGTTATTAAAACCCCACAAACTTAACTATGACCAAATCCCTTATTGAGCTGCAGTGGAGGAAGGGCATTTGCACTGGAAATTAATATGGCTGGCATGTCTGCCTTAGTTTTGAGGATAGTGTTTTCATGTTCTTTTCCTTTCTTCCCCAGCTTTCTTCTCTTTTGTGTCTGCCTGCCTCTTTCCCATTTCTTTCACAATTGCTATTTTTGCTGCAAGCAAAGAACTCGGTCATGCTCTCACTCTCTCATGGGCTCTGTGTACACTTGAGGTCAGGCTAGCAAACCTGACTCTCTCTGGAGCCAAACTTTGCATCCTTCCCTTGCCCTTTTCATACCCTCTGCCTTATCACAGTTTTCTGTCCCTTATTTTCCCTGGTTTTCCCCTGTTTCACCATGGTCCTGGAGGGCAGCAGTGCTTGAGCTTGAGTGCTGTCTGCAGCTCTGATGCAGAGGTCCTGCTGGACACTGGGCCAGTCACTCACCTCCCCTCTAACTTACTTTATCCATTTCAATCACAAGATTTACAGGGAAAGGTACAGCCTCTTACTCTTTGTCATTACCCACTGTAGCACAACACATGTCCCCTGTGATTCAAGGCACCATATGCTTCTTAAATATGCACAGTCATTTTGACATGCCCTCATGTTTCTCTGAACTCACTTCACCCTATGGTACCTCCTTCCTCCTCTCTCTCCTGTTCTTTTAACACCATCTTCCTTTTCAACACTGTGGTCCTTCTTCTTTTTCCCCACGCTCCCCTTGCCCTCCTCCAGGGCTGTGCTGCCAAGCCTTGGGCAGATGTCCTGGGGTGGAGATGGAGCCAGGACCAGGGGCCAGCAAGGGTCTGCCAAGAAGGGGCAAGCCACTTTGACCCCTGTCCCTTTGGAGGGAATGGGGATTTCTATGCCTGCTCCTAAATGGGCAGAGAAATAAAGAGAAAGAGGAAGCAGAGCTGTCTAATGAGCTCGGCAGAGGTGACATGGCCTGTAGAAAAGGCTGTGTAAGCAATGGGGAGCAAACCTTGCTGGAAGGAGTAATTAACATCTGACTTGCAAAGCCACATTCCTTGGAGGTCCACAGTCATTTTATCACTTTCCCTGGCTCCCATTTTTATATGTGCCCTAGTCTGTGTGTTTTCTTGTTTATTGTTTTCTCCAGTTTTGTTCAACCCTTCTTCCTACCATTCCCATCAGCATGGTCTATGGGTTGCTTCACTCCAACCAATGTTCCTAAAATCCCTTGATTGGGGTGCTCCAATGAGGCAACAATTAATTCCTGTTTCAGTAATTTGTTTATCTTCTTCTATAGAGTCTTACAACAAGCCTCGGGAGAGGTATATAAATGATGAATGCAGGTTAATAACACAGGAGTCTGTGGAAAATTACATTAAGATGGCACAGCAATAGTGGATATAAAAACAACTGAAGCATGTGGTGTAGCCCCTACTAGATCATAATATTTCCACTGGCAATATACATTGTACTTTGTGCTAAAAAATCTGAAACTTAAAAGTGGTAAAAAATTAATGCCTCCAAACTACTATTGAGAAGAATGAAGGTTCAGCAAATTATTCCCAGTTGTTACAATAGGTGAAAAAATAAGTAAAATGGGTGAATTTAATCCTATTTGATTTTAATCGTCCAACGGACTGGATCCTGGCCACGTACATTAACAGAACTCCTTCTCTCAACATTGCAGAGAGGCAGAGACCTCAAAGAAGATGGATTCACCCCAACCCAAGAAAAATGCCTAAAAAGGAAGAAGCTGAAGACTTTGGCTCTTCCTTAACCGGAGAAGATTCATTAATATACTCTTCAGAAGGCAAGATGTCCAACTCTTCCAACAGCTACATTTGGGAGCTTCACTCTTCTTGAAAACATTTTAAAAAATGGCCTAAGCTTGGTATGGAATGACAAGGATTAGCAGAACTGTTTGTGGTTTCTGATATTCTGAAAAAGAGCTAAGACAATTTCTATTTGTTTAATAACATAGAGGCAACTCATGGATTTTGCTAGATGCACTGAAAAGTCTCTGTCAGATGTGAGGTGTTGGAAGCAGAGCTACACAGTTGCACCAGATGCTCAGGATGCTCAACAACCTATGTATCATTTTTGTAAACATTTTGTGTGAGCCTAAGGGGAAGTTACCTGTGTGAGCTAATATCACAGAGGGGTTTGAGAATAACTGCCACAAATCTTCAAGCAGGCAAACGAACTGGAGAAACCTTGCCCTCTCATGAACAGTTTATCATTGTGCTTTAACAGGTTGAAAAGGGCTGACAAGAAATGATGTGGGAAATAATCACGCTGATGTAAAAAGGGAAATCTGCATCACTTCATTCAGTAATGAACCAACAGAATGAGAACTGAACATCTTCTTTGGAGCATCAGCTGAACAAATGCGTAGGGCATCCTACCAAGCAATCAAACACCAGAATACTTTATGTGTCAGGATGCAGGCATTGTGGAGATGTAGCTTCCAGGGTGAGAAGAAACCGATGAGAGCCACCTGCTGAACTAAGAACACAGGTAGGGTTTGTTGTCATGGTGAGATATGTTTCTACTAATATATTTCAACACAAATCGTACTGATAATGTTTTTGGGAATGATGGCATAACAACGAATTGGGTAAATCCTTGGGTTAGGGCTGTGTTCTTAGGGAACCAAGAGTGCAAAATCCCACTTTAATGGGATAATGTAGAAGAAAGTACTGTGGAAAAGCACTTAGGTGAAAAAAAACTTAATCCATATAATTGTCTGCTCTTCCAAAGCCTTGGCCAGAAATCTGGCTGAAACATTGTTTTTCAGTGTGTGATCTGGTAGCCCAGAGACTGCTTTTAGGGTAAGGATTTTGATTTTTGTAAAAATGCTATTTACCAGTAAAAGTAAAATTGCAGTTTCTTGCCTGCAGTTTTGTGAATCTGCATGGATTCAGGTTTTATTTCGTGATATCCATGCTTACCTACTTTTCTGAGAAAAACAACCTTAATGATAATATACTTAAAGCAGAATCTGCATCCACAGGGCAAAATAAGAAGGGTTTAGCGATGGAAAAAGAGTGAAAACCACTCATATAAAAAAAAGTATATTTTTTAACTCAACACAAAGAAAAAGGATCAAGATTCCCACGACCTTTTTTTTTTTAATGAAAGCACCCTGGTTAATGGAGGACCACCTACACTTGTATCAAGAAATACTGAAATGCGGAGAAGCTAGATGGCAACAGTCACTGACACTGTCAACAGCAATGACACTGTCATTGCCCAAAGAAAGTAGCACAGAAAGTGCTGAACTGAAGTCAGACCTGCTAAATTGATCACCGGGAATTTGAGATTTGGACTGTGGCCTAAATCTCCAACCTGGTGCATGAGTCATGACCCTTTGCTCTGAGAAATGGGAGACCTGAAATCTTATCATCACCCTTCATGACAGGGTAAAGAAGCCAGGGGGTCAGTAAAAGACAGTTAGGAAAGTGCTGATTACCATTTTTATTTCAACAATATAAAAGTAGCATGGCCCTCTACAAGTTTCTAGCTAGCTGTTTTTAGATGATCATGGCATCTTTTATAGTACAAAGTGGTTTATTTATTTTTTTATTTAATTATAAAGCAGGATAACTGGTCTATAGAAGAATTTCTACTGGATTTGCCACAGCAATCTGCCAGACACAACATCACCAGCCAAGTGTTAAAAATATGAGTGCATTAAAGGTATTGAGAATTCTGATTGATCCAGCGCTCTATGCAGATGAGCCTGCAAAGTGCATTTTCTTTTACCTGACTTGAGTTTGCTCAGTGGAATAACAGTCTGTGAGCTAAAAATAGCCTGTCAGCAGCAAACAACAGCCAGCTTTGTCCTCGGCATTGTCTGTGTTCCTCGCTTGCTGCATGTTGAGCTGCTGTTCGTTTCTGTGGCAGATCTCTGCAAGGAATTTTTGTTGAGCATCCAATGGAGAATTAGCAGGTGGATTGCAGATCAAAGCTTGTCTGCCCTGCTTAATACATACGGCATTTCTCAACTCTCAGAACTGAACCAAACCAAACCAAAAAATCATGCAGGAAAAAGAATGTTAAATAGCCAGATAGAACCCATGATCTGCTGGAACAATTATGCAAAATCCACATCTTAGAGTAAATCATGGAGGGGGCACTGAAGTCACAGAGCTCAGGTATACGATACAAGCTACAGATAAAAATTATGGAATTAGGGTCTTTGATGCCATCTTAATCATCTTTACCTGCTTGTCCATCTGTATTTGTAAAGAGCATGGCCTTAACTCTTTCAATTCATTGTGCACTTCTCTTTTTAAAAAGATCAGTAACATCCTTAATATTCTCCTAGAGCTGTTCTGCTTGAACACGACATATTTGTCAAAGACAGACGTCCAGTATTATGAAATGTCTAGCCTAATATCACACTTTTTTTTTTTTTCCAACATGACATGACATTAAAACTGAATAATTTTTAGACATGAGTTCTGTATCTCTAGTCATCCATTGACAGTTGGGATTTATTTTAAAAATATGTTAACTTTGGACTGGAGCAGTTTAAGAACAGTTTGGACCTAGTAATATATGAGTCATAAGGAAAGTTGTTTCCTTGTCCTGTAAGTATATTTTGGCTGATTTAAGCAGTAAATGCACAGCCTGATGAGACATAAACAAAGGTTTAACTAGGAAAACAGTCTCCTTAGTCTATTTAGCTGCATCTATGACCACGAGAAAGTTAGTGCTGGTGGATTTGTGAATTCAAATCCTGCAAAAGGATAACTTGGTCTGCTTCCCTGATACTTATGGCATTGTAATTCAAAAGTTATTCACTGAAAATCAGTGGAGATCCTTCATTTCATTCTGGAGAGAGGTTTTCAGCTTTAAAGACATTAGCAAAACACAACAGGAATTTGCCAACACTAAATTCCAGTTTTTGTAATTCAGTCCTAGAGAAGGAAAACCAAATCATAGAAAAACCACCAGTGCAACAGCATCATCCTGAAAGGTCAGTACTGGGGACCAGCACTAGTTCGGAAGGTCTGTGTGTGTTCCCAGTGCAATTCCAGTGACTGCCTATATGGTGAGTAATCTTCTGTCACCTTAGCAGATACTGATGGAAGGGTGTGGGGGGAAGGTACTGTAGACACTTGATACTAAACCAGAAAATAAAGCTGTGAAAAGAGGAAAAAGATCCCCCAAATCCCTGAACCCCAAAGCATAAATGCAACTCTGGCTAAAAGGACTGAGCAATGTAGATGGTGCATCCTCTTGAGGTTCAGCACAGGAATGTACTTGTGATTGCTGCTATTACCACTCAAAGTCAAAAGGACCTTCTTGAACTAATAAGTAGAACAATTTGAATATGTAAAGGAATGAACCGTACTAATCCAAATCATACCAGAGAAATGATTCTAGCTCTGATTGCAGAGAAGACCCATCTAACAGAGGATGGATGACCTTGTCCTGATCATGTTAATAGTTCTGTCTTTGGGGGCTTAAAATCAGTTGAATTAGTTAGAAAGCACAAAAATTGAGCAGATGGGGAAATCTTTGGAAGATTACTATATACAGGAATCTCCAGGATGCTTTGACAACCCAAGGAAAGACCTTCCCCTAGATCTACTTGAGCCAACCTCAGAATGAGAGACACTGAAAAGTGCAGCATGGGAGGAGAAATAAAAGGTACCTTTGAGGAGGAAAGAAGAGTACACGAGGGAACTCATGAGAATCCACTCCTGGGGGCTATACGACTCAGATTCACACTGTTTTATGCAGAAGGGGCAAAGTCTAGGCTTTTATCAGAGAGCTTCAAATGTATGACAGTTTTTAACAGCAGACAGCAAAGGCTAAAGAAAGGAAAAAAATAACTCAACCCAACAGTCACTGAATTTAAACTAAACTAAACTCTGGTGAACCCTGTCAGGGAATCTGTGCTCGAAATGGAAATCAGGGGACCCAAGGTCTCAGGAACTCTTGACTCAAAGAGGAAGAGCAGGTATTTATGATACTTGAAAACTCCTCTACACAAAAACTGTGAGTCTAGCAGAAGTCACTTTCTGACAGCATCACTTGGAAGAAAGTATATTTGCTTTAATTTGTTCAGCATAACCTCCTCCACACTCAAACCACAGAAGATCTGAGTCTAATTCAGCTTTATGAGCAGGAAACTGTGTTTTAGTTTAAGAATGTTATGTTTTTGGCTTAGGAAATTGTTGATTCAGTCCTTATTATAACAAAGATGTAAGTTATTCACATATGCATGGTATGTAAACTGAGAAGAGTTTGCATATTTAAATAGTTTAATATTGGACCAAAGTGTTGACACCATGAGATGATTGGAAGAACAACTTAATATTTTCAGAAAAGTTGGAAATGCAAATCTTTCAAATCAACAAGATCAAGATGAACAGTGAGCTTGAATGCTTGCCAGGTTTTCTAATAGTATTTTTTTCCCCACTTTAGTGCAGCTTTAATTTGTCATTGTGGAGCACTGGAACAGGCTCCCCAGGGAGGTGTCACGGCCCCAAGCCTGACAGTGTTCAAGAAGAGACTGGACAACGTCCTCAGATACATGGTGTGAACTGTGGGTTTGTCCTTTGCAGGGACAGGAGTTGGACTCGATACTTGTGGGTCACTTCCAACTCAGGACATTCTATGATTCTGTGATCCCTGAAGATTATGAATAGATCATTCACAGATCTACTGACTTTAAAGGCATAGGGACCATAACGACCTTCCATCTCGATCTCTGATACAAAGAAGCAAAAGGACTTCCCTGGATTAATTCCCACTTCAAGTCTAACAGTTTAGCGCCAAGAACTTAAGAACCTTTACACTAGGTTGAAGCAAAGGTCTCTGTAGCCCATGTCTCTCAATATTTAGTCTCTGACTGAGGTCATTAGTGTACATTTAGGGAAGCATAGCTATAACAGTACATATATGGAGTGATCCTTTTCGTAATGTCCTTTGATGACAAGTTTTTAGAAACTTTGCATCTCTAGAGGTTTAAGATGGCCAAAAATCCCCATCAGCATAAGTAAGTTGTTGCTTTTGCATGTGGTAGAAAAACTAAATCTCGATGGAAAGGCAAACTTTGAATTCTGGGAAAGAAAATTACCTTTGCAAGATAAACTTATCTCCAAATAATAAAGAAGGTATCTTAGGGTCTCAGACATATTTTTCCTTCCTTTTCCTGAGGATCTTGTGTTGCACAGAGATTTCCTTTTTGGAAGAGGTGCAGAGCAGACTCTTGTGCAAATAAATGAGGGAGGACAACCTGGCAAAGACCAGAGAAAAAACAGCAACACCTCATTTTCCTCTTTTGCTGACATGGCATTTTGTTTGAGGTCAGTCACAGAGCATGCTCTGACTCAAATTATGACTAAAATTTCAATCACACAAGAAACAAAGATAAAACTGAGCCTGATCTGCTGGAGTCCTACCTTAGACATTTAGGTGAGATCCTTCTAAGCAAATAGCCACATTATTTGTTCCTGCATGTAATCTGGTTATTCAAAGGTTCCTTTATAGTCAGTTTATAGAAAAACAAAACAAAACTTTTTTTTTTTTTTCATTATTTCTCTCTACCTATAGTAGTTGTCTAAAATAGGTCAGTTGAATCACTCCTTAAAAATGTTATTTTTCTTTTTATCATGAAGTAAGATTTTCTAAAGATGTAAACCTCATTGTGGCTGTCTCTGTTTTCATGGTATGTCTGCTGAGACAAATTCTACCCTTAGATGTTTCTTTTATTTGTGTTGAACAAAGAAAAAAGAATGAGGTTGTGGATTGAAATGACCAAAAGAAGTCACAGAAGTGGTAAAAAGTATACTGATTTGCACTCCATTTTTTGTTTTGTTTTGTTTTCCCACAAAGTCTACAACTTCTTTCTGACCTGGTAAAAGGGAAATGATCTCTCAGAAAAGGAATTGGGGAGAGACTGTTTATTCTTCCAGATATCTGAGTGGGATTCAAGTCAGTTTTGGTCTTTATGAGGGATGTGAGGCAAAATAAGAATTACCTTTACTGTTGGTATTAATCACAAGAAGAAGGCTTCAATATAAAACCACGTATTTGATTAGAAGTGAAAATGACTTCTTGTTTTCTTAGAAAACTTTTTTATGTGATGTAAGCCAGAAGTGCCTGGGACGAAATGCAATGATTTGGTTAACTGTGAGGACTTCGTCGGGAGACTAAATGGTGTAAAGTTAGGACCTAAAGGCAAAACAATTAGCATAGTTGTGCAGTCAGCTGAGCCTTTACAGTTGCTGTCCTCACACTTGGTTGGGCTGGAGTCACACATGACCCCAAGGGCTCAGGCCACAAGGTTCCCAGCACTACAGGCAGCAGGAGGCTTGTGGGCAAGAGCGAGTAGACAACTGCCTACGTGTCAGGCACAGATCCAGATATTCTTGTACTTTCTACAGGCCCAAAGGCCCTCGGGAACATTGTAGTTTTACTCCAGACATATGTGCCTGGGCTGAGAAAATAAGCCCGTTTTATAATTTCAGGTATTCTTCTCTGCTGGGATTCTGAAAAAGTCAGAAAGTGTGTTAGAAACTAGAGAGGACCAGCTCCTGAAGATGAAGGAGGCAGCAAGCAACTTGGTAGAAAATCTGTCTGTAGTCTAGAGGTTCTTAGAAAATTTCAGGGAGGAGAGCACCTTGGAAGCGTCTGAAGAATGTCATTAAGCTGTGTGGCTGGGTTCTGCAGTGAAACAGGGGGATCAGACAAGGAGAGGAAGACCCTAGAGCATGATGGACAGCCAGCAATGAGCACAACAGGCATGGAAAAGTCTGCGCATACCTCTGGCCACCAGACAGTGCAAAGGCCCTTCCCCCCCTCACAGCAGAAGAGTAGAAGCATCACTGGCCCAAAGTGAAAGCTGAGGATGGGCTAGGAAAATATTGTAGTGAATCTCCTTGGTGAAGAAGCATCCACCTGTCTGAGGTTTAGCCAAGGCTGCTGCCTCCAGGTAGCTTTAACAGAGAAGACCAAGCCCTAGTGAAGAACAAAGGACAAGGAGGATGGAGTGCCACCAGTAACTGTTTATTCAGGAAAAGTTTTGAACTGATTTGTTTTCTTTTCAATAATCGACTTAGGAAGCACAGTGACCCTTAAACCATCTAAGTCAATCTGGGAGGTTTTATTGATCATAGCAGAATAGTCCATTGACAGAGAAAAAATTCCCAGAAAAAAATAGATACTTCTGCCATTCTCAATACCTTTTTCATCAACACCTTTTAACCAGCAACAGCTCTTTCTTTTACTTACATTCTGTTTTCTTTTAAAATAATATTATTTCCATTACAAAACAGAGTCCTTTAATAGAATCTAAATATTTTCTTTGATGAGCATAAGAGATGACAATGAATCACCTTAATCACTAGTTGGAACCATCATGCAACACAAACTGAATGCCAATTGAAAACCACTCAATTCACAGACTGAAGCCTGTCATCTCTTTAAGGAGCAGAAGATTATTTGGTACTACAACTTAGAAAGGAAACAGTGTCTCACTGATGATGTTGTGCTGAAAACAGAAAGAAATGTTTTCCTTTGGAACACACCAAATTCACTGCACAGTCTAAACCATGTCCTGGTTAAAATATCTTATAATAAAAAATGTTACTGTAATAGGTGACAAAGAAAAAAATAGTCTTAGGGCTCTAGTTGTTCCACAGGCGTTACTTTGAGTCTTTCTGGTGACAATAAATGTTTAGTGGCTTGATGGCCAGTTCAGCAGACTGGACACTGTCTCAGACTGAGAAGTGGACCACTTTCAGAAGACAAGCAAATCGCAGGCAGAACGGCTTGAGACTCACAGTTTTCCAGATCACGGCATCAATCTCAGGTTCACCACAGATGTGGCCAGACCAGATTGTAAGCAAAGTGGCATCAGGTTCAGGAGGTGAGAAATTAATTGGGATGAAAGAAGAACTTCAGCTGCAGTCATTAGCTAAAGCAGATATGAGCTCAACTGCAAAAAGAAATGTTAGACTAGATGCTAGGGAAAAAGTTCTGATCATAAAGGTAACATGGTACTGGGACATGTCGCCTGGCAAAGTTGTGGAGTAAACACCATTAGAAGTTTTCAAGAAAAAAATTTTATATATATATATATATATATATATATATATATATATATATATATATTTTTTTTTTTTTTTTTTTTTTTTTTCCAGAAATGATAAAATAATCCTGACTCTGCTTTGGGGAAGGAAATAGACCAAAGGACCTCCTGTTGTCTCTCCCAGCCTTTTATATGTTGCACAACCCTGATATTTCCCATATTTACAAGCTGTCTCTGTCCTTGGAGCTGGTAACAATGCAGTGACATTGATTTACTGTATTTAGCGGACTGGTATAACATGTTCATGGCCCATGTTCTCCTGCCATCAACTCCTCAGCATCTTCCCACTGGTAACAACCAAGTCCAGAGTCAATCCAGTCTCAGTCATACAGGCTAATGAGCATTCCTGAAGGTAATACTTTATTGCAATGTAACGATTTTGCTGCAAAGTACTCTCTACTTTTTGAGTAAGCATACGGGAAGCAAGCAGGCTGACATTTGAAAACCTGAAACTGCAGATCTTATTGATCTCTTGAAGCTGTTAAATGATTGAAGTGCAGTACACCTGACAAATTGAACAGCATTGCCAGGTGGTGTAACACAGAGCAGCTTTGTTGACTTCGTTGATAATTTATCACAGTCTATGACTTGACCCACTGAATCTTGAATTACATTTTTATCTATATGTGAACTGTTTACACTGTATGACAAATCAATGTCTTTTTATTATTCACCTGATTTAGAATGGATAAAAGGAATATTTCAGTATTCTTCAGGGTCAATGCAGAGTGGCCTTGAATGATGAAAGATACAGTAGTTTTTGAATGGAAGAAAAATTTCAAGGTAGAAAGGAAAGAGTGTAATTTAGGCTAAATATCTTTTCCATCAATGATATGAATAATACATTTTTTCACAAAATCACGACAAAACATAATGTCCTTTTAGAAGATGACATATAATTCTTTTTCTCTCTTTAAAAAAGAGTTATTAATTTTGAAAAATCTTCTTTCTGAATTTCTTTGCATTTTGTATGAGCCATAAAACCTCCAAGGAGTTATCTGAATTTCAATACTGTCTCACACTTTTATAAAAAAAATATACTCTCACTCTGCTTCAGTAATTAACATGACGATAGGGTCCTCAATTCTAACAACTGAAATCTCTCAGTTATTTCAGATTTTCTTTAAATATACTTTTGACTAAATAATTACTAGGTAACAGTGTTAACATTTTGCCTATGGTAGGGAACATATCACAAACTTCTTACTTCCGCAGTTTATTTTTTTGCCAATGTGTTTTATGAGTATTTATTAAAGATGACGCCTTGCGTTAATAACATAAAATACCTACTAGTTTCATAATCATCACTGCAGTGCAGAAAGCATTAGAGTTACAGTAGTTCTGCACTGATGACACCAATAGATTTACTGCATTCATTTCCTTATGCAAATATTCCAAAAACATACATTACTTTAGAATCTTATATAGCATATTGCCTACACATGAGGGCCTTGAAGCCTATGAACATGGAGAGCAGATTTTGAGGTTGACAGTGCAAGTCATGTCGTTCCTTGATTTCTTGTTTCTCTGATGCCCTAATATTAGAGCTCATTTAATGTTGGATTTTATACACAAATACACTTCTGCACAGTTTCTGCAGTGAGAGGTATGACTGCTAATGGTCTTTACATGACAGAATATATTGTCATCTGCACTGAAGACAATGTGGCATGCTCCTACTCTTAAAGCAGAGACTGAATAGACACACATAAAAATCTGTTTGTGAATTAAGCAGAGACTTGTCACACATTCTCTCCCTGCACACACACATGATCTACTCTACATGTTTTGCAGGACAACTTTGTTTCCTCCTGAAATTTGTCCATTTTTTTCCCTCTTCCTCAAGAGGAGCATCTTGGTCTCTGCTCTTACTGACTCTGCCACACCTCACAAAGGGAGCAGTGGAAGCTCCGCTTTGCTGGCGGATGTCTCAGTTGCCTCCTAGGGAAGTAGATCTTTGCAATATGGAGTGTTATGTTGTACAGTCCTAGGGTAGGAACCTTGGGTGATGTTCAGATCACTTAGAGAATAAGAGAGTTGGAAGGGACTCTGAAAGATCTTTATCTGCCTTTGCTATTACCCAAATCAGGATCAACTTGCCTTATGTATTACCTAATTCATGCATTGGCTACCTTTTTCCTATCTTTGGTGATTCCTAGACCTCCCCACAGTTTATTCTGTTATTTCATTCTCCTTTCCATTAAAAGCTTTTCCTGAGGTCTGGTCTTCTGTGTTAGAATTTAAGTCTGTTACTTACCTGTGATAAATCCATTTTTTGACATCTCTAATTCTTGTTGTTGATATCTTTTGGACTCTTTCTCAATGATTTCTATTATGTTCCTAAATCATAATGCTCAGAACTGGGCACCATACTACAAATGTGTCCCCACTAATTTTGAGTACAGAATAATGTTTACGTTCTATGTATTTCAGATAATATTCCTATTTATTAATCCTCATATAAAAATCTCAATTTTTCACAACAATCCGATGCTGTGGTGTTGTCATGCATTGCTTCTGACCATCTGTAGATCTATTGCCGTTGAACTGCTACCTGTCCTGTTGCTCATCTTCCCATATTTGTGGTAATACCTATGTGAATAATTTTATGATGAGTGTTCACAGAATCACATTCTTTCCTTCAAGGGTTTGGTTTTGTTTATTTTTTTTGGAACCAGAATCTGGCTCTGAACTCTGAAGAGTAGCTGATCTGAAAACAAAACATTGCTTTCTGGAACTTGGAAAACATGATAATCAAGTTAGCTATTAGTAACTCTCTGTCCTCTACTTATCTGGCAAAAAGATGGTCAATTACACATCAAAATAATGTAAAAATTAATACACAATAGTATTCAGCAATCAATTCAGCAATCAGCAATCAATTTTAGAACAATTATTTTGGGTCAGGTACAATCAGGGCCTCTTTCATAGGACATCACATTGGACTATGCATGATTTTGCAGAACAATATGTCTTAATTAAACATGGAGAGTATCTGGGATCAATACAGATGGAGAATGCATTCACATTAATCTTATTGAAAGAGTTTAAGTTTTATTTTAGGACAAGAGCAGTACAGAGAGTTCCAGTCACATCTTGAAGCCTTTCTGCTACTGCAGTCATAGAAGTTTTGATTTAGAAAGGACTATAGGATTCAAGACCTGCATTTCAAGTGAATTCCTTTATTAATTAATAAACATAGGTGAATTAATACATGCAAAAAAATTTGGCAGGAACAATAATGGAAACAAATAGAAAAAACATTAAATGGATTAGCACACTTAATTGGTCTTAGGCTGCTTAATGAACAATTACCCTGGTGTTTAATCCCCCTCAATCCATTCATTTTTGCAGCTCTTACTCTCTAAAGATAAACATGGATGATTCCAAATGTGCTTTTGTTTTTGAAACTACTCATATTAGTATTACATTGTAGTCATTGACATGGAAACCTTGTTATAAATGGGAGCGGACAAAAATGAGACATGCTAGAGCATCTATTACTTGGTGATTTAAAAAGTGTGTTGCAAAAAAATTGCAGCACTCTAAAAAAGGCATATCAAGGCATATCAAGGATAAGAGGGTTATTAGGGGCACTCAGCATGGCTTTACCAAGGGTAAGTCATGCTTGACCAACCTCATAACCTTTTATGAGAATGTAACAAGGTGGATGGATGATGGCAGAGCGGTGGATGTGGTCTACCTTGACTTCAGTAAAGCCTTTGACACAGTGTCCCACAGCATCCTCACAGCTAAGTTGAGGAGGTGTGGTCTAGACAATAGAGTAGTGAGGTGGGTTGCAAACTGGCTTAAGGAGAGAAGCCAGAGAGTGGTAGTCAACGGTGCGGAGTCTAGTTGGAGGTCAGTATCTGGTGGAGTGCCTCAGGGGTCAGTACTGGGGCCAATATTATTCAATATATTCATTAATGATTTGGACGAGGGAATAAGTGTACTATCAGCAGGTTTGCTGATGACACTAAGCTGGGAGGAGTAGCTGACACACCAGAAGGCTGTGCTGCCATCCAGCGGGACCTGGACAGGCTGGAGAGTTGGGCGGGAAATAACCTAATGAAATTTAACAAGGGAAAGTCTAGAGTCCTGCATCTGGGCAGGAACAACCCCAGGTTCCAGTATAGGTTGGGAAATTACATATTAGAGAGCATTGTAGGGGAAAGGGACCTGGGGGTCCTGGTGGACAACAGGATGACCATGAGCCAGCACTGTGCCCTTGTGGCCAGGAAGGCCAATGGCATCCTGGGGTGTATTACAAGGCGGGTGGTTAGTAGATAGAGAGGTCCTCCTTCCCCTCTACTCCGCCCTGGTGAGACCACATCTGGAATATTGTGTCCACTTTTGGGCCCCTCAGTTCAGGAAGGACAGGGAACTGCTGGAGAGAGTCCAGCATAGGGCAACGAAGATGATTAAGGGAGTGGAGCACCTCCCTTATGAAGAAAGGCTGAGGGAGCTGGGTCTCTTTAGTTTGGAGAAGCGAGACTAAGGGGGGACCTTATTAATGTTTATAAATATATAAATGGTGAGTGCCATGAGGATGGAGCCAGGCTCTTCTCAGTGGCAAACAATGATAGGACAAGGGGTAATGGGATCAAGCTGGAACACAAGAGGTTCCACTTTAATTTGAGAAAAATCTTCTTCTCAGTAAGGGTGACAGAGCACTGGAACAGGCTGCCCAGGGAGGTTGTGGAGTCTCCTTCTCTGGAGACATTCAAAACCCGCCTGGACATGTTCCTGTGTGACCTCACTTAGGCGTTCCTGCTCCAGCAGGGGGATTGGACCAGATGATCTTTTGAGGTCCCTTCCAATCCCAAACATACTGTGATACTGTGAAAAAAGGACTGAGATTACTACTGTTGATTAAATCGAGATAACTCTTTACATGGAAGGTCTTGTGAAGAGACTGTTGATCATCCAATAAGTAGCATTACAATGTGAGGCTCTGCTGATCGTGATCAGACAGTGTATCTTAGGTACTTAAGTTACTTAGCATGATGAAGGTTCAAGAGACAATAAATCAGATGAGTATTTGTGATTGCTAAACTCTGATTCCATGTATTGCTAGCAGAAGGAAAAAGCATCAAGCTACATCCCACTGGTTTCCTGAACATCCCCCCGTGTCTTTGCATCCTAGATCATAAAAAAGTTCTCTCTCACATGGAGACCAACCTTCATCTTCACTTAGTGCATCAAAGTAGTGTTTATATAGCAGGCCCAGTGTGACCAAATCGGACAGAGGGTGGAGGAAAGGGAATGCTCTCATGCATAGTGGTGGCTTGTACTCTGGTAGAATCAGGCCAGTTAAATCTTCAGAGTTGCTGCTTATCTGTTCAGTGGGTATTCAATGCTTGTTAGTTAATGGTCGGGAGGTAATGAGATGGACTGTATGTGTTTTAATTTACTGAGATATATTAAAACATGTTGATTAGTTTGAAGGCAAAAAGGAACGTTTTTTTGTAGTGATGTTAAGCTGCTCCATGAATTGCTGCATATACTTGAGTGAATGTTTTTTACTTTTTTCTTCCTTTCTGAGGTGTTGGTTTTTTTGGGGGTAGGATTGCTACTCTCATATTCATGAACAGCTGCAAAGGGTTTTCTCAGGAAACTTTGGAACAAGTACCTATGGCAGCTCCATTAGGATCCCTCTGATTTATCCGTGTCCTAGCCAGTTTGGAATATGTTCTAGTCTGGCCAGGGAAAAATTTTGAGTCTTAATAAAAAAAGAGAAATTAAACAAGAGTGGCAGATATTGTGTCTGGTGGCATGAAATTCTGGATTTTTGCTAATGCCACATTCATCAGGCTTAATGCAGATGAACTCTGTGTGAGTTTGCCAGCAGCAAAGTCAAACTTCTCATCCGAGACTTCCTGATGCATTGCTCTGCAGTTACAATCCTGAAAGCATGAGCAGCTTCTGCGTTTTCATGGACCTGTAGCTAGAGTACCCAAATGAATACCAATCCCACATTTGGACCCATCACTCAGGTCTGTGATATTCACTGGTATATTTTATGCTTGGAGTTGGCCCAGAGGCTTCCGTTCTACAAATGCTCCCAAGGGGCTTTTCTCTGACTTGTGCACAATCAGGCTGCTGCCTGGAGTTAGTGGATGGTCACTTCATATTCAACACGTTAAATATATTTCCTGTTAACATGCTAGACACTGCAGCAGTTAAGCATCCCTCTGTTTAGTGATGATTGAACCAACAGAAGACATTGCCCATATAGATCCCTTTGGCAAAGACAAAACAACAGGTTATTCAAACTACCTAAGAAATTTTCTTCTGAAATGTGAGTGTGGATGTGAGAGCTGACAATTGTTTGGTTGGAGTTGCATGGGTTTTCAAACTAGAAATGACCAGGAGCAGTCAAGGAAAAGTGCAGCAAATTGGAAGGTGACAGGACAAGGGCATCAGTATGGTTCTGTGAGACTCCTGAGGGCTCTTTGGGTAAAATGCTGGTTGGAGGGCAGCTTGAAGCACAGAACAAAGAAATGGCACAAAGGATTTCTTTGAGGGATGTTGTATTCAAGACAAGAGAAGTCAAACTATTCATTGTCTTTACTCATCTTTTGGGTACAGGTCCAAATGGATAACTGGAGAAGGTCCAAAGGAAAACAGCAAGGATAACAAGATTCTAAAAAAACCACATGTCTAAAAGAAAGGCAGTTATTTCATGGAGTCAAGAGGAGATGGCTGAGGGGATCATTACATAAATGAATGTTTAAAAGCCAAAAATCTAATCCCTTTTCTATATAAAAGGCTACAATGGAAAGTTCTAAATTGTTTCCAATTTCCATAGCAGAGAGGACAAGGGTGATAGGCTTGGTTGAAAAAAAAGGGATTTAGTTTAAATTCTGCAGACCTTCTGTCTGTAAGAACAGTGCAGCACAGGCATGCACTGTTACAGGAGGCTGTGAAATCTCTGTTGTTGCAGATTTCAAGGGAATAATTCCATAAGTACTGGTTAATGAAGACTTAGAGATAGTTTATACTGTCTTTGGAGGGGGAGATGCATCAGATGAAGTTCTTACTCTTGTCATTATCTATGGAACTATAAGTGCTCCATAGAGGAAAATGGAACATTGTGTACAATCTTTGAAAATTAAGAAGCTTACATAAAAAAGGCCTCTTTCTATCCATTTTTACCGTATTGGCTAATACTGCACCCTTTCAGGATAAGTTTTAATTGGGACCTTGTGCCCTTTCCAGGATATCACAGGGACTAAGAAACCCTATTATTCTCTGTAGACATTCCCTGAGCATTGATTTAAGGTATCTAGGTCTAAACAGAGCTATTTGTCTGCTTCCTTCCTTAAAACTGGTGAATGAGGAATAGACAGACTTGTTGAAAAGAATGTGTGGCTCCACCTTCCAACCTACTGGCCAAAATACCTTGAACAGTGACATTTTAGGTAGCAGGAATGTCTCCCACAGATAAGCAGATAACAGGGCATTGCTGGCTCACACCACTCCCTGCTGCTACAAATGGATGCTCCAATTTACATTTCACCCTTTGGTCAAGCAACCTGGGCTTAAAGTCATCTCCCATCTCCTGGTGTTTCTTCCAGACTAGACTCTTCTTCCTTTCTTCATACCAAATAATGTCACTAGGAATATGTTTATCTGTGCTTGATACTGAGGGTTTAACATTAATCTCAAAGTTTTATCCTGGATATCTCCTTCTGGGAAAAAACCTTGGTCAGATCACTGAGCAATCCTTAGAAATCTTGAAAATGTCAATGAAATAATAAAAAACAAGTCAATCTTTCCCTGTTCATCAGAGGACTCTAATGCTGTTGAAGTGCCTGTTATTTCAATAGTCTTTCAAATAGTCTCTGAAACTGTTAAAATAAAGACACATTTCCCACATTTTCCTTCTCTGCCTTTCACAAATGATGGTTCTTTTAGCCTCCTTCTCCCCTCTTTGTTTGCTTAGAGGATCAAAGCTTTTTTATTTATTTCTTTTTCCTCCCAAACAGTTTCTGGAGTGTTAAAAAGCACCACCAGTATACTGAGTTTACATTACAAACAAGTTAAAATTCCCAGTCTGTCAGAGCTTTTCTCCTAGGATACGAAGGAAAGCGAAGTTCAGCTAAACTGCACAATTAATCGGAGATCACTTCTGAGAGAAGAAGAAAAGGTTGTTTTAAGCAGGGCTATTCTCTTCTTGGAGATTTAAAGTCCACTTCAGAGAGCAAAATTATTATTCCCTGAAAGTTATCTCACCTTATTTGTATTCCTGGAGCTACCCCATTAGGTCATCTTCCCTTTTCACTCATAAAATCATCTTAATGAATCGACTGCAGGATTAGCTATATGTAAATACATCCTTATTGACAGTCACACTGACAAGTGAATGGATGAAAAAGGGCATGGGCTGCATGTTGGTTTTGCCAGAACAGTGGTCATTCTTGTTCTTTCAAGACCCCAATACGGACATCTTATTTCTTGGTTATGAAAACACTCTTTTTTCAAGGTAAATGTATCCTGTAATTATGGTAAGATGAAGAAGTGTGTGCTAGATGATTTGAGAATATCTGGCTGAAGCAGATTTCAGTGTTGATCTGCCATTCCTACACAGACAATTGCTACCCTTGGTAAGTCAGTCTTGTATATCAGTGCCATGTAGGATGGGCTTGAACCTTTTTAAGAAGATGCATTGTCTGTTGATCTCATTGTCGGTTATAGTCAGAGCTCTTCCAAAACCCTGATGGTTCTAAGCAAGAAAGTGAGCAAACACAATCAAGAGACCCCAAGGGGATACACTGAAAACAGTCACTAGCCAGATTTGCCAAGTGTACTTTGGTGCGTTCTTACACTGTTTGGGAAAAAATGCTAAGAAGATTCCTACAAACTTTGTAAATTTTCTCGTAAAATGTCATTCTGAGGTAGCATTTTGTGGACAAGTATTTCAAAATAGGAAAAGTAGACCCTTACGTCTATGCATATAATGTACTGTACAGACCAGCATTGTAAGGTATCATTTGCACACAAATTTGCTGAAGTTTAATCCAATATTGCTACAGCGATGTCCCATGTTTTGGATTTGTGTTTTGTTTGTTGTTTTTTTTCCTTTCCACTTTCTACAAGGACAAAAATTAAGTACTGTCAAAATAAATCTGCTAGCAGGCAAAAACAAGATCTTTCATCTGTTGTCTAGAGAAACACCTGGAATCTTTTACAATGGAACCAAACTCAGTGTCAGTTGGCATACAGTGATGATATCTCTCTGAATGATGGAACATTAGTAAGAACGTCATTAAAAATATGTGATAAAAAGCCAGAAATTCTATGGCCATATTCTCAACTAGTGACACTCAATGAAATCTATAATCTCACCAAAATGATAATCAGGCTTTTGAAAACTTCCTTGTCAAGACAAAACCAATTATATTTTTGCACAAAAAAAATATAAACATCCTTGAAGATATAGATAATTTTTGTCATTTCTTGACCATGTGAGCTTACCCAGGCAACCAGTGTTTTAACACCTCAGAACTGGACTCTACATGTCTTATAACACAATATCTTTATCTTTCTCTTTGTCTCTGTCCTTTTCTCTGTTTCTCTGTTTTCTCTTCTGATGAAAATACACACAAGTGAGGAAAAAAAAAATATTCTTTGAGTTCTGGAAAAATCCCCCAAATTTGCTTCTTGCATTTTATCAGATATGTTTGGCTATGTGATTTTAACAGCAGGGCAGCCAATTTATGTTAAGCATCACAAATGTAATGTAGCATTTTCAAACACCAGCAGAACAATGTCTTATAATGCTTTGGTAATAATGTCTTTACTGCATGATGCAACCCCTGTGAATGAGATTAATAATAATAATAATATAAATACATAATAATTATAGAACAATACAGAAATTGCTGGGAAGTAAGTACCAGATCAAAAAACAGCTCAGCCAGAGATCTCCTATAAAAAGTGCATGTAGAAATGTTCACTAAAGCACAGCTGCAAGTCTCCCATCAGGAAGGCATCCACATAGAAGCTGGAGTCAGTATGGGATCGAAGGGATCTTAATCATAGCCATGTTATATAAAAAAGGAGAACGATCCTAATGTCATGAGCTGTACATTGAAATGGTCAAGAACTGCAATTCCATACCCTACATGAGATAGCCAAGGTCAACAAGATCAAGAACAGCCTGGGAGCATCTGAGAGAACAGATTGTCTTTCTATAGGTCTCCATTCCTCATCAGAGAGGAGGAGAGTATGTAGCCTGCAGTATCCCTTTATTCCCATAGCAGAGGACTTGGGTTGCCTGGATGCTCCTACACCATTTCAGCCCTGATGTTACATGTCAGTGGAGAGGGGAACTCCATCACCGATGAATCAATATTTGGAGATTTTTACGAATGAAAAATTTTATGAATGAATTTTGGGATTAATTTTAGGAATTTAGGGATGAAACAATGTTTTATAAGATTTTCAAGCCCTTTTCAAATGGTGTCCTATCCTATACTTCATGGGTCAGTGTAATGGTCATTGGCTTAACTACACAGTATTCAATGACTGTTGCCAACCACTGATGTCCCAAAGTGCTAGATTTGCCTTCTGACACACTACTTCTGCTGGAAGAGGTTTATGGAGTTGCACCATACAATCAGGCAGCCCTTTGTTGGCCACTTATCTCCGCCAGACTCTTTGCAGGGCTAGTTCCAGAGAAGAGCCCCAGCACTGCCAAATCTCAGATTCAACAAACTGCCTGTGGCATCCTCGTTCACAGACTGCATGGCAGTATCTCCGTCAGCCTTACAACACATGCTTTTGAGGGCCACCCACCATAAATCAGGGGGGCTGAGGCTTTTCAAAGTCCTAGATTATGCAGTTATGTTAACCTCTTCAGACAGAGCATTTAACTTACACAAAAATTGTCTCTGATTTGAGTGTGGACTCATCAGTGGAGCTTTCCATGGGAATGGAAGCTGATGTATGAGTCTTACTATATTTCTTGGCTGAGGGTGCACTCACTATATCCTGCACACCTTTTTTTTTACCCTGTTTTACACCAGTCTGTCATCTTCCAGACAACGGTTTTAAAGGTTTTTCATAGTTTTCAGGTTCCCTTCAGCTCCTTCCTCCCAGTTAGCCCAAGCCCAGCCTCCTCCTCTTTACCAGTGGGAGGTGACTTCCCTGTACCACTCACACCCTCTGCTTCTCTTTCCTTTCTTTTTGGCAGTCAGTGCTTTGTCTCTGATTTCATCTCACTCCCAACCCTTTCATTGTCCTTCCCTATTTTATTCTACCCTTTGTCCTCTCCTCAAGAACCCCTTATTTCCTCAAGAGCAGTCTTGTTTTTTCTCACCTGCATATTCTACCTCCCTGTCTCAGCATCCCTCCTTGCAGATGCCCTGTTCCTTAAGGGGTACTCTAAGCTAACATATTCATCCTTCTTCCCAAGAATACCTTCCTTTTAGCACACTAATTCTGATAATACAGTTCTGACCTGTGAATTTGCTGGCTTTGTGGTCACCTACTGAGTTTTTGACTTCATTCCTCATTGTGTACACTTGCTTGTTTTTTGTCTGGAATATGACAATCTCTCCATTGACTTCCTCAGAGACCCCATCAATCTGCTTCTTCCTCCTTTGTTTTTACTGTACTGTCTCTGGATTTTACCTGAAGCCCATTCATGATTACCAGTTTTCCCTCCCTTCTTTTCTCAAACATATGCATAACACGTTGGTGTGTACTCACTGTATGCCGATACCTAGGAAGACGTCTTGGTGACAATGAACTTTGAAATTCTCCTACATTCCACCTCTCCACCTATCTTCTTTATATTTCTTATTACTTCAAATTACAATGGAAAAAAATCAACTCTATGACATTTTCTCTGCTAGCTCATCCCTGATGCTGTTCCCTTCCTTGGTCAGTATGCCTGAATGCAGTTCTTCACCTGGCTAAATTTTGCAGTTACCACTTCTATAATGTGCAATATTTTTGCCCTTCTAGTTGGATCACAAGATAATGTCTAATCTTTTTAATGAGTGTCTTCTTCACCACCTTCATTTGCTTTATAATGGCTTCATCCGACAACTGACTTACCATTCCATTTACTTTTCTTCCAGCTTGATTACTCATCTGAATGTCTATTACTCTTTCGTTCCTTTCCCATCAAACGATTTTCTATTTTCTTCTCTTTTTTTTTTTCCATTTTGTCTCCTACACATCCATTTGCCTCAAACTTTTTTTTTTTTTTTTCTTCACCATGTTTTTTCTTCTTTATTCATGTTTCTACTGGAGAGTTTCAAGGTCTTGCAGCATCCACCAAAAGTCTGCTCCAAGTTCCCATTTCATCCATGAAATGTTCATCAAACAGTCTCTCTGTATACACCTTGCTTGATGCATATTTAACGTAGTTCATTTACTTAGCTACAATCCTGTATCCCTTTGGATGTACTGGGAAAAGGATTTCAAGGTCAGGGATACCAGTACTATCAAGGTCAAGCCACTTTCTAGGCTTCAAGAACCCTGAAGGAAGATGCCCCAGTAACTGGAGTCAAGACCATGCCTTTGCATGCAGATAAGTTGGATCCTAGAAGGTTTGGAAAAGCTGTACACTACTACTTAGGTTTTTGAGACAATGTAATGATTTACATGAGGAGCTTATATGTTCCTATATAAGCTGTACAATTGCTAACTACATAAATGCTCCTGTAATCTCAGTATAGCTATGAACAATAACATGATAATAGTTCCAACCATAAAATTTTATATTTGAGAGGGCTAATATGAGATAAAAGCAATATAGTCCTACAGCCTTGTTTTTGTGTAATTTGCTATAGCTCTAGTAAATTCTATTCTTTTTGACTTTAATATATTCATAACAATTTACCTGTTATGAAAATCTACTGCATTGCTTTGGAAAGACAGCTAAAAACAAGACAATATATTCCTTGCAATATTTTTGAAAAACGGAACATCCCTGAAATAAAATGTCCAAAACCCTCATAAGACAACAGAGAAGCCAGCAAATTGATTTAGGTCACACATTGGATTCTGGGTTTACCTGAAAAAAAGAACGGATTGGACTAACCTGTAACACTTAAAACACTTCTAACAATGACCTGTGTTTCTGTCTCAGTGGAAATATTTGACAATTGCAATGAGGCTGTTCCAGACACAGTTGTAGCCAGAAGGAATTCCTATTTTTTTCCTCATTTTACTCCTACCACTAAAATAAACTCATGATTTTCAAGCCAATCTGTATTTTCATAAAATGAAATGTGTCTCAGATTTTTCTGCCAGTTTAGGGCTAAACTATCACAGTGAAAGTTTGCCTTATTAAGTTCGCAGCCAGGAAGAGTCACAGGCAGAGATTTAGGAAGATGGTACTAGTCAAAGACTATGCTCCTTCCCTGTCACTTTTGGAGTCCAAGTCCATCACAGCTGTGCTGGGACATTCAGCTCTGGGTGTGGGGGAAAGGTGATTGAACACCCTTCTGGTCACCCCTTCTCGTTGGTTGTAGACACCTCTATATTGCAAATGTAGCCCATGCAGAGATTGAAGCACAACCGTATTCTCCACACTGGTAGAGAGCAAGAAGGCAATTTTCTCTTTAACTCTCTGACCTGTGCTAAGTTCTTGATTAAGCTTTAAACTAGCTGTCAGTTTTATGTCAACGAGCAGAAAAAAAAAAAGCCAGTCAACACTACATGATCTTCTTCACAAAAGCTTATGTAGCTTAGTGTAGTTATACATATTCACACACAAACAGTAATACTGTCTGATCCTGGAGTGTGTCAAACATCTCTGGTGTTCTGTGGCATCCTGAGAGTGATGGCACACCTAGCATTTTATCAACCAGAAAAATACATACCAACTGATCAACAACTATAGTACCACAAGCTGGAAGAAAACAGGTGCAGAAATCCCGATAAAAATTATATATGGCTTTGGAAACAACATTCAAAACCTGAACAGTGTGAAGTCCCTTCTTCAGGACACTGTTGGCAGGTTCAACAGCCTCATAAAGAGGATCTCACACCCTGTAAAACCTTCAGGTTGGATTCTCACATCACACTGCTAAACCAGATTCTCAGTGGGTATACACTTCATAATGCCCCCTTATTGTAGACCAACAGAGAATTTAGCCTATCAGGTTTAAAGGCAAAAATGCAATTTGACCCCAGCATAAATTACATGAGAAACAGGTCATTCAGACCTTATAGTATTCTATATGGGACTCTGTGAACTTCAGAATAATTTAGGTTCTGTAGGAGACTTCCATGGGAGAGTTGTGTTTGCACAAAACATCCCAACGGCTCCTTCTTTAAATGCCTGTACATCTCCTTACACTTTCTTCATTTCCAAATTCAGCATCACTTATGAAATGCAGACAACTGAACTGAATGATACGACTATTTGTAATGCATTTATTTTTTTTTGACTTTCCAGTCTGATTTAGTACTTTGTATCATCACAATTCAATTGAGTATAAAAACATTAAGTGAATCCAGAAAGATACTTTACCCCTGCATTTCACTTTATCTTCACTCTTTCAATGATAAAATTAGAATCTTATGCCTAGACAAGGTGTCAACGTTTGCCTAAAAAACTTTATTTGTAGGAGCTTATAAGTAGGTCATCAGCACAAGTAAGCCAGACAAACATCAACAGTGATTAGAAAAGCATTTCAGCTCTGGGACAAAAGTCTTGTCTTAATGTACTTGATACTAATGCCATTTTGCTTGGGTTTAAGTTACAGAACAGTAAAGCAATTGGTAGATTGTCTATTTTGAAGTGTGTTTTATATTTTATATATATAATGCAAGTCTCCAGAAATAATGAGAGTAGAAGTAGACAACATCATTATAAAAAAAAAAAAAGGCCAGAAAAATGAAAGTATGAAATATTCTAGCAGAGGACAAATTAGCTTGAACTGCATTTCAAGTAATCAGTTTATTACGAAGGATTTGCATGGATTATTTCTGATTTCCCTCAAAGAGTGAACACTAGGAAAGTGCAATTTTCCTGTTACCTTAATTGTGAATAAAAGTAGCTTAATGTGTGATTTTCCCCAATGTAACTGCCGAAGTTACATTTTTTTTAAATTTTCTGTAATACTTGCATTTAACAACATAAACAACAGCAGAAGAAGTCATAATGATTTAGATGTGTTTGAAGAAAATGAGAAAAGTAATTTTCCTAAAAGATATATTTGATCAGGTGGGTTGTGTGTTTTTCAAATTGTTTTCATGCATTTTTAATCAACCCAAGACATATACTTATGCAAGCTGAAATAGGCTGTTGTGTTTCAGTCTTCCAACTGAGATTTTTTTAAAGCTGAATTATTTCAAAAATGAATTAAGGCAAATTTCAGCAGGTGGCATAAACCAAGTAAAAAATTAAGAACTCATGAGCTATCAGCAAATCCTTAGTTCAGTTCAATGCAGTATCAGTAAAATGCTTAGTTTTTCAAGAATTGCTTCTTTTTTATCAAGACTGCTGAAATACAGGGATGTATGTGTAAAGCAATCCGTGGAAACACTACTATAAACTGCAAAGTCCCCAAAATCCAAAACACACCCCAAATCCTACCTACAGACCGGCATAGAGATACACTTTCTCACACCCACATGTGTATCTCAGCAGATATGTGTGCCTCACACACACAAATGAAAGATATGTACCCACACACCTCTAGTTCTACACACAAAGATAAACACTGTCTAGGAATAAAGACACCTTCCTATAAATCTGTACGTATAATATATCTATATGCATCCAAGCAAACACAAGCACAGAGATACGTACCCAGAGACATAGTAACACAGCCAAGGCACATACACAGGCACAAAGAACTCTATAAGCACACACATATACCTATACATCTGGGTGCATACTCACATGGACAGACAGATATATAGGCAAATATGAGGGAGAGTTTACATTGGCTCTATCATCCCTGCTAATTTCTCCTTTCTTTCTGAAGCCATCCAGTTTTAAGATCCTGGAGTGAGCCAGGTCCCTGTAGGGGAGATACCTCAGGAGGAGCAAAGCACTTCCAGTTTCTTTAATGTTCCCCACCTCTTCCCACTTACTCCCAGCAGCAGATCCGGGGAGATGAGCTGGGTACCCAGCACGGCTCTCCCAGCTGCTGGCTTTGCACTTTCCACCCCAGTTTAAGGAAGGGTAGAGGGCGGCAAGCTTAAATTCTCCTCTATTCACCCCAAAGCCTGCCTCTGCGGGAGCAGGAACCTCTGGGCAACATCTGGGTACAGCTGCTTTGCCCTAGGAGAGCCATCCCCTTTCTGCCCGCCCCCTCCTCACTGCCCCCCAACCTCCCCGCCCCCAGCTGCTGACTATGGGGGTCCTTCTGAACTCTACCTGCCCTGTGCAGGTGTGAAAATCCGTGCCCCCCCGTTCCACTCTCCTGGCCCCTGACTCCTGTCAGCAAACCGCTTTGCAAACCACCAGTCTAAACTTTTTCCCCGACAGCACAACCCGCAATCCCCTGGGCAGCAGCTGCATCTCCTCGGGAGTGCAGGATGAGGAATGTGGGTTGCAGGGACCCGGGATGCAGGGATAAAGGCTGCAGGGTGTAGGATGCGAGGGCTGGGATGCGGGATGCAGGGATGTGATGACCGGGATGCATAGATCCAAGACGCAGGATGCAAGGACCGGGATGTGGGATGCAGGGACCAGGATGCAAGATGCCAGTGCCCAGCTCCTTACCGTGCAATGAAGTCAGGTCCCAGCGAGGGTTTCCAGCTGCTCCCGGGCATCGCAGGCCTCCCGATGTGCTCGTTAAGCATCCACCGGGGAGTCTCACCCCCCAAACTTGTGTGAGCTGCTTCCTCTGGGAACCGTCACGCTTTCTCCCCCCCCACCTTGGATCGAATCCCGATGGAAACTCATCAAGGCCTCCTAAGCGGTCAGGGGTAAGGCTGGGAGGAGGAGAAGGGGACAATGGGAAAGGAGAAACCGCGATCACCAAGCAATGATCCCCTTCTCTTCCCCTTTTCTCTGGAGCACCCACTTCCCGTTCCTCTGAGCAACTTTGGCTCTCCTTGGCCAGGCAGCGTCTGCTACGAGCTCTGTCACTTGGGGTCCCCTTTCGCAGCCTGGCATCTTTCTAGATTTCCTCTCCTTTCCGGGCAAAGGGGTTTGGTGCAAAGCTTTAAATTAGGAGGCGACCTAGAGTTGCAAAGACAAGGAGCGAGAGCCGGCTGGCAATTTGCAGACCGCCTCTCCCGACACTCGGGGCGGGCGATAGCTCTGCAGCCGGCGCTGGGCGGCGGGGCTGGCTGAGGCTGATTCCTACCGTTTATTCGTTTTATTGCGTTCCTAGCTCTAACTTTGAAGCTGGCTATTGCTCTTGGCACGGCCGGGAGCAGGGCTGTGGCAGACAGCCCTCGGACAGAGGCGAGCAGCTTGTCCCCATGCTGCGGGGCTGCGGGCGCGGCGCTCCCCGCGGCTGTTTAACGGCGCCGGCAGCGCGGGCAGGAGCACAGTCCGGTCCCGGGGGGAGGACACTGAAGGAGGGTCGGGGGGGGACGGGACACGGGGACGCTGCTGTCGCTTGGCAACCCCACATCCCTGCCCCGAGCATCCCTCCCCCAGCGTCCTGATTGGACGGGGTTGGTTGGGGGGGAACGCCCCTCCGAGAGTGCTGCGCTCTGGCACTGCGACTTGTCGCATCCTCAAAAAGCCGGGAGCGGGCAGGGGGGCTATGAGCAGGCGGGAGAGCCGAAGCAGCTCGGGGTGTCGTATCACCCTCCTCCTGCCTTCTCTCTTCCAGCTGGCTTGATAAATTTGCTTCTGCTCTACATCTCGTAGAAAAAGAGTGTACTTGTGCATATATGTATATATCCGTAGATAAAAAATATACAAATATGTGTTTATATATAGCTGCATCTAAGTAGACATATAAATTCTATATCAGTATAAATTCTATCTGTATAATCTATGTCCTTTGTGTTATCTCTGTATATTCTCCCATATGGGAAGACAGAAGAAAAATAGTTACTGGGGAAAGATCGCTCCAGAGTGCAACAAAACTGGATACAAAAGGAAAAAGCAAGCTACTTTTTGGGTTATATATGTTTGAAACCCAAAGATTTACATCACCTGGAGTGTTGACACAAGGTTGTGGACCTAAAGAGAGAATTAAACCCCATGAGGTGAGTGCACTGTAGCAGTCAGTGAGGGTGGATGCATTGATTTCAGAGAGGGCGAGTTTAAGCCCCTGCTCTGTGGGGCACCACTGGTATTGAACGTGGCTTCATTGCTCATTCTCTGCTATGGGAGACAGCGAGCAGCTGCTTCCTGCTGGTTGAGTGTAGTATGGAGAGAGTGCCCATAAAACCCCAATACCTCCCTTTCCATCACAGCTCCAGATGGGACACAGTGAATTTCTCACCTCTGACTATTCAGCAGTGTGAAAGCCATCATCTGTCTATCCCTGAATGCTTCCTCTAAGCTTCGGACTTGCCCCCAGCCCAGCTTCCTACTTGCACACCATCATTGCTCGGGTAAAGCACAGGAAGAGGCTCTGCAGTCAGGAGCTGCAATCCAGCAACTCGCATGGGGCCACTATTGTTGCAGCAGCCCTGGTTCCAGTGAAGAATTAAGACAAAGTAAAATGAAATAAGACAAATAAATCTGTTTCTGCTTTTTAATATTTTATGTTAAGTTATTTAACATCTGCTTACTTTTGTGATCTACCCATTTCAGTTGAGCTGCTCGGCTAATTTTACGAGTGTTTTACTTGGAAGCCAAGGACATTTGCTAAGATATGCATGTTAAACTGCTTCAGTAAGGACTTCAAGGTTGGGCAGGAGCAAAATGAAAGAGTCTGTTTCCTCTCAGGGTTACCTTACTGTAAATTAGTTTAAAATGTACATGATACATTGCAATAACATCAGGATAAACTGGAATGAATAGGAAATCAGTCCCATATCTTTTAAACCATAGCACAATTTAACAAACAGGCCTGGAATACTTTTTTTTTTTTTCTTTTCCACAGTCTTTTAGGCTGATTTCCAGGAAAGACTAGAAGAAGGAAAGATCTGATTCTGCTTTGCCTTGTACACAGCAGCAATGGCTCAAACTGAGTATCAAAGTAACTTTTTGGTTGGGTAGGATATAAAATCCACTATGTATGAATTTGGTCACCACAGGCACCAAGTGGAATTTGGCTGAGACGTTATTGTATGATTTGCAGCAGGCCACCTAAGATGCAAGGAGATGACCTGGACATTTATGTCTTTATTTCAAGAAGCATCCTTGGCACTGATGGTTCTCCCTTTTCCATGTCTGCTGCTGCACAATACCTGGTAATGGTCCCTAACTCTGCTACTAATTGCATTTACATCTGATTTATGGCTACTGAGAAGTGTGGAAAAAATCTGACCAGCTGACTAAGCTCTTAGGGAGCTTAGAAACAAAGGTTTCAGTCCCACTTTCTGCCAGTATTCTTCCACAGCTGGTTCTCCTAGCAATATGGACTCTCCTTTTAGCTATGAGAGAATTTACCCCAGTCTTTCCAAAGCAGGGTTCTGGAGACCTTATTTCCATCTATGACTCTGACAGAACAATCTTTAATTTTGTAAGGAAAATAACTGTGCCTCAATACCCTTTTGGAATAGCATATGCTACATCCAGAAGGTGTTGTGAAGATGCAGTCTCATACTGAGCTTGTGATTTCAGACAACTGGATGCTAAGATGGACAGGGACACAGAGTGGCACAATGCAGAACCAGCCAAACACCTCAGTGAAACTCTGTGCTAAGCTGTGTTTGGGTGTTACTGGGCAGATAACTCACTTGAGGCTAAATTTTGAACCTTATGCTACGCTTGGTTGTAGATATACCCATGGCTGAACACAGCAATCAGGCTGTTTATTTAAGCTCTGCCAGTGAACAGTTTTGAGAGAACAATCAGCAGCCCTCAGTGTTTTTGACCTGAATCCAGAGGAGTCTTAATATTAATTTTATTCATTTATTAATTTTCTGTCTCTGACTCAAACGTGTTAAAGCAGCATTAAAAGTTTCTAAAATATGAATATTTTGCTTTTGTGAATTATCTGTTAGTGAGATAATAGCTATAGCTTGTTAAAAGATAGATTCCTTTCAAATGGAGTTCCCACATCACACCAAATTGAGTTTGTAGAAAGCTTTGATGAGCAGAAGAATTTGTTTTTATAAAATTCATGAATGCGATTAATTAACAGTCTTACCACCACAAATAAACAGATGCGTATCTTTTTCTTACATTGAATTTTAGCATGAGTTTCAAGATTGTACACGTGGGAAATTTCCAATTTCACGTCTGATGGCAACATACTGTTCCATCAAAATACTTCGTAGAGTTTCCTAACTTGCTATAAGCAGTTGTTTTGGAACACAGAATCACAGAATCACAGAATGTTAGGGATTGGAAGGGACCTCATAAGATCATCCAGTCCAATCCCTCCACTGGATCAGGAACACTTAGATGAGGCTACACAGGAATGTGTCCAGGCAGGTTTTGAATGTCTGCAGAGAAGGAGACTCCACAACCCCCCTGAGCAGCCTGTTCCAGTGTCTGTCACCATCACTGAGAAGAAGTTTCTTCTCAAAGTTAAGTGGAACCTCTTGTGTTCCAGTTTGAACCCATTACCTCTTGTCCTACCATTGGTTGTCACTGAGAAGAGCCTGGCTCCATCCTCCTGACACTCACCCTTTATATATCTGTAAACATTAATGAGGTCACCCCTCAGTCTCCTTTTCTTCAAACTAAAGACACCTAGCAATTACCACAGCCAGCTCCCTCAGCACCCGCAGGTGCATCCCATCCAGACCCATGGATTTATAGATGTCCAGATGGCCTAATTGTTCCCTAACCCAGTCCTCATCAAGTAAGGCAGACTCCTCCATTGTTCTGACTTCCTTTGGGGACTCAGGGTTATGGGGCACGTTCAAGTTATTTGTTGATTAAAACCTAAAGTGATGTTTTAGAAAAATTGCAGGTGTGCACATACAGCCCGTGAGTGATCTATGGATTGGGCCCAGCCTACCTGAATAATTCATGAGGCTTATGATCTTTCCTCCTTTTCTGGGGACCTTACAGAAATGGACAGGGAATAGGGCCATGGATCAATGAGTTTTTTCTAACAAATAGATCCCTGCCACCTGATTTCCAACAGCTCTGCAGCTTCTTTCTTTGTGTGCAACTAGACATAATCCCACTCTGCAGCAGATTTTCTTGACTAACAGCTGTGGTCATCACTGCAATACCAAGCCTGGCATATCTCAGTGGTTTGGGGCACACATCAGCAGCACCTCGAGATCATGTTCTTCTGGGAGTCTGCCCACCTCAGGGTGCAAAACAATAGTTGGATGGAACAGCAGGGCTATGCTCCCATTTTTGTGTAGCCACAGGGGTCTTTTTTTGGGTAGACATAGATGTGTGTTCACAACACTGTGGCCATGGCAGTCTCCATCTTTGGAGATACAAAAAACAAAAGTTCATACTGGCTGATGCAGAGACCTACAAAAGCCCCGCGCTATCTGTCTAATCCCTACCTGCCAGTTGTAGGTGACACTGATATACACCAAAGGAAGAACCCAAAGGCAAAGGTCTTTCAGAGGGACATTTGTCCCCATCTGGTAATTCTTAGGAGAGATCCACACCTGTGAAAAGTGTAAGGGGTGTCACTGTCATACCCAAAGGCCTTATGAATCACCATGGAAAATTATGCACTGTACCAAGAAGTGACAATCTAGTGAGGTTTTCCTGGTACAAGTATGCACTTTCTTCTCTCTTAACAACACTGATATTTGATTTACTTCATCATGAAGCTCATAATCAAAATGCAATGTCTTCTTTTCTTATTGTTAAGTGGTTTTGAAGAGATTTTAGGTCAATACATATAGTGCAAAAAGTCCCCATGTACATTACTACTAACAATGCCTATCCTTTTATGGCTGATGCATGTGGCACTTATTGGGACGTCAGTGACATTGTTATTTCAGATGTCCAGTGATAATGTTTTCAGCTGACTGAAGGATATTGGGCTAGCACTAACATGGAAAATATACCATTACATGTCTGGGTATTTCTTGGACAGCCTGAGCCTTTCTCAGCCACAAGGACAGTGGAAACTCTGACTACAAGGCTCAAAACAACAAAGCCCTGGGCTTCCCACGGTGTGGTATGGCACATGGAAGGAACACTGCATTCCACATTGTGCACATGTAGCAACATCCTTCCTTCTGCCTCTACCTCCCATGACCATCAGTGTCTCCACCTACCCCTTCTCCTCAACATCCCTTTCTCCTGCCAACTTTCTCATTTCCTTCAAACATTTTCCCTCTGCCTTTCTCACCTTCCTCCCGTTTACTCTTTAGGCAGTTGGCTGCCTGCTCATACCTGTTGGCCATGTCTCCAGTTAACCCCAAGGATTTCTTGTCCCTTCTCAGCAAAGAGACCTCTTTCCACAGAAACAAATGGCAGCTGTTGTTCATCAGCTACAACAGGCAAAAGGGTCTGGCTTCACTGTGGGAACTGGCTTCCCACTTTCTAACTCTGCTTCCTGCTCAGAAATCAGGTTCTCAACATACTGCCGGGGACACACATGGCACCTAGCTGTTGTCCAAATAGGAGTCCTTCATAAAATGGCATGAACAAGCAAAGGTCCCTCCAAGTCCCTGTCAGACATACAAGTATACGCACTCCACTTGCACCCCACAACCCTTCCCTAGCAAAAATCCTACCATGGTTTATGCAGGTGATGGGCTGAGCATCACTCAGGCTTTGCCTGTTGTATGCCTGGGACGTGCAGCACATATTGAACCACCTCTGATTTCCATTGCTCATTACTCTGGAGCCATGTTCTACCATCAGACTGCATCTTTCCACTCCATCCTCCCCTAAATTTGTGATACAGGAGATGATATTTGTTTTCTGAGAGGAGATCAGCCTTTCCCAGAAGGAGCAGAGTTCTTCCTCGTAAGGGGACAGGGCATGGCACAGGAGCATATTCCAGTTGCTGTCATAATCTTTAAATTAATATGTGCAAATGACCTCATTCTGCAAAATTCCAACTGCTACCTCTTTTTCCTAGCATGTGAGTATTTGGGTACAAGACACCGGAATCACCTAACACATTTTGCTTTTTACTTAAGTCACCTTACGTTTCTATGCATTGTTATTATCTTTATTAGTATTTCAGCTGCTAGCATTCTGGCGTCTTCAAACCACTCCTTCCCCTCCACCCCCAAAAATCCCCTAACGACATTTCTTCGCTTCTGAAACACTTTCCCTTCCCCCATCTCTCTTCTCTGTAGGAATTGCTGCATTTACATATTTTGTTTAAGGTGCTTAGGAATTATTGACAAGTTTGCTTTGCCCCTGGGAGGTTATGCGACACAGTCAAGCTGTGAGGCACTTAAAGCATTGACTGGCTGATAGAAAGGATTGCTTGTGACTCTGAATTAGGGCACGGGCCAAAAAATGTAGCTCAGTGCTGTCAGGGGCCGCAGCACACAGATCTATTTCCTTTATAATCCTATCATATCTATGACCTACTACATACCAAGCAAGGCAAAAGATCTACATTTTCCTATTAGCTCAAGATACAGGCTTCCCATGAAATAAATTTACTCACAACCCTGGTGCCACTGCTTTGCAAGCCTGAAAACTCTGTTTTTATTATGTCAGTGAGTGTATTTCAGAGTTCCTTCACACTGAGAATCCATCTGGATATAGTACTCTCTAAATGTCCTGCTGAGATTCTGCTTTGCCACTAGTCAAAAATGAATGGCTAAATTTATAAACAGGAAGTTTATTGTGTTTGTCTGCTGAAAGATATTCCGGAATTTGTCTTGGCTGGAATTTTTGTTAGTGGCATTTTTTCTTTTTTCTTTTTTTTCCAACCATTTAATTTTACTAGAACTCCTGAAAAGAACAGTGAGCTCAGAGTTAGAAAGCTGAAATAAAAGGAATGAAGTTCCTGGAAATGAGACTGAAAAAAAAAAAAAAAAAAGAAGGGGAAAAAAAGCCATTTGCAAGTTAAGGATCTTGACTTTCCCTTAACAAAGGCAAAACATTTTCTAACAAGGAAGACATACCTGTGCTTGGAAAACTTCTACCAACACAAAATATAATTGAGCAGATGATGATGAAAATAGCACTTGGGCTGTTTTAAAGCCTTTTATTGAATGCCTTTTTTAAATTTTTTCTTTTCGTCAGAACACTGTTGTCCTCTCTGATTTAAGAATAAAGGGGAAATACAGGCAAATTGAGAGAGCTGTATGTTTTTCTTCAGCTCGTTCTGTTTAAATTGCACACCAATAAATGTGGTTAGGAGAATAACTGAAAGTTGCAAAGCAATCCAATTTCAGAAAATATGAGAATTAACATTGACAGTGGAATCTTAATTCGGCTCCCTTGTGCATATGAGTATTGATACACTCTTTAATTGATTTAATACTGTCTTCACTTTTTTTCAGAAAATCCTGAAACATTCAGCACCCTAAAGAAGCAGGACATTGGCAATAGTTCCGTGTCTTTGCATTGCTCATTGACTCTGCCTTGTATATTGTGCACTATTCTTACCCTGCATTACAGAGACAATGGTCCACTTCTTCCCAGAAAAACACTCAAGTGTTTGGTAATTTTTTTTTTTTTTTTAATTTATTTAATTTGTTTATCTTTACTAAATTCCTGAGGTAAAGGACTGGTACTTTGGTTTTCCATTTCACAGATGGGACATAGACATTAAAACCTGAAAGTGTTCGTGACTTCTGAGTGTTTTCACATTTTGGAGGTATACCCTTCCTGAATAGTTTACAATGGCTTTTGCTCATCTTATTTTATGTCTGTGTTCCCAGTTGTGGGGCTTTATTGGGTTTTAGAGTTTGGTTGGGAAAAACGTATAGTTTTCTTAGACTTATTCTCATATGTGACTGAATTTTCCTGTATGAAATGATGCACAGACAGAAAATCAACATGGAAAAGTCCATGCTGACCACTACATTTTGGCAAAGGTGTAGGTCATTAGAATCATGAGGGCTTCATGATGGGAAAAGCTCAGTAGTCAAACTACTACTTGGTATTAATAACTTGTTATTAAACTATAAACAAATTTTGGTTTAAAATACCAGTTAACACAACATCAACAAGGTAATAATCATACATTATTCAAAGCTTATTGATACCTTCACTCTGAACAGCCAATTTCATGAGTCCTAGAGACAGCAGGGAGGCAGGTGACTTACGCTTTTATTGGTCTCTGTCTCTTACAGGCTTTTCAGCAAATATGTTATTTCCAAACTTCATAAAGGTATAAGGGTCTTTCCTCCCTCCTTCCCAAATAAGGGAGGGCTGAGTTCACTCGAAGATAGTTGGTAGACATGGTGGACTTTGCTCAGACTTCCTATTAGAGGGGACTGCCAGTGTTGGCTCTTACGTAGCCATACAGCCCAAGCCAAACACTAGATAGGCTGACTGCAGATACATGACAGTAATTTTGTTTGTACATCCCAATTTTCCATGCAAAGGCTTAATGAAGGAAAAAACCCTTAATTTTCATGTAATAAATGTCAACCAATATCAAACCTGCTCATTGTAATATGTCCTTGTGTCACCTGGCTTAATTTTACAGCATGCTCTAAAAGGGGAAGGGCTTTGGGATGGAAAAGAAAAAGTGAGAAGATCCTTAGAGTACAGGTCCTAGATGGATTATGCCCTGGTATCTTTCTTATGGTGTGAAAGAGGCACCTCATGTGGTGATAGAGCCTGGCCTGTGAGCAGAAATAGCTTTCTAAGAACAGCATAAGAGGATCACAACAAATATCCATCCAGGACAGTATTTTCAGTCTGGTCCTGGTCAGTAGCAGATGTTTAGAAAAATGTGGCGATTGACCAGACAAAGAAGAAAATTTTTCTCTTGATATACCACTTATGGCTTCCAGTAACCTGTGCTTTAGGGACTTTAATCTTCTTTTGATCCCATTATTCTGTTTACCTTTACAAAACCCTGCTGTGGGGAATTCCCTCACCAAATTAGGTGGTGTGTGAAAAGCACTTCTTTTTTTGTTTGCATTTTAAGCCCGCCTCAGTGAGAATCCTGATTTACTGTATTTCGAGGAACCACAAATATTTTTCCCTTCCTCATCCTCATTATGCTGTTAATGATGTCAAATACATACCATACCCGTCCTCTGCATGAGAGCTGAAAAATTCTAGGCTGCTTGGTTTTCCTTTCTCATTATTTGCAACTGATCATATTTCTGCCCTTCTCTATTCTCTTTTTAGCTTCACAGTACCTTTTCCTGAGATCAGCAGACCACCATTTGGAGCCCTTAGGGCGGGAGAAAAATACCTATTATTACAGTGTCATGATGATATTGGTTTTCTTTTTTTTTCTGTTCTTTCCTAATATTTTTCTAGCATTTTCTTTGTCATTTTGACAGCTGGGCTGGAATTTACAGAGAACTATCCTAAGCAGTAGTAGTCAATTTAGAGTCCATTGTATCACATGCATAGCTAGTTATTTTCTGTCTCATCTGCAGTGTTTCACATTCATCAACAGTGACTTTTATCTGCATCATTTTTGTCCCATCAGTCAATATTTTGAGATCCTTTTGTGTCTTGTAACTGCTAGTTTTACTTTTTACTATTCTGAATATCTCTCTGTATAAATAAGAGTCTTGTGTTTAGTTAGTCAAACATTTTCCAGATCTTTCCAGTCTATGTTAAGCAATATAGGTCCCAGAACAGATGTTTGAGGAACTCACTCGCAGGTCTTCCTTCATACCGACAATTGAACGTGAGCCTCTGCCCTTTGCTTCCTCATTCTCAAGCACCTTCTACCTCTTCTTGTCTGCATTAGGTTTCCTTGAGAGTCTTTTATGAGGAAATTTGTCCAAAGTGTTGCAAAAATCCAGTTCTAGGTCACCTGTATCTGTTTGCTTGTGGACTCCAAAGTGCTCTTGCAGACATGTGCAGCACGACTATCTCCATATCAAGAACCTATTCCCAATAGATTTTTCCACACGTTAGTTAATACCATTCCTTGCCCTAGTTTTCTTACCAATTTTCTGGTATGACAGACAGATTGATTCATCTGTATTTCTCCACATAAACCCCAAATACTTTTAAACAACACCTGACATGTTTTATTCCTTTGGTAACTAGGCTGATTTAAGAAACAGGTTACAAACCACAGGTAGTAGGTCTGCAGTTTCTTATCTGAATCAGTTTATCGCTTGAGTCCGGCAATTTTTTATTGTTCATTTTATCATTTTTTTTTTTTTATAGATATGCCTGCTCTTGACAACTAGATTTGAGACAGTTCCTCAGACTCCTCACCTGTAAAGAAAGGTTATGGCGAGCACTGATGCAAAAAAATAATTTGTGTTTTCTCCTATAGTCTTCACATCCTTAGGTGCTTCTTCTATACCTGGACTATTTATTGACCCCTTGAGTCTTGCAGCTTTCTTCTGGTGCAGTAAAGAAAAAAATGTTATTTACCCTTATGCTGTTTTTTGCACGTTGCACCTCCAAACCTGTTTCTGTTTAATGTATGACACTGAACATTTTATATATCACAAAGCAATTGCCCAAATCCTATCTCTAAGACCAAGAGGCATTCCACTGCAGAAAAGGGAAAAATGTAAATAAGCTATGTTGAAGGTGAGCTTCCCAACTATTTGTGAAGGCAGGGATATTTGTTTAGCCATTCGGATGGCATTTGAAGTGACTTGTACAAGTGTGAAGTAGATGCCATGACTCCTAAGGTCGATTTAGTGAGAATTTCAGAGTACATTTCCACCTACCTCTTCCGTCAGTCCAACGACACAGGTTTACTTCATCAATTCTTATCAGGCTGTCAAGGTTTACTGTAGAAAGCCTTACAGAGAAATAAATGGGAAATACTTTGCTGACCCTGCTCAAAAGAACGCTCATTCTTTGGACTGACTATTTCATTTCTGACTCCCTTACCTTTCTGGTCATACTTTTGAACAGTGTCAGAGTGTCAGAGATATTACCCTAGCAACAAAAAAGACCTTTTTTTTTCCCCCTTCTGTCTCTGTTTCATGTTTCCTGAATTGCTTTTATGAGGACACAAAAAGAGAACAGGAAGTGAAATGTTTAACTTATTTCACCAGACTGATCAATATATGCCATTTTTTGCACTACAGTAGAAAGATGAAATTGCCTTAGTTAGTTTCATATCTTGCAACTAACTTTCTTTCCTTCATGCTAGGCAGACCTGAAGGAAACCTGTGCATGCTAATGAATAAAAAGGCTTTAAGAGGTCTGTAGAAAAAAAGGTGCTTCCATCTAGTTCCAACATAACGGATCTTGTTGACATAACTCAACTAGAGAAAGAAGAAAACTGGCACTAACTGCTTGCAAAAGCCCTGACAGATTTATTACAAACACCAAGTTATGACAACCTGTATATAACACAGAAACACTTATTCTTAAGTATTTGAGACAACTCTATGCTCAGAGGTGACTGTCGATAACTTGAACTTTCCTAACTTGTTAGTCACAAAGTAATAAAAAGCTAGTCAAACATATAAACACATACGAACACAAGGAAACCAAGAAAAGGAATTTCTGAAGCACATGCTGATGCTCCCACAGGGGGCCAGCCTATCTCCAGGGGGAAATGTATGTCAAAGACATGACATTTCCTTGGAAAGGAAACATGTGGAAGGACAAAGCTGGACTGAGAACTGCAGATGATATAATCCCAAGGCTATGGTTCGTAATAGCTTGCAAGCTTATGTTACTGCAAGGGTTGTTATAACATTATGCATAATTAATATATGTAATATGTTACACATAATGTATAAACATGGTTCATAGAAGCCTTAGCTGAGATGTGGTGTCACCATAAGAAATGCTTGATGTGTTACTGGAACTCATTGTTTTTGCATTTATATTCAGTCAAAACCCACAAAAATTGCTTGTATAATGTAGTACCGTTTGTATTTCAAGTTGGACGTCTCCAAAAAGAACAGGCTGCAAAACATGTGAGTGCACAACCCTTCAATATATTTTGACACTGGTTTGTACACCTACAGTGAGTCACATTAGTCCTCCACATCCTTTCCAAGGCTCCCTTCTGCTCTCCCTAAAAAAAGTGTCACACAAGTCATGAACCTTATAGTAATACTGAGAATGATAGCTCTTGGCTTCAGAGGAAGAACAATGTGAAAAATGTGAAAATGCAGGTATCAGATCACACGTGGCATCTCCCATGTGAGCAGGGATAAGGCAAAGTGAATGGCTGAGGTGCAGCTGCCGCAGGTTGGCATCGCAGAGGATCTATGGAGGTGCAGGAAAAAATAACTAACTGCCACTGAAGAAGCAGATGAGACAGGCAAAGGAAAGATTTGATTTGCCACAGATTACAATTTAAGCAACTGAGACAGAATGAAAAAGGTCTGAAAGCCATCTGACACATCAGCTGTGAATTATAGCACTAAGAATTAGACCTCAAGAGTGTGAAATGCCTATGGCACAAATGGATACAGTGGACTAACCACTTTTGGATCACTATAAAACAAATGGAGAGAAACAACATGTTTTGTTTTTTTTTTTTTATTTTTATTTAATGAGTGTAATCAGTCTTAACCATTTTAGACACATCTTTTTAGGTGTAGGGTATTAGACTATTAGCATCTTTAAATTGCCTGTTTCCCCCTGCTAATTGTAAAATAAGTATTGGGGGCTAGCTCAAATAGAGTTACACATTGGACATTTGACCAGATGAACATCTCTGTAAATGCTGTAGTTGATGGCTGGGTCTGGATGCTATAATAAGACCTGACAGACATGGGGGTGTACCTGGTGAGATGGTCAGAGGGGTCTGCACCTTCCTTCTGGCAATGTTTGTCATAGGATGTCAGCTTCATGTCACAGAATCACAGAATGATGGAACAGTTTGGGTTGGAAGGGAACTTCAAAGCTCATCCAGTGCCACCCCTGCCATGAGCAGGGACATCTTCACCCAGATCAGGTTGCTCAGAGCCCCATCCAGCCTGGCCTGGGATGTCTCCAGGGATGGGGCATCCACCACCTCTCTGGACAACTTGGACCAATATTTTACCACCCTCATGCAGCAGCAGCCCCGTGGTGCCCAGCCCTGCAGCTCACATGGTCACAGTACGGCCACAGAATCATCCCTTTCCCCTGCAGTGTTACCAACACTGCCAATTACTGAAACTTAAAAGAGCAGAAAAAAAAATAATAATGAAAATCCCTACTGCTTTTTTGCCTTGGGGCAGCAGAGGACTGCAGTAACAGACACATCAGGATCACCTTGATTTATAGAAAGGCTTTCTAGTCAGTCTCATATATTTAATCCTTCTGTGCCAGCAGGACATTGAAAAGTCTGGACTGTAAAAAGTTTAATTACATATTTATAAGGTTAATTAAAAAAAAGGAGTTTAAAAAAAAAGCCATCCTTTTTAGGATTTGTGAAACCTTACCTACACTAAAACTAAAGTTTGTTTCCATGTGACTGAAGGCATTCCTTTAGCAAATGTGAGGAAATAACATTTAAAGGGGAAATAAAACCTGCACATTGCATGGTTTTTATTTTTCATTTATGTCCTATTTGCCTTAGAGCAGCAAATATTTTTATAACAGACATTTTTGCTATTTTTCTCTTAATGACGCATTTGTGTTCAAATTTTAATGTGGCTATCACAGCAATTGTTTCAGTAAAAACACATTTTAGTGAACAAACTCTGCCTATCTTATGCAGTTTCTTATAGTGTTAAAACTTCTGCATATATGCCTGTGTCAAATACACATCTATCATATAATTCGAATGAGATATGTTGCAAAGCCATTTGATGACTGCATATAAAATGAACTTTGCAGCCTTTTACTTGTGCTGTTTTCTAATTCATTTCACTCAGTCACTAGTACTATAAACCTCTGAGATGCTTCTAATAAAAACATAACAAACAGAGAAAAATAAAACTCAGCTAATCGAATGAGGATTTTTCACTTTTTTCCTCTGTCCTCAGAATTGCACTTGTATCAAACCCAGGAAAAGCAAGATCCAGTATGAGCCACTTTCTAGTCTAGTTATGTTTCTTTTTAAATGTTCCCCTACCTAAATAATTCTATTTTCATAATTAATGTCTCTGTTTAATATGAAAGGGAAGTTTATACCATAAGAAAGAGACACATAGATTTTTTATAAGACTTGTCACTTATTTTAGTATAGCACATTTCTAAATATTTCAGTTTTTAAGGACTTGACTTATTTAAATAAATTTTATTTTAAGTGTTTTGGGGGTTTGAGGATGAGATTTGCAAATGGAGATTAAGGACTTGAAGATATACTGAGATGTCATCTAATGTCAATTTCCCTGGTATTCATAAAACCTCATCTTATTGCACCTGAAAATCACTTGTGTTGGATGTTTCTGCAAGGAATTCTGGAACTTGCGTTCCTGCAGCTGCAGCACAGTAGGTAGTAAGCCAGAACCAACATCTTACATCCCATCAGTACCAATGAAATAATTATCTGTTTGCTAAGCAGTCCCTCCTTTAATGGTGAAGCTTGATCCAAACTTGCTTTGCTGGTGACCTTTCACAAATCCATTTCTCCAGAACCTGTCACACCCAACACATGTTACAGGGAGCATGTGGTGTGCTTGCTCTGTATCTTCAGATCCTGCAGACACTGAGGCAGTAGCTCCTGCACCATTGACCCACGCGATGCCTGATTTCCCCTTGGGTCTCTGGTTTGTGAGTTTCTGTTTGAGGACACTGACAGAATAGGTGGGATTAACCTGATTAAACATTGGTATTGATAATGTAGATATATTCCTGTGAGCCACGCAGCCTGAGATTGCTTTCCATATGTCTACCTTGGGATGAGGTGAAGTGGCTTCTGAAGGTGCCTTTTCCTCTCCACTGGCTCTGAAGGCAGCCTCAGGCAACCAGCTCAGGTGATGTCTATCCTGCACAATATGGAGAGATGGATTCCATCTCCATTAACAATAGTTTATTCTTGCAAACGCTTGTGTACAGGACATGCTGCGGGGCTGCTCACATTTGCAGGGTTACTCATATGCATCAGTGCCTCCTGCGTGGGTGCGACTGCAAAGGCAGGCAGGTCTGCCCCTATTTCTTCCCATTTCTTCTGGAAAATAACTGTTACTTTCCCACTATAGGATATAGACCATAGGCGAATTTGGGATAGGGCATACGAAAGACAGAAAAGCAGTGATCATTTCATCTCTTGTCGCACTGGAAATGATCATTTGTCCTAGAAAGTTTGCACAGAAACATTTGTTTAGAGTACTTGTCATATTTTTAGGTCCTGTTAGTTTTCCCTTTCATCCATCCTTTTACCTCTGGGTTAGGAATTTTATGTTGCCTCAGCCTCTTCCAGTCTCCCCATCTTTCCCACTGACTTACCTTTTCAGGCAGGTTCATTGGTTATTAATTCCGTGACTTGAAAGACCCTCTGGCCTTCATCCTCCAAATATATGTATATATTTTCTTCGAATTTATGACTTGTTATGGAACAGCCACCATTGCTTTTTGTTTGTTTGTTTGTTTTTTGTTTTGGGTTTTTGTTTGTTTGTTTTTGTTTTTTAAATATATCAGTTATTTGCCCTCACTCTATGGATTAGCTCCATCTTGGTAACCCTGAACTGCTTCAAATGGGACATATTCACAATCAGATCAAAATACATTTTCTGCCTGAAAGAACTGACAGAGAACTAGTAGAGGTGGCTCCTTTGAAGCTGAGTGCCCTCACTGTTTGGCTATAAAGCCACCTTTTGTTGTGCCTTCTCCATCTTTGAATCATCGTCACTCTTCAGAGTCACCTTCCTTGCCCTAAGTGACTGCACAGAAAGCCAAGCCGCCCAGTTAGAGTAGCTGCTGAATTTTCAGATGTCACTATAGTTCAGTGCCTGGATAGATGTCTTGGACTTTGGCGTATCCTTTAGCAGTTCAGAGATAAGGAGGCAGCTGCAAAGGAACCCAGTATTTTTTAATCATAAAATGCTTGAGCTTTGCCCCCTGGTTTTGCAAAGCCTGAGACTGGCAGGTTTGTTATAATAAACTTTTGTTAAACTTCTCTGTGTTCCACTAAGCCTTACATCTTCATGCTTCTCCTCTTGCCCTTTGTCTAATTTTCACAAAGACTATTCTATAGCAATTAATTCTGTCCAAGCATGTATTTAAGTCACCACTCTTCATCTGTGGTACATTTACTTGTAGATAAAAGGATGTAGAAAAACAGGATTTAGCGAAGAATCGCAGAAGCTTGATTTGATGCTGGGAACAATCATTCTTTCTTATATTATTATGGCAGAAAAGCTTTTTTTTCTCAGTCTTCTTTCCATCCCATGCTTTTGTTCAGATGTTGAGATTAGCATCACAAATACTTAAAAAATAGGAGTGCTTGAGGTGACACCTCATTTCCCTTTGATAAATGAGCCAGTGTAGTCAATGAATACTCAGATACACAATGCTTGCCTAATGGTACTCGAGAAGTCTATAAAACTTTTTTCTTTAGTGTTTTAGGGGCTAAGAGGAGACCCTCCTGTTCCCCCTTCTTTTCTTTCTTTCTTTGAATAGTAATATAAAGTCACACACATAAAGCATAAAATTTACAGGCTGATATGTTTTGAAAGAGTTGTTCTTGATTTTTTATTTCTTTTTTTTTCCCCACAGAAAGAAGTGCAACCAGCCAACGTATTTTCTCTGCTGTGTAAGTTCACACTGCTAGTCAGCCAGACCATTGATAGCAAGCATAGCAGACAGAGAGAAGAAATGTAATTTCTTGTTATGTGCATTTTGGTAAAGTGTAGAGAAACCCCATAAAAATTACAGCTTTACTTGGGTGAGCTGTTATAATACAACAACACAGAAAAACAAATGTGGATAACAATTACATTGCTAAATTACCTGGGGCAAGTCATCCTTTCTTGTCTGTCCCAAGATGACCCAACTTCACCTAGAAGTTTGGCTCATGCCTTTAAGCTCTAGTACTTTACATTCAAACTTTGGATGCTTGTGGTTAATTTCACCACAGATTGCCTGAGAATAAAGGAGAGAAAAGGTGGAACAACAATAGAGAAATGTCTCCTTTATATAAACAAGTAGATCAGGCACAGAGTTGGATACATCAAAGTACTTGTGTGCCTAATTTCTCCTTCTCTAAGAGGGAATGCAGGCATCTAAACATTTTCCTAGATTTGGTCCAGAGGCTAAGCAGAAGACTTCCAAATTAAATATAGCATCTAAGCATCTATGTATTTTGTAAGTAAATATTCTTTAGGTGCTGTTGCACAGAAGAAGCCTGACTTTAAGTTTTCATGTGTAAGAAAAGTTCAACTCAGCCTTTTAGACACAACTGATTATGAAGGTAAGTCAGACAAGAAGGCACCTCAAGGAGACTAAATTACACAAATCTTTCTATTATGAAAGGAAAGTGGGAGTACAACCAACAAACCATCCTGACACTGCAGAGAAAAAGATCCAAAATAACCTCAGAAGTTCACTGGACCCAGTTTCTGCCTGCAGACAAGGATTATTGTGCTTAAATCAAACCAGGCAACTTTAAAATGACATCTGGTCAACAAACAAGATAAGGAGGGTGTCATTGCACTCCTTCACCCTACTATAGGACCTTTTTTGATCCTAATCCTGGAAGGGAGAGACCAAACCACCTTGACTCAGACTGTGAGCACAAACCATGCTACTTCAAGTTACAAAGTATTTCTACTTTTCCACTTCTCCTACTTCATTTGTAGTCAGTGGCTCTTAGTGGCAACTGTTCCCCAGGCTGCGGAGTAGAAAAAGGACTGTGTGCAAAAAACACCACACCAGTTTATCTGTAAAATTATTTCTTGACATTTCTTGCTCTAAATTTTTGTCTGTGAATAATTCCCTATTCTGTTAAACTGATTTCTTGTGAAGTGTCAGACAGAGCTAAGACCTAAACCCTTATTTCCTGAGCTTTATTCCAAAGTCTGAAGTATTATTTATCTAAGTGCTCACCAGTATGAAGCTACATCAGCTCCTTCACTCTCAAGATGCACTGTACTACCAGAGGTTGTATTTGCGATACTTACAGTCAGCAACGTCCCAGTCAGGAGGGGTAGGAACTTACAGCATGGATGGCTACACTGGACTGTGCAGACTGTTTACAGGGAGGAGATAAGCTCTTGAATGGCATTTTTCTGTCCTTTTGCAGAACCTAATGACAGTAGGACACATTTCATAGGCTTTATAGACTATTTCGATATGACCTTCTTTGGCTAGAACAACAGATTAGACAACTGCCCTGAATTTAGGCACCTGGGGTATGTCAGTCACCTAAATGCAGGCATGGAGTGCCATTTGAGAGAACATCTGAGCTACCTGCATGCCTGTAAAACACAGGAACTACCAGAGGCCCTCATCTTTTTGGAGCAGTAGCTAGAGACCAGTCAGAATACTGCAGAAACCTGTGTTCAGACAGCTGATTTGCACCCCTGTACTGCAGACACTCCTCATCTTTAACTTAGTCAAGAAGAATCCTACCCCATCTCTCTACAAGATAGAACTTAACTTTTGCAGTCCTGTTAGTGTTGGAAAGGGTAGATGGTTTGGCTTTGTTTCTCAAATGTTGTTCAAAAAATCCCAGGCAATCAGAGACTAAAAGGTCTTGCCCATCTCCTATCTAAAGCCTGTGACTTGGCTTTATCTTCAGCCATGTAAACTATTATGCCTTTGGTTCAAATCAATGAAATCATGCCAAATACTCAATTAACTCATGCAGCGACTAAGAAGTTGTGGCATTAAAAGTAGTCAGAGACAGTTAAAGACCTAACTGCTACTTATGACCAAAATGCAAAATGACATTCATATTTATTTTATGCTGTTACATGATGCTTTTTATTCCCTCCCCCCTCACCACTCCATCTTGACCTGTTGTGGAAATTAAAGTTGTGAAGGAACAATAGAGTTCTTGGTGGCAAGTGACCTATCCAGTGAAGTCTCTGGGGTGAATTCTCCTCTAACTTCTATCAGTGTGAAGTCAAAAGTAACCCTTAAGACAGTTAATGGAATTACACAACTGAGATATATTTATGTGGCAGTATACCCTAGGCAGAATTACTTCCTAATTCTCACCTGGACAGTGTTAATGAAGGCAAAAGAACTTTGTGATTTTAACAAAGGAGAAGCCAGTTTAATAATTCATCAATAAAATATGCATGATATGAATGATAGTGCATTCTTTACAGAATCAAAACACAAACAAGAATCCCTCACTGTGTTTTCAGAGAGGAAAACTGTGTCACATAATCTATATTATTTTAAATCTACCATGTAAACATCTTTTTAAAAGTCTTTACATTTGGAATGTAATTGCTACCAACTCTTGATTACATACAGGCTACATAATCTATCATTGAATCAAATAATCACTATTACTGTTGGGAATAGGGAATTGTACAAGAGCCTAGAGGAGAACACTGCATGGAAGGCGAGAAACAAGCAGATCAGGGTTGGGTAATCAATCTGTGTACCATAAAATGCTAATGTTGTCCTAATAAATACAAATTCTCTTGCATTGTTTGATATGCTTCCTACCAAGCATGTCACTTAGCCTGTGGTATGCTTCAGTTTAGTTTAAAGTGGCACTACCGTTAGCACTTTAGAAAATAATAATAGTTTCCTTTCATTTTCATAAAAGTAATTAAACTTATCAGTTTTCTTGTTAATGCAACAAGTCAACCAATAAATGGGCAAAAAATGTTTAATTCGTGGCATTTTCAAATTAGCATCCTATGCACCAGGGATTATTCAGATGTGAGGTTCTGAATTAATGATTTTTATGTTAAAAAAAAAAAAAAAGTAAATAGGAGTGGCATTGGAGAAAAACCATTCCTGTCAGCTCCTGTGCTGATGAAACAGTATTAATTATAGGATAGCTACTAACACTTCATTGCAAGCTCACAATTTCTTCAGATAAAGCTAACCTGGTTACTCCAGAACAATATAGAAATTTAAATTGCACTTAAATAAACAAATACCTTACTGTGGTGAGAAGTGAACTGCATGTTCGGATGGACCTGGACTTTTCAAGGTACGTTGAACCCAGAGGACACACTGAAAGGTAGGATGTGTTCTGCTCATGGAATATAAATTAAAGAGCTCTGAAAGGAGCTGCACCATGAAATCTGCTCAGCAATATAGCAATGTGTTAAGAGAGGAAATAACATTCCTGGAGGATTTATAATTTACATTGACTAAAGTTCAATCCCTTCATGAATACAAACTAGCAGTATATTTAAAACAGATCCTAGTATATTATTCAGAGACGGGGGCAGAAGTCTGCATTGGATTCATAAACTGGAAGAAGGAAGAGACAGAAAGATGGACAGTCCCCAAAGCTATTTTCCCAGGTGATACATTCCCCAGTCTCACCTGTAATGTTCCATATGAGATACCCTACACCTCTGGAGGTCAGTTAGGCCAGAACAAAACTCCAGTAGGTACTAGCATGCAAAGGGAGACCTCCGCAGACTCAGCAGCCTCACAATATAAGCAAAAGTATTAAAATAGAGATGTATGTTTAACTCAGTTGATTTCACCTAATTTCACACCATGCTGCCAGAAATGGCTGGGATTTGGATGTGTTATCCCCACCCTGCATCTGCCAAATTACGGACAGAGACAGGAAAGCTGTTAAAGGAAACGTAGCAAGCAGGGTATTTCTGATCCCCAGCTGCTGAGTTAGGAATGCTCATGTAGATGCTGGCAAATTTCCTGAGTAGCTTCTTTTAGACTTTCTGACCCAGGAAAGTGACCAATGAGGATTTACATTGTAACAAGAACTTTCTTTTTCCCTTTTCTCCATGACACTTTCATAGTCTCCGTTAAGAAAATATTGTGCCTTATAGACATTGCTTGATAGCCCTGTGAATAAGATGTTTGATATGACACAGGAGACACATAGTCCTTCTTCTGTCATAAACCTGGTCTTGGAGCAGATCTTCAAAGGTGTTCAGACCCCTAAAGGTAAGTATATATTCTAGCAAGATTTTCAAGTCTACTAGCTTAAAGTATTTTTGATTCCTTGGTTACACTCAGGTTTATGCACTTTAGGTGTTTATTCACAACTGGAAATCTCACAAGGTGCCTATCTTTATCAGCCTGCTTTGTCCTTAATTTCTACATATAATAGCTGTTTTTAGCTGATCTTAGTCTTTAGAAAGTTATCCAAGTAGAAACTATCTTTCTCTTTTTATATACATATGCAAGTCATACAGCATACGCAGGTCATACAGCACATGCAGGCAATGAAGCTTCTGTAGTAACTGTGAACAGTGTGCACTTAATTTGATGACCACAAGATCTGGGAGCAAGAAGATTCTCTCCCGTCATTACAATTTCCAAATTACTGTTTTCAACTGCACTTTCATCCTTCATGAATTGCAAATGGACAGATCCCTTTCATTTGGAGATCGGTGATCTTAGTGAATACTGGAACCAGAAGACACCATACTCTTAACATTTGAAAACATTTATGGAGTAGGGCTCTGTTTTCCCTCTCTGGCCACATCTGATGACAAACTTGCATTTTTATCTATTTATGTTCTTTAATCTTATGGCCAGGAAGATTAATATCTGTCTCAGTATCTAAACACTTAACTGAGAATGAAAAACTGAATAGATTTCAAACCCATAAGTTTTCATCATGATCATCTAATTTGCTTTCCTATATAAGAGAGGTCATGGTATTTCAACCAGTAAAAGATGCTGACTTTAAAGCTCCAAGTTTGTACCTAACTCTTAAAGGAATCTCTTACACTATTTTGGAGAGATATAAGGCATAGTGAGATTAAACATTAGATTCTTCAAAATTCCTTTAATTGCTCAACATCTTAGCATAGCTGAACCTGTTTGAATCATGCAAAATAACTCACAGAGCTAGAAATAAAACTGGGATTTTGCAGTCCTAGTACAGTGTTCTCTGTGGGAGGAGTCTTGACTTCTATTAAAACCAACATCTGGGCTTTCCCGTAAGCCTCCAACACCTTCCAGACCAGCAGAAGGATGGTAACTACTGCCTGTACACTAAACTGAAATGATAGAGTGTGCTGTCAAAACAGCACATTTGTCAAAGAAACATTTTAACATTTTACAATATTTTAAGAGAGCAAACAAATCTGTTTTCCAACAGCTGAAGTGATTATTCACCCCACCACAAATTTTAATGTCTGTTTAAGTGATAATCTCTGCTGCCTTGAAATACACAAAATAATGAACAGCTGCTCTGGCTGATCAAATACAGAAGCAAAGTCGAGGTACTAATCTCTCGTAAAAAGAGTTTATTGCATCTGGAATGCAAAAGCAATAGGGGGTTATTGTTCATGCAGAACAAAGCATAATAAAGATAAGAACAAAATAACCGTAGCTTCATCCTTTTCCTTTCTGAAATCTGACTGTGTTACATCTGTAACAGACATTTTGGTAATCTGCACATCAACATGGTTCCTGGGAGGGATTATCTGTATTTACTTCCCAGTGTTGTGTCTGGATACGGTGTCTTTACCTGCCTGCATCATTCAGATCAGTATTTAGTTACCTATCTCTTATGTTTTTGAACTACAGGAGAGCTATATTTGATTTTCTTTTTACTTCCATTAATTATAATTAGTTATTCTATCTAAAGCTTGTTAACTTGGAAGGAGAGGCATGTGCAAGGAACATGCAAGGAAATTACTTGAAGAGGAAAGAGAAATTTAGAAGCAGCAAAGGCTTATAAGATTATTCGACTGGACTCCAGACTTAAGCAAGTGTAGTAAACCTGGTGTTATTCTGACTTTACCCACACCATTGATGAAGCTAGGTCAATGGAGGAGTTTGCTTTAGTGGATGAGGACTGGGTTAGGGAGCAATTAAATAGTCTGGACATCCATAAATCCATGGGTCCAGATGGGATGCATCCGCGGGTGCTGAGGGAGCTGGCTGAAGTCATTGCTGGCCCGCTCTCCATCATCTTTGCCAAGTCTTGGGAAATGGGGGAGGTGCCCGAGGATTAGAGGAAAGCAAATGTCACTCCAGTCTTCAAAAAGGGCAAGAAGGAGGACCTGGGTAATTATAGACCAGTCAGCCTCACCTCTGTCCCTGGGAAAGTAATGGAACATCTTATCCTTGGTGCCATCTCAAGGCATATCAAGGATAAGATGGTTATTAGGGGCAGTCAGCATGGCTTTACCAAGGGTAAGTCATGCTTGACCAACCTCATAGCCTTTTATGAGAATGTAACAAGGTGGATGGATGATGGCAGAGTGGTGGATGTGGCCTACCTTGACTTCAGTAAAGCCTTTGACATAGTCTCCCACAGTATCCTCACAGCTAAGTTGAGGAGGTGTGGTCTGGACAATAGACTAGTGAGGTGGGTTGCAAACTGGCTTAAGGAGAGAAGCCAGAGAGTGGTAGTCAATCGTGCGGAGTCTAGTTGGAGGCCAGTATCTAGTGGAGTGCCTCAGGGGTCAGTACTGGGGCCAATATTATTCAATATATTAATTAACGATTTAGACGAGGGAATAGAGTGTACTATCAGCAAGTTTGCTGATGACACTAAGCTGGGAGGTGTGGCTGACACGCCGGAAGGCTGTGCTGCCATCCAGCGGGACCTGGACAGGCTGGAGAGTTGGGCGGGGAATAACCTAATGAAATTTAACAAGGGAAAGTGTAGAGTCCTGCATCTGGGCAGGAACAACCCCAGGTTCCAGTATAGGTTGGGAAATTACATATTAGAGAGCAGCGTAGAGGAAAGGGACCTGGGGGTCCTGGTGGACAACAGGATGACCATGACCCAGCACTGTGCCCTTGCAGCCAGGAAGGCCAATGGCATCCTGGGGTGTATTACAAGGGGGGTGGCTAGTAGATCGAGAGAGGTCCTCCTTCCCCTCTACTCTGCCCTGGTGAGACCACATCTGGAATATTGTGTCCAGTTCTGGGCCCCTCAGTTCAAGAAGGACAGGGAACTGCTGGAGAGGGTCCAGCATAGGACAACGAAGATGATTAAGGGAGTGGAGCACCTCCCTTATGAAGAAAGGCTGAGGGAGCTGGGTCTCTTTAGTTTGGAGAAGAGGAGACTGAGGGGGGACCTTATCAATGTTTATAAATATATAAATGGTGAGTGCCATGAGGATGGAGCCAGGCTCTTCTCGGTGGCAAACAATGATAGGACAAGGGGTAATGGGATCAAGCTGGAACACAAGAGGTTCCGCTTAAATTTGAGAAAAAACTTCTTCTCAGTGAGGGTGACAGAGCACTGGAACAGGCTGCCCAGGGAGGTTGTGGAGTCTCCTTCTCTGGAGACATTCAAAACCCGCCTGGACATGTTCCTGTGCGACCTGACCTGGGCGTTCCTGCTCCAGCAGGGGGATTGGACTAGATGATCTTTTGAGGTCCCTTCCAATCCCAAACATACTGTGATACTGTGATTTTTGAGTAGGGACTAACCCCATTTGAAATGGTGGAAAGAGATGTGGGGAGATATCTTTATCATTAAGGAACAATATTATTTCATAGAACTTAAAATTTCGTGTTTGCCAAGGAGAGTGTTGTAAAAAGGGAGTCTTCACCTTTCCCAAGTATTGACTCTTCAAATCTTTCTGTCGAGTTTGGCACTTTTTTCTTTCAGACTCCTTGTCTATGAGTGGTTCATCTTGGTCTAGGCTGATAGCTGGTCCTTCCCCACTTTTTTCTGTTTGGCTTGCTGGGCGAAGGAAGGAGAGGTTCATAGATCTGCCTGGACTTGGGGACTGTAATTCTCCCACACTCCTGTGCAAATAAAATAATACTGTACATCCCCATAAGACCAGAGTCTGCTCCATCCTCAGCTGGGGCTTGATCCTGCTGCTCTTACTTTAAATTGTCTGAAATCCCCTGTAGATGAGGGTACTGCTCAGAGAGGAGAGGTTAGGGAACACACAAGTTCTGAAATGAATGTACTGGCTCATAAAGCTTGTCAGGTATTTCCTTGCTCAAATGTAGAAACAGACGCAGATTCCAACACTTACTGATCTATAAGGAATTCTCTCATTATCGTCAGCTTACAGCTGGTGTAGATATAACAGAATTGTCTCCTGACCTCACAATTTGATGGGGGGGGGTGGAGGAAAGAGATGGGCACACTGCAGATTTTCACCATACTTTTTGCTGGTTTAAGAGTCTGTTTGTGTACCTTAGTTCACGCTGGCTGAGACCAACCCATTTGGGCAGAGGGTTGTGACTACCCTGTAGTGACTTCTCCTCCTTGCTAGACTGAGCAGAAACTGGGTACAGAGAAGTATCTGTCTTCTGGGTACCTAACCAAGACAGTGGAAGTGAGTTGAAAAAGGATGACTGCTTTCATTTGAGAACTTGAATTATAAAGCCTTCTGTGCTTTTGTACATAAGGGTTACATATAAAAAGAGATAATTTAAGGCAAAAGAGAAAGTTTCATTTAATAAAGCTGTATGTGAATATTTTATACCCTTATCACTAATGATTTCACTGAAAACAATTGAAACCTTGTAAGAAAGGGAACAAAATAACACCATGGTTTCTCAGACTTTTTGTTGAATATAAAATATCAAGCAAACACTGTAATACTAGAAATTTTATTCAGGGATTCAAACACATCAGGATATGCTATTTACTTAAAGATGAATGAAAGGGACAGTTGAAACATACTGGTGGTCTAAACAGAAGCAGGGCATTTGCTAGAAGATGTTCTCAAAGCAGGTGTGTGGAACATCGCTTCCTAGAATGAATCAATCAAAAGTGAAGACCACAGAAAAACAAGCCTACAATGCTGTCTTAAAAAGTTTGTCCAGAACCACAGGTGGTATAAATTTGCAAAGCTCAGTGGAGATATGCTGAGTTACAGAAACAGGTGGTCTGGCTACTGATACTTGAAAATTTTTAATATATTGATGCGAATGCCAGAAGTGTTAAAAGCAGGTTGCCTGATCGTCTTCTCACTTACGTCAGTGTTAATCGGGAGTAACCTCACTGAATTTACTTAACACACTTCTTTCTCCCTTCTGGTTTCCTTGTAGTCAGTCCTAATTAGAACTGTGCAAATAGTATGTTGTGTAGGTAATTGTCTAAAAAAGTAACGTAAAAAGAGAAAAAATAAAAATAATCTTAAGTTAAATAAGGGAATTTAAATATCATTTGTTGTACCAAAGAGGTTTTCTTTTGTCTTGCAATAGAGAAAATGTTTTACCAAGAAGTAAATAATCAAATATCTTTCAGGCTTGAGTGGTATAAACTGAAATCCAGAGAGGGCTTGTCCATAATCCAAGGCAGGTAAGAAGAAGATCAGATGATGGCTTTCCACACACTGCAGGATATTCTAGTATATGAGGTGTATGCAAAACCTGGGAAAACATGCTCCAGTTTTGTTATTAGTACCTATTTGTCTAAATCTTGCCTCTCAGATAATAACATGTTATTGTGGAAATGTCAAAACAAAATATTTAAAATATTTCAATATTCTGAAGATGTGGTTTCTTTCTCAGGCATGAATGTTGCAAAAGTGATGGTTTGGATGCCTGAAAAAAGCTCTTTTGTGTAGGAGAAATAAATTACTTGCTAGGTTTGTCTTTTTTTTCTTTTTTTTTTTTCCCTTTGGGTAGTACTAATTTGCATCTGTGTAAACCAGAAAAAAAAAGTTAGACCAGTAGGATTATGCTGACAAGTGGCTGGTGCAAGCAAGAGGCAAATGGGAGCTGGTGTGTCTGATGGAACCAGACTGTTCCCCTCAGCCCCAGTGAGTAAATGTCCATTATTCCAGGGCTGCAGCATCAGCAAAGCAATTAAATTAAGGAATGCTGCAGACTTCCCACATAGTTAAACTGAATGAAAACAGATTGAATTTAGAGCATCACACACCAGGGGAGCAGAATAAGGAGGGTGGGGTAAGAAAAGTAAAATCTCAGAGTATTGAACAAAGAGAAGTAAAATGCTCAGCTATGGGAAATTATTATTATTATGATAGGGAAAAAGAAATGTATAACTGCCCGCAGGATTTTGGTTCTATTTTTGCAATTACAGTTTTGTCTTTATGACCTTTTGACAACTCTGTTAAGATAACTGTGCTCAATTCTCCATGTGCCATGAAGTGTTTTATTAGGCCATTCATGCTTATACTGATTGAATCTGATACTAGTTGTAAGAGTGGGGATACAGAAATGTCTAGCTGCTCAATAAATAAATATCGTAAGCACTGTCTGTGAGGATTGACCAGTATCAGCTTTTATCTTAGAGCTGTGAAACCGCAAGTGTATGCCTTGAAGTTGTATGGATCCTTCTGGGACTTCTCTGAATCCAAGTAATCTCCTTGAGCAATGGATTCATTTGATGGTTCACACTGTTGCTGCCAAGAAGAGATTTGTCATATCTTTAGACTAAGAGGAGAAATTCTGCAGTACTAACTAACTCCTCTCCACAGGGGAAATCAGCATATTCTTCTGGTTATACTGCAGTCCTGTGATCAATATATTTGCTCAAATTTAATGCTACATATGAAAACCAACATTCTCATTTTGACAAATAGCTGCAAGTATATAGTGACCTATATATGGGATTTGTCTTCTTTCCAACTTCATTCTTAACAGAACACATCTGGAATTAATTGTAAATAGCTGGATTTGAAGGTGTCTTTATTTTTGTGGAGGAAAGTTGGCATTTAAATGTTATTCTGCCTAGCTAGTCAATAACAATGTTCTTAGCTTCTGAAACTTGGGTGGATTTATAGCTTTAGCAAACTCTTCCGCACTGCCATTTCTAAATACACATCATATATTTCACAGAGTTCCTCAGCAAAATTTTTAGACATGCCAACAAGATTTAGAAATCTAGAGTGTATTTAAATGTGATTGAAGCATTTAGGAAAACAAACCACATTAACTTTCAGTAAGATTTAAACTATCCAGAAGTGAATTTTCAAAATGGCACATGTTCCTGAATGTAAAACTGTTAGATGCTCTGATAGCTATGACTGAGATATTGACCATAAGATCCTATATTAAACAAGTGAAGTAATTGATAGCTGAAGTAATTGATAGCTCAGCTTCCTATTGGAAGAGTGTGTCAAGCTCATATATTTGTGGTACTCAGCATATGAAAAACCAGTGGAACACGGACAGTGCTGGGAAGAACACTGAATCTCATGGCTAAGAACCACTTAGAATAACAAGCAAAAGTGTGTCGGCAGTCCTTACACATTCCCAATACATGGATAAGCAGCAAGAAAGGAGCATTTCTGGTTTCCCAATAAACTAATTGTATTCAAAGTAGGTGTAGAAAGGCTATTTAGGCTCAAATGCCTCCACTGTCTGAGAGAGATGAACTTGCAGCTATCACAGATGAGGAACATATACAGTCACTAGACTTCTGCTTTGGGAGGCAGAGGAGAAAGAAGAATCAGGAAAGAGATCTCTGAACTGCCCTTTCTGAAGGCTTCCCACTGCAGATGGGACCATTAAAGGATGACTGAGATGGAAATAAAAAGTTGGGAGGAGTCTTTGACCCAGGCAGATAAAGCAGTTCTTGACTGAAGTGCTATCCCTACTTGCCTCAGAAGTGATGCTTAAAGTTTACTTTGGGGGTAGGGATTAATATCCATTCACAAAGAAGTGCAATTTTTGTTGAGGTGTCTCTTGTATCTCTACATACTGTTTCTAGACTACTGGGTAAAAGAGTCTCTCCACAGGGGTTTGATCCAGACCCTCAGTCTCACCAGGGAGTGCTGCATACTTTTCTGTGTCTTATTAAGAACTTAGTCAGATGCAGGGTGGGAGTAAGCCTATTGAGTGTCTGCCTGACATTTTTGTTGATTCTACGCAATAATAACTATAAAATGATAAAGAATATAAAATTTAATACAGTATCCACAGTGGCTATTGAGGCTTACAGCTCTGGAGAAGGCTTTCAAGAACCTACGATGTTAACCCTGGGAACCCTGAAAATACTTGAATGGAGCTAGGTTTTTAGAATGAACTGCAGAAAGCCTCAGTTGCTTCAAACCTCCAGAAACCTGACTTCTCCAGACTCTCAGATCCTGGAAGCCTGTCTCATGGCTTCAGGCCATAACTCAGTGGTACATTCGGCCTGGATGTTTTAACAAAGGAATCTGCTCATAAGTCACAAACCCTAGGAAGGCTGGCATACTCAGCAGGATGTTTTGAGCAAAACTTTTGTAGCCCAATGGATACTGAAAACCAATTAAAAAAACCTCAAGCAAACAAAACCCAAAAAACAGGCAAAAAAACCCACGAAAAAACCCCCCAAAACCCAAGCCCAAGGTTGTATGATAAAACTGGACTGTAGGTTATTAAGCTGCAGTCATATTTAGAATTGTTAACTGATGTCTTTCAATATGTTTGCACATTACTTAGCCCAATGGAAATGAAAAGAGCGGAGTTTAAATATGTATAATATGGGATGAACCTATTATAAACACTAAGTTAACATATTCCCCTTCAGTTATATTTGTGATATATACTGTGTTAATTAGATCTAAATGTCTCAATTCCGATTTTCTTAACTGTGGGATTTTTTGGGATTGTCCTTTCCTGTAGATGTTTCAATGGGATAAGTGCTTGAATTACACAGCATATAAGTCTCTGAATTATAATAAGTTAATAGGAAGGTATGGAAAGAACTGTGCACTGCTATGCTTTTGTTCAAAGTTTGTTTGTATAGTTTTTAGCTTTCCTTTCAACCGCAGTCATTCTGTGGTCATATAACTATAATTATATACATCAGTTGAACCGGCTGATGACTATTTTGTGAAGCTTCAAGACAACAAAACAAATACTATTATTTTTATCATCAGTGCACTGGATTTCGTTGAGAACAAGATACTGCAAAAGAAGCAGGACGCTTAATAGTGTAGTAACTCAGTTATCTTAAATTACCTTAACTGGATTCTGGTCTCATAGTCTCATCATACACTGGAACAACATCTGCAGAGTTCATTTTAACTTACACTAATTCAAAGAAGAAGAGAACTCATTCGCCTTCACTGAGAAATATAACAGCAGAAAATGCTAATTTTCATTTCAATCAATTCATTTCAGTCACCATTTAAATCTTTAAACAGAACGTTACTTCAAACTTCATCAACTAGAGAGACTTAAATCAAATGGCTGTTCTCAGAAATTCAAGTTCTAAATAGTTAATTATCATGAAAGACAACAAGTGAGTATCTTTTATTATCCAGCACTTCCCGATTTTGAAACTCTGGCAATTCCCAAATCAGTTTCTACAAAAGCAGTTTCATTCAGCTGTTGGAAAAGATCAGATATTAGCATAGGCTGGTGACATTAAGGCTGCCTGCAGTAATTTTTGGGCAGCATTTTCTCTGCCAAATAGATTCCTGAAGTGATAATAAATGAAATTCTCAGTATTACTCAAAGTGAATATCTACACATATCTGATTTAGATATGTATTACATATCCCACAGTTTTCATGATGTAGGTGCAAATTTAAGTGTCTGAGGGCCGTCATTCAGTCTTCAAAATTCATTAATACTATGCTTCCTCATGATTTCCATACCCCAGTCTTCTGAGTTTGCTCTTAATTCCTCTTAAGAATTGCCAGAAGAAAAGGCTTATTCTTGATAAGAAAATACTGATTTGAAAATGCTTCATAATATTTTGTGGGGCAGTATAATTTCACCTGGGAGTGTTCCAAGACAACTTGTCCTTGGACAAGTTGTACTTTCCAGAGTGAAAAATCACAGTACAAATCCGTCTCATCATCTAAAACCTAAATGCCATTTACATAAGGATAATCTGGAAAAGGACAGAGTGATCAGGATTGTAAATGTCTGAAAATAAAGATAAGACCAGATCTGCTAGTATGATCTTTCTGTGTGGTGCATCTTAGATGATGGAAAGCAGCTGTAAACTGGTATAAGCAGCATTTGTGATTCTCTGCATCGGTGGAGCAATGCCAAAGAGCTCTCATGTACCAACAAATCCAGGACAAGTGGCAGCTGCATCCTTCTAGACAGATAAAGCTTTTTCTAGTGAAAACAGTTTGAAGAAAACACTTACGTATACACAGTAGGGTAGTTGTTTGTATGTGTCCTTGCATGTGTGTTTACACGTACACAAGCACAACTCTGCGAGTATGTGGTGGGCTTGGTAACACTAACTGGTATTAAATTTACCCATCATCTCTGCTGACAAGAGTACTTGCACATAGACTTGCTAAATGCTAGTCAGAATGCCTAAGTCTTTCATACTATCAATAACGCTTTTTAGACACAGGCAGAATAAAGAAGAAAAATTTAAAAAAGCTTAAAAGCCAGATGAGCACATTAGGTCTAAAGCTAGTAGGACTGGACATGTGGAGGAGAGACAAGAACTGATTGACTGGAGGTGGATGCTGGGACTGGTAGGGTGTGTAAAAAGGATAAAGTCGTGAGGGGATGGAAGTTTGAGTAGTGAGACAGTCTGGAAAATATTGCAAGCGAATTTGTTGTTGTACAATGTAGGGGAAACACGAGAATCTGGATTATGGGAACATATTTGGGCAGGATGGCTAAGGTCCACAGATCATAAGGATTATTCTTATGAGTTAGCATCGAAGTATGAATAAGAAAGACCTTCAGGGACCAGGAGAAGGGAGAATGATGGGAATTGTCCAGGAAGAAAGGCTAGCACAAGAGACCAGGAAGAGGAAAGAAGTGTGGGGTAGGTCAGTTCTGGATATGTCTGTAGTCTGAGAATAGGCTTGACTTGGGGCTCAGAGATGTGAGCAGGTAAAAAAAGAGGAAAATCTCTGAGAAGAGTGCACAAGAAACTGTCTGGCCAAAGAGATGGAAACTGTCTGGGACACGCTTGTTTGCTTTGTGGGAAATGATGGATGGGACATCCAAGCACTGATAGGCCTTTCATGCTCTGGGGACAGAGAGTACTACTGCGAATTTCAGTTGCTAAACTCAGAGTAATCTCTCTTATCCATCCATGAACTGAGTTGTTTTGTTGTTGTGTTTTGTTTTTTTTCCAAGGCTTGTAATTTGTTCATCTCTTTGTAGATTTTCTTACACATACTGAGTAGAACAGCCCAAATTGCGAGTCCCTCCACAAAGCATCCTAGAGCTATCTATCTAGTCTTTCTGAGAAAAAAATGTTCCTTTTTTTTGTTTTGTTTTGTTTTCTGTGGTTTTGTTTGTTTGTTTGTTTGTTTGGTTTTGTTTTTTGTTTTTTTCCTAATACTGAATATCAGTATTCTCAGGAAAACCTTAGATGTTTTGACTTAAACAAAGTAATTCTGAGTCTGCCTGGATAACACCAGTGTGGAAAAATTCTTAATCAAAATTATTATGAAAGTTATGAGTAACTAATAAAAGATCCAAAAACTGGGAGAATCAAGCAACACGAATTACAGGAAATGCTGGAATATTTATGGACACGGACCCACATATTTGTAGAACAACCTCTAGGCTTTTAACTTTCCTGGATTATCTCAGTGGAGGGATCCTTTTAACTGATAACCTAAATATTTTGGTTCAGTATCTTTATAAGCAACCCATGGGTTTCCTTAAAAAAATGCATGGAGTCTGGCACATAATTGGGGTTACAGCTGACTGTACATCTTATTCACTAGAGAGTGTATTTTGCTATAAATGCATTCTTTATGTGTTTGGGAGAAACTGCATTTTGACTTTATGATTTTTTGAAAGATAAGACTGAAGCAATTGTTTATAGCGATGTTTTATCATCTGCTAGCACTTCAACTAGTGCTTAATACGATTGCCGAATGCATCTTTAGTTCAGAAACAATTTATTTTCTCCTATTATCAATGATGTGACACTTTGGGAAATTCTTTCATAGTAGAATTCAGAGAAGCCCCACCAAAAGAAAATTTGTCTTGCTTCATATTTTTAAGCATTAGAATCCTTCATATTGACCTAACAATTATCCAGGATAATGTGTATTGGTGAACAGAGTCAAAACGCATTCAAAATGGCTGTAAATTCACATTCAGCCATAAAAGTTGCACCTACAGTTTGGTGTATAGTATGAAAAAATGAATTACTAGCTATGGGAAGCCAGCAATATTGTGGTGATATTGGGTGGTTAATAGAAAAGACTTTTACAAGCAGAGCTCTTACTCACAGAAGTTACTTGTATTTTTCCAATTATAATGGAGCTGGAAACCTGTTGTTTTAAACATGAATGCTGATTATACAGTTACAGGACTATAGAATAATAAACAAACAAACCAAAGAACCACAAAAAAACCCCAAAAGAGCCTGTTTTCCTTCTACGTTCCCTTTGCTTTTTGTCATAAATAGAATGATGGTACTCACAAACACTTAGATCTTGATTATGATGCCCAGCCTGTAAATACCTGCTAACACACAGCCAGAGGAAACGTGCCATGTTGGTTCATCTGGCTGCAGGTAAGGGCTGTATTCCCTGCTCCTGGGTTATGTTATAGGGCAACCTGTTACACATCAGAATCTGTACTCCAGGAACAAGCATGACTGTGTAGGCATTTCTTCCGGCAAATACTCAAGAGTATGGCATTTACTCAGGAGTTACCAGGAAATGAACATTTAGGACATGAAACCAAGGGATAGGAAAAAAAATATCCAATAGTAAAATGCCAACTTCTTGAATGTTCTTAACCATATCACTGAACTTTGTGAAACTGCTCCTTTACACCAGCTGAAATCTTGGGCAATGATCTTTTAGAAAATAAATCAGTTTCTTTAATAGGCTTGTCAAGGGGAAATGCAACACTATATTCACTGTTACTCTGATAACAACTATTTATTTATCATGATTCTCTGCTTCAACTATGTCCTGCTGCTGCTAGGCATCATCTTTATGCTTCTTTTTACCTAAGAAAAGTAAGATTGGTGAAATCTTTGAGATTCAGTTACAACCGCAGTTGACAGGTAAAAAAAATATACCTTGAAAGTGTGCTTTTTAAAAAAAAAAACAAACACAAGAAACCTCCCATAACTCTCCCAAATTGAGGACCTCAGGAGAAATTCATTAGAAATTGTTGCAAATAGTAGCAGTAAATATATTAGATGTTGAAAATGTAACAGGTTCCTTAGTAGTCTTTAAGTCAAACAAATCTAGGTAAGAAGCAGACACTGGTGCTTCTTTCAGTGCCTGCACCAGCCATAGAGTAAAATATTTGGAAAATATGAACAGTTAATGAAAAATGCTGTAATTTAAAGTGCAAAATATGTTTTATTTATCAGAAATGAAATAACATAGCTCTACCCTTACAACTTCTGTATCAATCTGCCAATTTCTTACCTGTCTGTGGCTTTGAAGTAAATGATAAAATAAAATATTTCCTTAAAAACACTCAAATGATTTGTCTCAGGTCTCATAAACATCTTTTATGAACAGCAATTTGATAACACCTAATGTTACGTAAGTAATACGAATGGTGGTGTAACTATTCTAGATTCTGTATACCAAAGAAACAATGTTTATAGAGATTTTATTAGACCAATATAATTGAAAAATTTAATCTACTTTGGGGCACAGAAACCTTGTGAAGTTTGTCTATTTTTCTTTTCCAGATTGATGTGATGTTAGTGTTACACATATTGTTTTGGAAGGCCCACAGATGCTGAGGGCAAACAATAAGTCCTTAATCTTTTGAGACTTGATTCTGTCTTGCTTATGTATGAGCTCCAAGGAGTGACAGCAACAGACTTGCCTTCCATTCCCAGGTGATCTGGATATTCTGGCACCTTGAATATCTGCAAAGCCATTTTATAATCTTTCTTAAAAGTGGCCTTTTGTCATGATGTATGCAAAGGTTGACAGTAGTTAGATTGTTTATGTGCTGTAATAACATTCCATCTTATTAATTAATAGGATCTCTGCTACTCTGCATTCTCCTGTCCATATCCTGATTCCTGTCTTACATTTTACATTGCATATTTTTCTGTGTCTTTATAGAACTTTTCATGCTGAGATCATGATCCATGACAATTTTTTCTATATCTCAATAGCTTAAGAAAGAGACCTATCATCGGTATCAAAGCTACTGTGGTGGTTTTGATGACTTACTGTGCTGGAAAGCCTGAAGGAGAGAAATAGTGATGCTGCCCAGCTTAGGTAAGCTGTTCACACTATGGAGGGGATTCACCTCATTCTAAGGGAGAGATCTATAGTAGAAAAGATGAATCACCCTCAAAATGTGGGGTTTTTTCTGAATATGAAAAATATTTAGATGTTTCAAATTAGGGGAGATGTATGCTTGTTACATAGATGCCTCTGGTATCTGCTGTGTTTTGTCATAATTTATTATATAAGGAACCAGATCTGCCAGCTCCAGAAAACAAGTATGAATAAGTAAGTAAGTAGATAAATAAATAGATCCATCACCGCTATCTGAAACACACTGGAAAGTTTATGTCAGGCTCTTCTATTGGTGGTTTGAATGCAACTGGTATGCATTATAGGAGCAGAAACTATAAGTGTTAGCAATAACACTGGAAAGCTTTTATAAAATTAAGTAGGGGGTTTGGATCGACTCCCAGCAGCCATGGTTTCATTTCTCAGAAACCAGCAACAGGTTATCTGCAACACCTTTGCTTGCAGTTCCAGCAGAATCCTCATGGTCTGAATGGCTTGTGGGAACTTCTTCCAAGGTATGATCAGTCCCCTAGGTTAAGGCAGCCTTACACAGCTGTGCATGGGTAGTGATTAGTTCTTTCACTAAAATATTGTAATTTAAAATAGGAGTTTTTATTGGTCGACAGTATCTTGGCAGACAGGAGACAGGCAGACCCTTCCTCCTCCCTTAGTAGTTCTTGTATCAGCTGTTTTATTAGAACAGCTCATCATATTCGTAAGCTTCAATGCACAATCTTCTTAACATACTCCCACATAAGGATCTATTGAACAACTTGCATTTTCTCAGCTAGTTTTGAGGATAAACTTTTATCCAAGAGTGCTCATGAAACCTACAATCACTAAAGATTCAAAGATAATAAATGTCACCTTCTTCAGTCCATTACAGGAAGCAGTTTCTTTGCTACTTTGGAAGATAAAAGTTAGGAGGAATAACATTGCCCTTAAAAAGAGTGACAAAAAGGTAGAGTAGTGTGCTAGGACCTCAACTCATAAATATGGTAAAAACTGTGAATTCATTCTTGGAAGGGAGAAGTTGGAGCTAAATCCATGTTAGATGACAAAAAAATAATCAGTTACTAATCATACTAGTAACCTTTAAAATGAAGGAATCCCCTTTCTATGGGCTTCTTAGGGGTTATTTCTTTTCATATTCCTTAAGCACAGGCAACCTTCTTATCTCAATCAGACAAGATGACTGAAGAATTTTTGTAGATAATGCTGTAAGAATTTACTAAATAAAGATTTTATAGGGACTGACTTCCTGAAGTGGTTTGTCCCCTTAAGCTTATTCCTACTTTAAAATAGAATTCAGGGTTGACTTAGGCTTTTGGGAACCTTGCATCTCTAATAATTTGTGAAACTAAGGCTCCTCCACCCCTTAAAGTGTATTGCATTCCAGCTGCCTTAGGTAGCTCTAAAGTAATTTACTTGGATATAAAAAGCAGTATAGTAGGTTTGCATGGCAGTTTGCCCGGACTAATGTAGCTACTTCTAGCTGTGTTAATTAGTCACAGTGGAGCTCCACAGTAAAGCTTGTTTGTTCAGCACTTGCTCAGGTATCTTCTTGCTCCACTGCTTTATGACATAAAGGTATAGTCTTGGGTGCTTCTAAAATTGTAATCACTTGCCAAAGGGAAAATTATCGTAAAAACATTCATGCAAATTCCACATTTTGTACCTGCTTTTTGATTTCTAGATCACATGCTCTCAGTCTGGGCCACCCCCCCCCTGCAATACCTCACTCCATCAGGAGGGAATTTTCAACAGCACTAGGTGTGAGTTGAAGCATGTTTTAGCCCTTGACATGCTGTCAAAATGTGAGCCATAAACTCCATCTCTGTCCTACATGGCTCTGTTAACATTGCAGAACTAGCCCAAATGAAGCATAATTTAAACCTACTTAGAAGCAAAGATGCCTTGAGTAAACAGTTCCTAGTAGAATCCATAGAAAAAGGACTCACCAGGTTGTTTATACCTCTGTAATAATTTGAGGAATATCTGTAGGCTTCCTTCAGGGCTGTATTCAACACCCAATTTGGAAGCAGAGTTGCAAGTACCAAGGGAAGCCATAAGAGACTAGCCTACATCCAATCTTACTCTAGTTCAGCTCTGTATGGTATAGGACTACTAGGAGATCTGCTTCTCCTCCAGTGGAAATATGGTCAGATACAAACTCAGAGAAGCAATACGTGACCTGCACAGTTCACTCCTTTTTGCAGTTTTCTAAAGCTTTTTCTGCTCTTTCCCCCACTCATTAAGCTAAGAAGGATAACAGGGGAAATGCTTAAGAAGTCAATGTGTTGAGAAAGAGAGGCCATTTTGTATTTAGCCCCTTGTAGGTTTAGAATTACTATTCCATGTTTCTTTTCTCTGTGAATGCAGCCCTGGTGAAAGGTGCCAGACTGACATGCCTGGAGAATGAATATCTCTTTTTATGCACAGTCAGAGCCTGAGCACATCAGAGGTTCTGGGCTAATACATCTCCTTAATCCCAAGAGGTAAACCCCTATAAGATGCTTTTGGCAAATGTTAATGATTTTCCCTGAGATGGAACTCAAAGTCAAAGATAAAGGAGATAGAGAAACACCAGGAAAGGCCTCTCTGCCAGGATGATGTGGAAATGTCCTGCTCTTTCATCTTGTTTTGAATGTGCCGACCAGTTTTGTATCAAATATCAGAGCCTTCAACAGCTCTGCAGCTGACCCATGTAGTACAAACAAAAAGCTATAAAAACAAAAGTTTTAGCTTCTGGTCATGCATTTTCTTGAAGACAAAACAACTGTGACAGTTTTTCTTAAAATGGGAATTTTCTACTCATGAAAAGCAGCATTTCAGATTTCCCAAAATAACTGGCATCTTTGCACGCCAGACCTGAGAGGTCTAAAGGAATGTGTCAATTAATTGACTAGGGAACTTAAAAATGGAAATCTGTCAGATGGATGTGTCTGGACTTGAGATGATGAGGGAAAGGAAGATGGAGAGCAATGCGTGTGCTGGCATTTCTATCCAATCATGTAGCTTGGTGTAAGCACTCTGAGCCAGGTGATACTAATGCGGAAGGAGCTATTACTCCCCATCCTCTCTCCTTTGCCAGTCTTAACTGACTCATATTGCTTTGGAAATTCTTGGCTAACATATTCATTCATTTCTCACAGAAACTGTGTTGCAGCCAGAAATAAAACAGAAGACGACTAGTAGTGACATCTCTAAGAAGAATTCATAACACATGACTTCACATCCCTGAAACTTCAGAAAAGTTACTTATTTTCCACTCTGCAATGTGTCTAATGCCTTTGGTATAAAAACTGCATTATCCAACTGCTCATATTAACAGTAGTATCAAAAAGTGTTTAATGGTTATGAATCCTTCATTCCAGCATGCACAATACCCAGGACACTGAGTTACCAACCTCGTACCTGATGGAAGAAGAATGGTCCACCCTGGTAACAGCAGGGAATATCGGAACTGCTTTTCTTTGTGTCTGTGCCTTGAACATTCCCCCATGCAGCTCACAGGACTTCTAGCTCCTTACTGACTCCTCATGAGGTTTTCTGGCTGAATAATTCCACGCATCGGCTTTTCAAAATCATGAATACTTCGACAGTACCTGTGCTCCGTGGCCAGGGTTTCCCTCTCTCACAGCGGGTATGAAGCTGACATTTAAGGTACCTTTTGTGATGGTGGTGGAACTACTTTGAGTCTCTTACCTCTCTCTAATCAACAGTTTTCATCAAATACTTAGAAGATCTACCCTTGAACCACCTGTCCTTCAGAAAAATTAAACTGCTATTCTATGTTACGTTTAAAAACTATTTTGAGCAAGTGACAATTTTTTTGTGTTAAACACTCAAACAGCCTAAGCCTATCTTTGGTGCTAATGCATTGTCTTTCTGGTCAGAAAATCCCCAGCAAAATTGTTTTTCCTTGGAAAATTGACTTTTTAACATAAGGACTATTTTAAACGAAAAATTTTGATGTTGCCTCTGAAGCAAACTCCCTGTCAAACCAAAATGTTTTGAATGTGAAAGTGCTTTATGGTAGTTATGTTTGATGGTGCCTGACTTGAGTGCATGCTTCTTCTCTAGGTCTCCTCTGCTCCCATAGTGCTCAGTCCCCAAGAGAACAGGTTTATGATGCCTAATGGGCATCAGACTTTGCTCTAAGATTGCATGTAGAGAAGAATTGGACCATGAAGAATCATGGAGTAACCTCCCATAAGGCACTGCAGAAATATTTCCAAGAAAACATCTTATTTTTGCACTTTAAGTATTTTGGTTTTTTTGGGGGGCATAGACTCATTTCTGATATCAAACCAGCATATTTTTGGAAGCTTTTCTTATGAATTATTCAGTTTTCCTGTGCATCCTTCTTGCCAATAAAACTCTTAGGTTGGAGACAGATATCTGAATGCTATTGCAAGGGCAATCTGCAGTGCCAGTGTAGAGAAGGTGATGGTGTCAGCCAACTCAACCAGCTGCCATAGTGCTGAGCTGTCCACAAACACAGGAGCATGCCAGAGATGGAGTTATGACCTCAAGAGTCTCAGTCAGCATATTGATTCACTTTTGAGGAGTAATGTATTTAACGACATATGGTGAAGCTAATCTTGTTTATCAGTGCTTCCTCACCCATTTAGTTCATAGTAGGGAATATCACACCAATAGCTGCTGCTGCCACCTTCTGCAGGGCAAGACACTGTTGTGTGTGGTCTGAGGTCTCAACAGGTCAGTGCCAGGCAGAGACTGAAAGGAGGCAAAAAACATCATTCCTCCCAAGTTACACCAAAACAGCCAGCATGTGGTAGATAAATAGTTCAGCTCTGAGAGACATTTCTAGTGGACCTAGAAAACTGCTTTCTTATTTCAGCTCCAGATTTCTTCTTTTTAGTCAAAAGACTCTGTTACCAAAGGTTTGTCTATAATGAACTTATTGACAAATCCCTATATACTGGTACACAGGGAGTCTAGTCTAACTCCTTAACAATTACAGGTTCCCTGTTCTTGCCAGTGTTTCTCCAAGGTTAACACACAATCCAGTGTTTATGCTACTTCGCCTTACCAATAGCCTACATTTTCAGCAGGTAATGTTGTTTCACTGCTCACCTAGGGCATTTGTGCCTGCATGAATTCGGCTGCATGAATTCAGTGCTCCGCTGAGCTGACAGCAATGGGGATTATTAACCACTGACCACAGACATTGTCTGTGAAAGGTCCATATCTTGAACTATTGATTGGCAAAGTAAATGCTAGACTGAGCATGGAAATGAGATCTTTTCTTTTAGCCTTGGCAAAGTTTTGAACATACTCAAAGGAGCCAAATGACTTTTTGATATGGTCCTAAGCTGGCAGCAGAGTTTTACCCTCTGTAACTTTGCTGGCACCTTTTTATTCTCCTGTATTTCAAGACAGCTAAGACTGCTCCCCTTCTGAGGTTTGCCTTTGACTCCAATGAGAGCAGGGACTTATCTCCTGCAGTTCAGTAGCTGCTAGAAGAACATGTGGGTGTACTTGCTAGAAGAGGGATGTCAGCTACCAGCTAGACTGTATCTACTTTTTTTTGTTTTGTTTTGTTTTCCAGCAGGAACTGGTGAATAGGGCAGCCAATTCACCATGTGAAGCCCTTGATTCTAAGGCTGAACCTGCATAACATCTTCATTTTCACACACCACCCTGAGTCATGTTAGGAGGACTACAGGGTGCCAGCTTTCTAATGTCTGTGAGAAGCGGAGCAGCGTTCACACTTCCTGATGCATTAGTCATTCAAATCCACCCTCAGTCTTTCTTCTGTCGTATGTTTATTTGTGCATCAGTAGGTAAGCTCAGAATAAGTTAGAATACCTTCTTGGAAAGAAGGTGCCATGTAAGGCTGCACAAGTTTTGTGTGTTTCATCTGTGGCCCCTGTAAATCTATCAAGGTTGTAAGACACCTGGAAGAAAAAGCTGTTTGCATGCTTGGGAAATGCTTTTGAGAAGCTTTTTCCTCGTTCTTTTACTACAAGAAAGTGGTTCTCCAATATTAGCAAGAAAGAGGGATTAAGTTCAACCATCCAAACTCATCTTTCTCCTTCTGTCCTTCTTGACTCCCCACCTGCACTTCGCTCCTGAAGCTTAGTTGTACGATGTGTAATCACTGCACACAACACACCAGCTGGGAAAGACAGCCTGAATAGTTGTTGGTACCCGTGTCAGGAGCAGGGAAGGATAGGAAATGAAAAACCAAGAAAAACAAAGATGGATGAGAAGGGCATTTTGCTGCTGCTTCTTATAAACTGTGGTTCTCTTGTGTGAAATCCCAGAGAGTGAAAAAGCAGCAGGTAGTTTAGCTACCTCTATGAGTGCAATCTGAGAAAAACAATGTAATCAAACCTGCCTGCTTTTCAGTCTCTACCTTCTGCACGTTATATATATGTGTATGTGTATGAGAATGTGTATGTGTATATGTATATGCATAGGTATATGGCCTGAAGACAGTCATCACCTGTAAGATATGTGTAAAGTCATCAAAGTATAAATTTCACTATACATTTTCTGGAATTAAACTATTAAAAAACAAGCAGTAAAATGCCTGCATAATCCCCAACCCTCGCACCAGGACAAGCATGGGCAGTAACCTTTTCTCTGTTAGTGCAGAAATGCACAGAAAATTAAAGAACTGGGATCAGTACCCTGCAGCAAAAGCAAGTGCTTTGCTGTCCAGTCTAGTGTTTGGAAGAAAATAGGTTCTAGAAAAAGGAGATTTATTTTCTCCAAAATTATCTGATCTTCCCATACACATTAGTAGGAGGTATTTCACAGTGTACTTCAAACACAAAAGTAAAATAATCAACAGAAAAGCAACTCCCATTATTTGGAAGTACACAACAGAAAGTAAAGATGCAATTGTATCCTCAGTCTTTCTGAATTTGTCTCCAACTGCAAAAGCCCTAACAAGCAGAAAACTGCCCAGCGTTTTCTTCCCTCTCTCTCTTTACAGCATTGGCATCCCAAAAAGCAGCTATGCTGTCTCATAGACCAGGAGACTATGTTGTGCCCTTAACCTTCTCCTTCCCACTATCAGGAGCTTTGTCATGTTGGCTGTGCCCTCTCTCACACTGGGAGTGTTTTCCCTGGGACATCAGGGTCTCTGAATTGGAATGAATGAAAATTTGCTCTCTTGCTCAGACACATGCCATGCTGTTGGAGAGTCCTGCACTAGCTGCACTGGAGAGATATGTAGTGGACAAAGAAATGAGTGGGGGCCAAAAGACACAATGCCAGCCAGGCACCCTTCCTCTGCTAACAGCAAGAGAGTGGTCTGACAATGGGAAAAGGTAGCATCGGTGTCTAAATCAGTGTTTTAATTTGAACCAGGAAGGTACTTTTTGCTGATCTCTTCTTGCCCTCATGTTTCTCATTGGTGGTCTCAGATGATGCAAATCATGACCATCTGATATGGAGCTAAACCAGAAATTATGCCAGAGGAATACACTTGATGTGCTTCAGCAAGTAATAGGTATTCAACCCACAGGAAAAATAACAAGAAACTAATCCCAAACACAGTCCCCATGAATGAGTCTACAGTAATGGAAGGTCTGTAGCATTTCATCTGTCAAACCTCTTCTATAGTCTATATTATTTAGCAATGTAGATGGATGCTTCTTTCCTTGCCATCCTTCTGCCCTCCTGTCTTCCTGCCTGCATTATTTAACAAGAAAATGAAATAGAATTTGTGTTATCACAAAAAACAGGTCCCTCACAACCCCAGTTCTGACTCAGAGAAAGCCAGAACTCTATTATCTTGATTTTCAGAGGGAGCCATCTCCAAAACCAGTGGCTAATTCACCAGGGGTGTATCCTACTCACTCAGACAGACCTGATCACCAAAATAACTCTGAGTTACAAGAAGAGACTGCTGGAGGTCTGAGATTAGGAAATGACACTATTCTAGTACTGTGGATTCAGCCAGTGACCAAGAAAAATAGAAACATATGACACCAGTTTTTTTTTGTTGTTTGTTTGTTTGTTTGTTTGTTTTCAACCATAAGGTTAAATTAGCTGACAAGGCCAAAACCAAACCACAGAAATAAAATGAAAAAAAACCAATGCCTTTTTGTTTTGCACAAAAGAAATGCTGCTGAAAGCTTCACCAAAAATTAGGAATAACTCCACTGCCTCTGGCCCAGATTTGGAAAAAGACTGTAAATCTTAAAGAAATATTTACAATTAAATATTCTCTGTGATTAAACTTGGGTGCAAATACTTTAAGGATAACATAGGTTTATTTAATTTAACAAATCTTAGTTATTTTATGACAAAGAATATCTTCAGGTAGTTCATCCTTAAAACTGTCTCCCACTGAGGACTAAGGAGAGTGAAGTTACTTCATAGTTGTCAAAGACAGTTTTTGTGGGTCAGGTGATACATAACTCACTGCCTAAGCCATATCTCCAACCTTTCAATTAGCTATAGGCTAATAAGGGTTTCCTCACAGAAGTGAGCTAAAGAAAATTCTGTTAAAGAGAAAAAGCCTGAAATAGTGAGTCGAGAAGAGAGCAACATAAATAACCTATACCGATGTGTAGTTCTAATCTTTGTGGTAGGTAAAAATTTTGTTTCTAGAACCCATAAACAAAGGACAAAAGAAGTTCTGGCTAAAATGAAAAGCTTTGTGAAAAGCTCACTCCTACAAGCCCCATGGAAAGAAATCTTTCATCTCCGCAGATAATGGAACTATCTATAGGAAAGGGAAAAAACAGAGATTAAATGTGAGATTCACCTAATCTAACTTCCTCTCTTTGAAATTTAAATGTCTAAATTAAAACAGTCTTCTTGGCTCTCTATATTGAGTATAGAGTGGGAGAAAAGTCTCTACAGAGTCACCTGCCTTATACATGTATGTGTTGCCTTCAAGAAGTGTACACATATATCCAGTGACTTCTTAGCAAATTCACATAGGCTTAGTAGAAAAAGTTTGACCAAAAAAGTTCAAGTACACTCGATTTCACCGGTCAGAGAGTTGACTGGTTATACTCAGGGAGAGGCAAAGGCAGTGGTTGGCTTTGACTTTGAGAATTACCTAGCAAAGAATCCTATAATCACAGAATCATAGAATATTTTGGGTTGGAAGAGATCATCAAAGCTCATCCAGTGCCACCCCTGCCATGAGCAGGGACATCTTCACCCAGAGCACGTTGCTCAGAGCCCCGTCCAGCCTGGCCTGGGATGTCTCCAGGGATGGGGCATCCACCACCTCTCTGGGCAACCTGGGCCAGTGTTCTGCCACTCTTATTGTAAAACATTTCTTCCTCATGACCAGCCTAAATCTCTCTTCCTTTAGTTTAAAACCATCACCCCTTGTCCTATCGCGACAGGCCCCACTAAAAGGTCTGTCCCCATCCTTCTTATAAGGCCCATTTTAAGTACTGAAAATCCACAATGAGGTCTCCTCAGAGCCTACTCTTCTCCAGGCTGAGTTAGGAATTAGTGTCTTTTTTCGACTATTGCCATAATTAGTGACTATTTTCTATTTAAAAGACCATGGTATGTTCTTGTAAAGTAGTTGTCCTATCAACATGTGAAGCCAAATTCTGAAGAATGCAAATCCATGGACATTGGGGTGGGTTTTTTTCCCCTTAACTCACTAATTTCATTATTTACTGCAAGTGATAAAGCTAAATCCACTGTAGAAACATTGAATCCTGCAATGTGTTATGGATTTCCAGTGGTGAACTATTAGGTGCTTTGCAATTAGCACAGCATGAAAGAACCATCACTTCTATGGATCTGCCAGTTCACACTTTGCTCTAATGAGACCCAAGATAAATTGTTTTAGTTTCGGTGTATTGGCTACCAGATTGATGCTGATCCATAGCTCACTCAGACTTCTGTAATTCCAATAAACTTATAGTATGTGGAGATCTACCTCAGATTTCTGTAATTTCAATAATCTCATAGTATGTGGAGATCTACCAACTATAAATGTGTAAAACTCACTCATGCTTCTCCAGAAGCTAAAGCCAGAAAGAAAAGCACATATATACCATTGAGGTTTATTTTGGGTGTTTGGTGTTGTTTTTTGTTTGGTTGTTTGTTTTTGTTTTGTTTTGTTTTGTATTTTTTTAAATTTATTTTTAAAAATTTTCTTTCCCTTTTCTGTTCCTGTGTAATATGACACATCCCTTTACACTGGCATTTTTCCCAGAGATGCAACAGGGCAGAACTTGACCCAGTGTCTTAACTGTAGTGTTGGAATTATCCTTATTAACAGATGACACTATTTCTCCTTCTCAAAGTGCAAAATGCGGAGTAAAGAGGGTGAAAGGAGAGAAGCAGCTCTGTTAATGTCCACATCATGTTTAATAAACCTTGTCCAGAGAGGAGTCTGACAGTGCACTTTCTATTCTGGGTCCATTTGTACATATTCTTCACAAGAGGCAGCATATGAATGAGGTTGCTGATTGTTGCTGTCGGCATCCAGGGTGGCTGTTACAAAAGAATGGATGAGGATATTTCTCCGCACATCAGCACTTCCCAAAACTCACGTCAGTGATTGCACTCTGTAAAGTGTTAGTGGTCGTGCTGGGTATGTAGCATGACATGTTAAATTCTGGGATCTTCCTTAATAGGTACGGGATGGGGCTTTGAGAAGCTTGGAGGAGGTGGGTCATAATTTCACAGAGCCTGCAGAGTTGGTAGGTATAGCTAGATGATGAAATAGTGACTATGATTAAAAGAAAATATAAAAAAAATAAACAAAGGTAATCCTACCTGAGTTTCTAGTTCTGATGGGGATATATGAACTGAGTGCCACTGACTTGTCAAGAGATGGGAGCAATGACTGACCTAGTGGTCTGCCTGTGCTCTCCAAACTGCCCTAGGAACTCTTTAATGGGACATGATGATCCCTGGCACTGGTAAGGTGCTGGTTAAATTCTTGGACATGAGCACAATCCCATGCTGTACAGTCACAGTACAGTACGGTCACAGTACAGTCACACTGCTGTACACACAGCAGTGCTCTACCAGTGCTTTTTTGGTCACATTAGAGAAAAGTTTCACAAGATGCTGGAGAAAGGGAATGGTGGGTCATTCCATCACTGGCCTTTAATATCTGATGCTTGATATGTCTCCTTTTAGAGGCACATGTAAGAGTGCTGAGGGCATGCTTGTCCCTACAGGAGGTCAGACCTGGCTGCTGGGAGTATCCCCCATGCCACAAGGCCACAGGGACAGGCCCCCAACAATCTGTGGGGAGGCTACAGCAGGATCTACCTCAGTACAGGGCAGCTCTCACCTGGAGAACTGATCTGAGCTGCAGCCCTTGACACATCACAGTAAAATATCAGACTGTAACAACAGTGTAAATTAAACAAACAATTAGCAAAGACCTGTCAGAATAGATACATAATATATGGACAGTATTTTAAAATTACATATATAGTGTCGTGGTTGAGACAGACAAACGACACAGACCAAGTTCTTCCAGGATGAAAGTAGTAGATGCCATTTATTGCCACAAGTACATACAGTTTTACCAATTCATGTGTCTCTACACTATTGGTTACAAGTTACAGCAGTAACTTGTAATTGGCTAATTGGCAAAATTGGCTAATTTTGCTGTCATTGATGTTATTCTTCTACTCCCTTCTCTCTCATGGGTACATCCTTAACATCTTCGGATACCCCTTTACTCCCATCTTTCTCACGGGTAGGCCTTCATATCTTCAAGGCTAATGTCTGTTCCCATGCCCTCCATCAGGGAATCCATGGACCCACTGTAGTCCCCCACAATATAGTAACTTTTTTTTTTTTTTTTTTAAAGTCAAGTTCTTCATTATTCATGCAAGTCTGAAGTGTTTTCATAAGAGCTGTACCCAAAGCAGGACTGCCTCAGGGACTGAAATTTGAAGGCGTTTAATCAATGATAAACTGATTGAAAAAATCCTCAAAAGTTTATGCTGTATCTTTTCCTGTCTCTGTCTTGATATTTTGAGGTCATATTCTTCGGTTCTTGAGATGCCCATATATTCTCTGCCTGGAGTACACATACGGAGTTGAGAGGCTGGAGAAAATAGTGTGCTTTAGGATATATCACAGAATCACAGGATGGCTGGGGCTGGGGTTGGAAGGGACCTCTGGAGATCATCCGGTTCAACCCACCTGCTAAAACAGGTTCACCAGAGCAGATCGCACAGCAATGTGTCCAGGTGGGTTTTGAATGTCTCCAGAAAAGGAGACTCCACCTCTCTGGGCAGCCTGGTCCAGGGCTCTGGCACCTCAAAGGAAAGAAGTTTCTCCTCACATTCAGATGGAACATCCTGTGTTTCAGCCTGTGCCCATTACTCCTCATCCTATCATTGGGCACCACTGAAAAGAGTCTGGTCCATCCTCTTGAAACCCATCCTGGAGATATTGATAAACATTGATGAGATCCCCTCTCAGCTTCTCTTCTCTGGGCTGAACAGACCCAACTCTCTCAATCTGTCCTCATATGAAAAATGCTCCAGACTCCTCATCATCTTCGTAGCCTGCTGCTGGACTCTCAGTAGTAATTTGTTGTCCTTCTTAAACTGGGGAGACCAGAACTGGGCTCAGTGTTTCAGAGGCGGCCTCACCAGGACAAATTAGCTGTAAGCTTCACTCAAGGAAGAAAGGACCATCACAGCAGTAACCTGATTCCTAGCCAATGCAACAGAAATCATTTGCTTCTCTCTTCTCTGTGAACTGATATATATATTGCAACATATTCACACATACCAAGGTAGCACTGTCAAGTGAAACAAGTTAGGATTCCTTTGCAGAAGAAACCTAATGGGCTAGGAACAATACTGCCTCTATGGGTAGCTTCCGGCTGTTTTTCAGTGGTAACTGACTTCTGTCAGGTTGTTTGTTTTCTGTGGGAATTTCTAAAATTTCTTTTCATGCTAATGCTAATGTCACCTTAATTTCCCCTTCTAACACGTCAAGGAGAGCTTGGTTTTTGTGTTTTTAGGAGCTAGCCAATAGGTCATTGTCTCTACATGATAGACCTCCAACAGAAAGGAAGCTCAGTCCAGTCAAACTGAAGTCTGAACACCTCTTCTTGGATCACGAAAAGTAAGCTTTTGGCAAAATTGTGTTAGATTCTTGCTTAATGAAAAAAAAAAAGTGACATGTGATTCTTTTTCTTATATACCATTTAGAAAAGAGTTTATACATCACAGGCCATTATTTCATGTATCATGAATATTCAAAAAGTACAGATGGGAAGGTTCTTAATTGACCTCCTAATCTCATACACTGCACTGAAAACAAGAAATAATGTGTAGTGAGGCCACCTCTAACAGATGTTTGGTTTAAAATCTCCAAGAAAGGAAATTCTGCAACCCATCTGGGAGCCTATTCTCATGCTTCCTTACACTTTTAGTTAGAAAGTTTTTCCTAGTATCTAACCTAAATCTTTGTTGCTGTAAATTAAGCCAATTATTTCTTGTTTGACCCCTACAGAACTCCCTGAACACTTGACCACTGTTCTGTTCTTTACTTCCTTTGTTACTACTGTAAAAACAACAGCTACTAGAAGACTGTTATCATGTCTTCATTTAATCTTTTATAGATAAATACATCAAATTATTTTAACATTTTATTTTAGGATGTGCTTACTAAACCTTTTATTGTTCTTCAGTCTCCTTTGGACTTTTCCTAGTTTGTCTCAGTTTTTCTTATAGTCTAATGCATAAGATCTTTACAGATAAAAGCATGCTTGCCTGTTATATAAATCTTCTAATATATTTTCACATTTCAATATGCCTTTTAAAAAATGGTATAAAATTTTGTTTCTTAATCTGTTTGTGATTTGCCATATTCCTTCAGATTTGGTACTGCTTTTTGGCAGCACAGTCAATTTTTTATCTCTGTGCTGGATTTGCTTCCTTCAAATGTAACATAGTTCATTTTTTAAATTAAATTTAATTTGTTGATTTCAACCCAAATCTCATGTTTACGGAGTTCACTCTGTATTTTGACATTTGAAAATACTACTTCACAGATGAAATGAATTCACATACCCCTGTGAAGCACCACTGACCTGAATAAGACTTCACTTCAAGGATCTTTTTAATTGAGATTCTGGATCAGGCCCAGGTATGGAATCATTACACGGTCAATTATATGCCAGTCTGCCACAACAGTGTTTCAAGCACATGTACTGGCACTTACTGTGTGTGGGAAATAGGATGAAGAGGCAGAACTTAAAAATATCTAGACTGACATTTCTGCTTTTTCGTAATATTCTAGAGAAGCTTCTATATTTCCATTTTTGTATATATGTGTATATATATATATGATCTTGTGCACCCAACATTCATTTGCCCACACACTGTCTGTTTCGGTTTTTATACATTTCTGACACACAACAATCCTTCTCTGCTAATTGTTCAGGGTTTTTTGCCTGCTCCAGTGATCTCTTACACAAAATTAATATTTTTGCATGTTGTCTTTTTTCTCTCCTTGCAATTATCCATTTAGACTAATGGATACTCAAAAGTAAATGATATTTTAAATCAATGAAGCTCAATAGGGGTGACTCAGTATTATGCTAATTTGGCTCTTGAGTCCTTTTCTATGTTGCCCAGGTTCATTCAGGTTTAAGACTGAAGAACAGGAGCTTTTTTGTTACAATGTTTGCATGAATTTTCCATTTGTATTGACATGTAATGGCTGATATTTGTGTTTAATGAACATTTAACTGGAGGTGGTATCTGGTGTTGTCTCCATAAAGCTTGAAAGCTGTCCTAGAGGCAAATAAATATTAGCATCCTGGCTAGGGGAGAAGTTAAGTAAAATAACAGTGATGAATTAAGAAAAGAGAGGGAGAAAATATTTTTCAGACATCACAAAGTTTTCTCCAGATTTATGATAAAACTAAAAAGCACTTTCAAGGTGGGATATTGCAAATGCAGAAAATGTGTCTTCATATCTCCAATATGTGTCTCCGCATGCTTCAAATGAATGTGACTGACAGAAGTGTTACCAGAAAAATTGTGGCCAAGAATCAAAAAGGGAGTGCTGAGTTTTTAAATGTGTGATTCCTTTCCATGTAATTAAGGCAAGAAATGTATTTTCTTTTTTTTCCCCTTCTCTCTCTCTCTCTCTCTCTGCCTTGCTGTGGCTTTGGAAACTTTTCCACAGACATAGTACTCTGAAGGCAAGCTTAACCTTTAGTGTGGTTTATCATTCTGAGGCATCTGACGAGGAGAGCAGATTGATGTATCTTCTCTTTAAATGTCAAAAAGTCATGAGTCGTCATCTCCATGTATCATCTCAGTTTCTGAAGACACAGGGGAAGTTTCCTTCTAAATGTTTTTCTAGAAAGTCTGCACAAAAATGATTGATTTAAAAGCAATAAGATATGCTTACTCTGATAATGGAAGACAGACAGTTTTGAGAACTTTGACAGTTACAAGTTTGACAGAGAGTCTTGCCTTCTAAAAGATTCTTATTTTCAGAAAATCCTGTATCTAAATAAATAAATCCACTTACAGACAGCACAAATTAAACATGCAAAATTAAACCACTGAAAATCTGAAGCTGCATTTAAAATCTTCCCCTTAGACACTAGATTTCAGTCATATCCAATCTGCTTCCAACGTCTTAAAGCCGATAGTACCTCTGATCAAAATCACTGTCCATCGGTCAAGTTTTCTTTAATGCCATCACTGTTTTTTTACCAGCTGAACCATTTTACCAAAGAATTAATCAGGAATCAGGAATCAGGATGACATTCAGCATAAGCTTCTTGTCAGCCTGAAATGGGGCAAATAATTGTCAAAAAAAATAAAACAAAATTTTTAGTTCATTATATTTAGAGTAATAAAATTAGAACAATTATTTTGATTATTATTTTGGTTATATATTTCTTTTATTTTGATCCATATCATTTTTATTTATAATTGTTTGATGCTAGTGGCAGAGACCAAGATTGTGTCAAAGTCTGTATCAAATAATAAAAAATCCTTATAGTGGAGACACAAACCATAGTTGATTGACAAATCTATTTGCTACAAAGTAGGAGATATTACATCAACCTTTGCTGGACTGAATGAAGACAGTCTTTATTATTGTAAGCAACCTGAGCAATCAAAGAATCAAATGCAAAAGCCATGAGTAGGAAGCAGCAGACACTAGTCAGAGACGCAAAGCAGAATGACACGTGGAAATTAAAGCGCATACTGTATTTTTCAAACTCTAAATTGAATTTGTGGGGATAAAAGTGATGAGGATAAAAAACAGACAAGGAAAAAAACCCAAAAAACAGAACACAAAAACCCCCAGACCTTCTCAAATCCAATCTTCTGAATTGATTTGAGAATTATGAAGCTTGAAACTCATTTTGGATCATTGAAATTTATGCAACTGAAGGGCAAAATCCAAATTTCACCACCTGTGAATCCTAAAGCCTGGAAAAGGGGAATCAGGGCTCACCTGTGATGTTTCATAATGACTCAGATCAACTTAACTTTTCCCTAGGCCACTTTCATGTGACTGCAGAGGGTCTACACCTTTGATGAGAGTCTGTGATAAGGGAAGAGCTGACGAATATGAGCTGAAAGACAGTTGGCACAAGACAGTATATCAGGTACTCCATCTAACTGGAATTCATCACACCATGTTTTAAGTGGACACCTGGAATGCTTATGGTAGTAACAGTCCTCTAGATGATCAATTAAAATAGTCTTGATTTGGTTCTAAGTGGTCACAGAATTTGTTGCAGACTCTTCAGTCACAAAGTTGTCAAATGACTTTGACTCATATTTTGTTCAATGGTCTGTCCAGTGTTAATTTTTGTGAAAGAGTAATAATTAACTATGGTTAAATATATTGGAATTGACAAGTTGGTGTGCTAGCCCTAATTTCTAGTTTTAGTTTTCAGATGGTTAGTATTTGTTTTGTCTTGGTCATTAATGAGATCAAAAGTTGCTTAGCCAAAGCACTACTGTGATTTTCAAAACACATTTTAAAGAAAAAAGTTGTAGACATATCTGTTTACCCTGAAGTGTCTTTAGAATGGCCTTAGCATAGAGTATCATTGACATTTATTTTAAATCCTGTTCATAATATCAATGATATTTCAAATGATTATTAACTCGGATGTTTTCCCTGTGCGAGAAAAACAAACCAAATTGAATTTACTTTCTCAAATGTTTTTATGATCCTCATTTAGAATTATTTTGATATAACAGTCCTGGAAGCAGTCATACACATAATTGCATGCAGACGAGTTTGTTACCCCTTCTATTGTGAAGAAGACTGGATTCTAATGATATTACTGTATATATATATATATATATATTTTTTTTTTTTTTTATGTCACTGATCTTGATAAGGCCTGTGTTGTTTTGCTACCCATTAAAAGAAGAGATCTTTGCATTTCTGCATTGTGCAGCTACATCTTTGGAACTTGCAGGCTTGGAGTACTCAAACTACTTGTCTTTACAATGGATATTTGCTGAATTTCCATGATCATTAAATCCCTTCTCTGAACACCCAGAGTCTTGAACAAGATTTTCCATTGAGCATGTGAATGGGTTTCTGTCTGTTTGATTTACTTTAAGAGCATAACAATTGAGTGAATGACATAAAATGAAGAAAAAAATCCAAGCAAGACACAAATTACAGCGGACTGGAGGAGTGTGCAGAGCAAAACTATAAACCCCTAAGTGGCAGCACTAATGCATCAAGAGGGGAAAGGGACCTAAGACAAATACGTTAGATGGTTGGGAGGTGTCTGGAAACTCTTGTGAATGATGGTAGACAGCATATTGCATGTGGGTGTCTACTGTGATCTGCTTCCCCCCAGCAACACATGAGCTGTACCTGGTCTCAAAGTCATATTTCTTCATAGTTATAGTTTTTCAATGTGCTCTTTCATTTTATGCTCTGTGCCCTCCTGAAATGTTACAGATGAAATGGTTTATGGTCTGTTCTGAACATTTTATTCCTAGAAAGATATCAACAAACTAGAAGGAATTTCAAGAGGAGTCATAAAGAAAAGCTGTGGAGCTCATCTGCAGTGAAAGAAAATATGCACAATAGGTAACAAAGGCTAACTGTGATAACTGCAATAGCTGCCCACTGCCCAGCAGGAAATTCAGCACATCTTTAAAAAATACCTTAATCATAGTTCTTTTTTTAGGAGACATTTTGATTTGTGTAATAGTATGTTTGGGTACTTACCAAGATAAAGAAAGGGGACAGAACAATAACTTTAGTCTCTGCTAAGCTTAGAAAGGGGAGGGGATGATATAAACTGTTTGTTTGAAATGTTCAAGATTCCTCAAAAAGAAAAAAAAAAAAAGTAGAAAAAAAAAAGAAATAAACCCCTCAATTTTGAACATGGAAATGGTATATGAAAAATTACATCCAGGTTAATGAAGAAGGTAATCTGGATAAAATAAATTCTCAACTCCAACTCTGCTGCAGAACTATCAGGTTTTTCTATCTCACTCTCATATTTCATTTTAGGCCAATGAATTTGATGGACTTTTACGCTGGTGACACTGAGATCAGAGTTTGAGGACAATAGTAGAATAGAAGAGGAGATTAGATCATGGTTTGGCTAACTGAACCTCTGTTATCACTGACGTTGTGTCAGAGAGAAAGGCCCAGTGTCAGAAACCAAAGTGACTCTGGGTTAGTGCTGTGAGGTGAACTTGTTTTCCATTTGTGTGATGAGAAAAACACACCTGGAAATGAATGAAACATGATGAGTAGAGGATAGCAAAACTCAGTTGTTGTAGATTTACTATTTAGAATAGGAACTAAAATACAGCACCTAATAATTATGGTTGTTCATATCTTTATTGCTTAGACACTTATGTCCATGCAGTTAAAAGTAATCAGTGAACTCACATGCTTCTATTTGAGCATTCAAATAGAAACCAAGAAATCTTCATAAAGTAAGGAGCATCTAATCTCTGAACATTAAATCACAGCAAGACATTTTGATTTGGGCATTCAAATCCTGAAGTAATCATAAAGCTCTCAAAAAAATCCATAATACAGGTTTTATTCTTACCTAACAGTAGGTTCCCACAGTTATCTTTGTGTTGTTTGAACTTACAGGGCTACAATTACACTACTCCTCAAAATACAGATGAAGGTGTACTATATTATAAAACATAATTTACTAACAAATATTTAGGGAAAAATCATTGATTTTGATAGATTGTATATTACTTCAGGTGATATAACTAATGACAAAATATAGAGAGAGACTGACTTTGTTCTTCTGAATTCATACCTGAAAGTGTCACTAGTTTGCTGAGAGTGTTTACGTTGTGCTTACAATCCCAGAAAGCGGCAGACAGTAGGTTTGCTCTGCTGATTCTTCCAAACTGTTCTTTTACTACCAGTCCATTTTTAAGCCTTTCTTTTAGTATTTCTTCAAATCTTGAGTTCAAGTTCTGTCAGTGCCTATCAAACCAAGAATGACACTTCTGGGCAAAGCTTATTAAAACAGTCATTTAGCACTGTCATCATATATTAGAGAAGGAATTTTAATTTGTCAGGTAGCAAACCTGCTTAGAAAGATAACAACACAATAGGTATGGAAAACAATTTCTGTTAAATGATGTGCCTAACTCATGACTAAACGTTGTGTTAGCAGTGGGTGCTTTGTTCCTTTATAGAGTTTTAATGCCCCAATAGATACAGCCTGTGGCTTGGTAGGTTGTGCATATCAATGTGTAGGACACTTGGATGTCAAAAACAATTAGCTGTGACAATCAGCCAGTCAGCAATCTTGAACACCTTCCAGCTTTGCTCCATTTATGGTCATCAATAAATAAAGCAGTGTTCTTAAAGCTGTGTTTCCATTTATTTTTTTCTGCCAGCTAGTGCCAGGCATTTTAATGGAGCGTCCCAACATTGCTTCTCTATGGAAATTATTTGCATCAATGTTGTGGGTTTTTTTCCTCCAGCATAAAATGGTCTTTCTATTTTTTCATACTCCTTTTGCTTCATGAGCATAACAGCTTCATAGTAAACAAGGAGAGGGCCCTCATGATCATTACTATAATTTACTTGGGTTTGTTGATGCTTCTTTATAAATAAATACTTTTATTAAAGAGGGAAGGAGGGAAAAATTCTGCTTCTACAGCTGCTGGTCTCCAGCTCATTCTCTGAAGAAAACTGACAGTCTCCAGATAAATATTACAGCTGTTCAAATTTTGAAGTGAAATGTGATTCAGTCTGGTGCTTACAACTTTAAATGGGATTTGGGCATAGTCATTTTTTTCTAACAGAAAATGAATGCTTTTTTTCCATGTCACTTTTCTTCTTCTTTTACAGATAGGTTCAGAAAATGCAGAAGATGACTTCTCACACCTCTCTTCTTTCCAGTTCTTTCAGGAAAAATTAGCTTTTCCATCCATAAGCATGAACGTTATTCAAAGAATCTTGACAGCTGTAACAAAAAAAAAAATAGCAACAAGAACAACAGCAACAAAAAAACAACCCTGAAAACCCCCCCATGACATTATGGAAAAAGTGCTGGGATGTAGGAGATAAATCCTATAATTCACATCCTGCCTTTCACGTGTACTTTCACATGTGATTTCAGGCAAATGACTTGATCTCTCCAGTTCTGTATCTGTATGGGCTCAGCAAATATATTTTACTATATGTATACAGAGCAACTAATATTCTTATCACTGCTGTTCTATTCTGTTACAGTTTAGATAAAACTATCATTACAAGGAATTAACAGTGTTTAATACAAAATCAATTTTATATACAAGTTACATTTATTCCGAGAAAAAAAAAAAATGGAGAAAAAAAAATCTATGAATTTTCAGCTTATCTGGACAGACTTTTGTTAGACGTTTCCTTGGTAACTTTTGCTGCAAGAAACCTTTAAAGATAATTTTTCATTTGTGAGTAGAGAATCTTGAAATAAGACAAAGGGTGTTGAGAAGTCTTAATACAAAGGCACAATGTATCCTAAGAAAGGACTCATGATGCAGCTTTTATGTCTGAATCTCTGAGGAAAAATTATTCTGCAAAGAAAAGCACAGCTTGAGAGCAAAGATGGTCAGATGAATTAACACACAAAGGTAGAAGCATCAAAGCAGCTAGGTCTTGTTTTGTTGTTGTTGTAAGTGTAGGGTTTTTTGTTGTTACTTTGTTTTGTTTGTTCTTTGTTTAGTGTTTGTTTTTGTTTTGTTTTGTTTCATTTTGGTTTTTTTTTATTCTGAGACACTGCACTAAGCTCAATAACACTTCTCTGGCTGATAAAAGTTGGGGCAAGAGGGAATATTTTGACTTCCTTCACAGAAGCACTTCTTAAGTAGAGTAGATATGTCATGAGAGATGACAAAGAGTATTTTCTAGAAGGAAATGACACAATTAACAACATGTATAGAAAGCAGAAACAGTCAACAAATATTTCTGCTCCATAATTAGAAATAGCCAAGAATAATGTAGAACATAGAGGTGATGAAGTACCTTTCAGTCCACATACCATGTACCAAGGATAAACAATGAGGAATTTGTGTGGCCTGTATGATTTACCCATCCCAATTCCAAGTGTTGACAAATGTGTTGACAAATCCTGAGGAACACGCAGAAGAAGCTCAGAAGAGTGACAACAACCTGTAAAACCTGTAAATATCAAAAAGGGGTATTTTTTAAACAATATTTCTGTTTTTCCAGGCCAAAGGAAAAATAATGAAATCTAATTAATGAAGATTAAAGGCTTGGACTTTAAGTAATACCAGTGTACTTTATGGCCGAAAACAAATTTAAAAAAAATAAAATAAAAAAGAAGCAACATTTTTGAGGAGATTAGAATTTTGGATGCCAAAAGTACTTGAATTGTTCAAGTTGTTATGAATTGTTACATCACTTAAACTTTTGTAAGGATTTAGAACCCTGTGACATTCAAATTAAAAAAATAACACTGTACTTTACTAAGAAGGAATTGATGAATGGCAAAAGTGAAAAATATTAAGGAGTGGTTTTTCATGGAGAATTTTCATTATAGGTTTTCCTAGTGGGAAAATTCACCCATAGAAAATGTACCTGACACTACTCAAGATTTTTGTCCATGATCTAGTAATAAGTCTATCATCACTGTCAATAAAGTCTGCTGTTGGTGCAAAGACTAGAGGAAAAGTGAAAAATTGGTCAGTCAGATATAGTGACGGAGACTGGCTGGTGAACTGGTTTGTTCAGTCAAGATGCCACTTCAATTCAGATAAATGCAAAGTTGGGGCAAGAAATGCAAGTCATTCCTACAACAGAGGAGTAGTTCTCCAGAAGATGATGTTATTTAAGAGGTTTAGAGACCACAGTAGAACAAGAATCAGTGGTTGCTCCAGTAGTTTTCTGTATCAAAAACCAGTCATACCAAGTCTTGCATATGGCAGCAGTTGAAATAAAAAAATCTTGTTCTATAGTACTCAAGAGATAGATATTAACATACTACCTATAGTTCTAGAGTCTACAATTTCAAAGGAATATTATAAAATTGGAAAATAAATCTATTATAGTTATTCAAGATCTGGCAAATATGAATTGCAATGAATCATCTGGGTTTTTAGCCTTTTTTGGTCTAGCAGAGAAAGGCCCACTGAGAAGTCTGGACACTAAAGTTCATTAAGATGGGAAAGACCTGTTTTAATACAGTGATTAATCAGTAATTAAATGTGAATGCACCCAAGAAATTTAATAAATTTATGCTGGATTCTTCTTTCCTGACTTCATCATACCAGAGGTCTAAGAGGATGTGTTTTGGTCACCGACAAGCTGTTAACTTCATAAAGGAATAATGCCATGAATCATCAATATCAGAGGTACAAAAAAGTTCAGTCTAGAGGATGATACCATAATGGTGCCTGTTACGGAAAGTGATGGTTATGTGAAGGGCAAGTTGGGCACTCCTGACCAAAAGCCAACATTGAGTGTGTCAGCATTTATCTCAGTTTGAGTAGGTTTAGGCTTGTGGCAAGATCTAAGTCTGAGTAGTAGGGTAATAATTCCCAGTGGCCTATCATTGGCATGAACGACTGATTTCCATAGCAATATGCATAATATCATAGATAAAACAGAAATTACGTTTGCAGAAATTGTATATTACAAGTTCCTCTCTCTCTCCTTATTCCATCAGGGTGAGAGCTGTTGATAGAAGAGCTTTATAGCTATACCAACTGATGATTTTCTTTGTAGAGGTACTGAGCTAAATCCCAGCTACATCAGCCAGCAGAACAGCTATCACAACAGCAGCTTCTGTGTTGGTAACCAGACAATTTTCTTTACAACACTCCTGAGTATATATTTTATGTACTACTGCTAAAAATATCAACTTAATTCCTTCTTTAGTAACCTCTTCCAGAGATCATGCATCAAATTACATATCGTATTTCATAAATAATGATCTTACAAGGAAATTTAGCTTGATGTAAAAATAAAATGTCAATCCAATTTTTCTTCTGCAGAAATGTCCTTATGCCAAGATAAAATGAATCCTTCACCATATGGCTGTAAATGAAACAGAAAATATGCTGCTATATTAACGAACTATCCTGATGGATTTATTTTTCTTAGCAGTTACACTGCTAAAACATATCTATGGTTAAACTGCGACCAACTCTGCCTAATATTTCGTATTTTAAACAGCTGGCAATGAATGTGAAGAATTTGTCATATTGTCACAGCTGATGAAGTAGGGCTTTATGTTTCTAATACTGTTTGAAAATGATTAAATTTAGAAAGACTGTAATTCTAAAATAAATGTAAATATTTGTTTGACACTGATTATTAACAATATTCAAATTAACGATTATTACTTAATTATTAAGACTGAAGTGATAAAGAGCAAAGGCAAAGTTTTTTTTTCCTTCCTGAATTTCTGAGCATGTATAAAGAAGTTTGATGTTGGAGATATTCATATTAGTCTTGTTTCAAAGCTGTTTGGATGTGTATTTATTTATTTATTTATTTATTTATTTATTTATTTATTTTCTGATGTGTGAGGGTGCCAGAACACTGGAACAGGCTGCCCAGGGAGGTTGTGGAGTCTCCTTCTCTGCAGACATTCAAAACCCGCCTGGACACATTCCTGTGTAACCTCATCTGGGTGTTCCTGCTTCGGAAGGGGGATTGAACTGGATGATCTTTCCGGGTCATTTCCAATCCCTGACATTCTGTGATTCTGTTTGATTCCTGACCACAAGGAATTGAAAAGCAGAATATACTAGAAAAATGAAAAGAAAAGAAAAGGAGAAAAAAAGAGGGAGAGAGCAGTAGAGTCACTAAGCAAAAGTTTTTGCTTTCAAATCACTGAAACAAAATTTATGAGATAAGTGGCCTCCAGCATTTGTACTACAGCTTTGTTTTTCCAGTGTTCCTTAGAAAAGCAGAGAAGAAAGTCTGTACCTTTTCATGTGAGCATCCATTGTTTGTAAAATCACTGAGATTTCACTTTAAAGCAACAAATGAAATATTAACAAGTTCCATCACAGAAAACATTGGTTCAGAATATAACAGTTGATGCAGTTTTATGCTATCTCATGGGTTAAGCTTAAAATAATTGGGTGGTTGAACATTATTCTGCACCTGGTACTTCTGTGTTTGTGGAGGAGACAGCGTGGCATGTTGTTACCTCACCACCTCATCAAAGTACTACTGTTGGCTGTAAAAGTGTCTTTATGATCATGATCTGCAGCGCACAGTTACCCACTGAGCTGGAAGGGTAATTAATCAATAATATAATCACTTAGACAGTGCCCCAGCATCATCATAAAACTGCTTTTAGGAAATGTGTTGTGGTTAGTAGATCAAGAGAGGTCCTCCTTCCCCTCTACTCCGCCCTGGTGAGACCACATCTGGAATATTGTGCCCAGTTCTGGGCTCCTCAGTTCAAGAAGGACAGGGAACTGCTGGAGAGGGTCCAGCGTAGGGCAAGGAAGATGACTGAGTGGAGCACCTCCCTTATGAAGAAAGGCTGAAGGAGCTGGGTCTCTTTAGTTTGGAGAAGAGGAGACTAAGGGGGGATCTTATTAATGTTTATAAATACATAAAGGGTGAGTGCCATGAGGATGGAGCCAGGCTCTTCTCGGTGGCAAACAATGATAGGACAAGGGGTAATGGGATCAAGCTGAACACAAGAGGTTCCACTTTCCACTTAAATTTGAGAAAAAACTTCTTCTCAGTAAGGGTGACAGAACACTGGAACAGGCTGCCCAGGGAGGTTGAGGAGTCTCCTTCTCTGGAGACCTTCAAAACCCGCCTGGACATGGTCCTGTGCGACCTCACTTAGGTGTTCCTGCTCCAGCAGGGGGATTGGACTAGATGATCTTTTGAGGTCCCTTCCAACCCCAAACATACTGTGATACTGTGATACTGTGATACAAGCATTCAAGTTAAGAAGAGCTTCTGGAGGACTGTAGTACAATGTCCTGTTCAAAGCAGGGCTAATTGCAAAGTTAGATCAGGTTATTCAGAGTCTTACCTATCTGAACTAGCACTGTGCCCCACTATCAACCTCTGAGGATTTTGAATCATTGACCACCATCTTTTGAGCCCAATAGTCCAGTTTGCTTGCCATAAAGTATGTGAACTATCCATCCAGCCTGCATTTCCTCCTTTTAGTTGCTAGGAGCTTTCTGGATACTGTGTGTAAAGCCTTGCTTAATTTGGGGTAAACAATATCTAGTAATCTCCCCTCATTCACAGTCAGACATTTCATTGAATAGGACACTCAGGTTGATTGAACCTGACTGATCCTAGTAAATCCATGGTAGCAGCTCGCAGTTACCTTCTTGTCTTTCATGTCCTTTTCATGAATCATTTTTCTTTCAAAGGCCCTTGTTGATTCTCTTCTTTCTCTCTCCTAAGTTTTTATTATAGTCCAAAATTTGACAAAGTCATCATGAGAAGAGTAACATATTGCACATTATTTCTGCAGACCCTGTAAGGAGTTTTCCTAGTGTTTGCTCTTTGCCTATAAATGTTTTAACACATTAATGTAGGAAAAAAATATAGCTATACATTAAACAGAATTACCTGAAAGTCATTAATTTAAAGTTTGAATTAAGCCATAAAAATATAGACTTAATTAGGAATCTATCTTTAAATGTGTTTTGAGTATATTTAAAGCCTCTATAAAATTTTTGTCTCTTGAACATTAAGCATTTAAGTCATCCTTTCTTTCTTTATTTTACCAAGACTTGCCAAGGTATCATAAGCAATCCAGATTTTCAATCCACATTTTTCAAACTGGGATATCAAAAATTTAGCACCTTGGTCTGATGTCACTGTTCAGAGTGCAATCTGATTTTCAGCATTTCACTTTCAAAAATGTTGTCTTTAATTTATCTGTCTCTCAGTCAAGTAATTCCTCCCTAATTTAGTAGGAAGCAGACTGAAACTAACAGTGGGGTTCATATAACCTATTGAACAGGCAGCAGACAGTAGTGACATCTTTGCACCATGAACAACCTAGGCCAGACATCTTATATGTAACCTAACAGTGAAAGGCTCTGTATTTCATTAGTAATCTCCAGCACCATTTGGTGTTCTCTGTGCCTTTAGCAAAATGAAAGAAATTACTAGGATGACATGCAGTGCAGGAGAGAGGAACACTAGAAAAGGCAATATTTAGAAAGTGAGAAGTGACAGTGCTCACTTGCTAAGTATTTATATAAAAGCTCTCAACAATGAGAGGAAAAGAAGCATTCATTATTTTTTTCAAATGCATTGATGTGTTGCACATTCTAATTGAAACTTGTGGAGCAGAAAGCTGATCTTGCAGTAACATTTGTGGGTACAATTATGGAAATCCTTTGAGCATGATTAAATTATACAGTTGTCTGGATATGGAAGTCATTTTGATACTTATGTCTGCAGCAGAGGCAGTGGCAATGCTTGAGGTGGCACCTTTCTGATGAATATGTTTAGGAAGGACAGAAAGTTTGCCAATTAGCAAGTTTTTCTAGTGGTAAATATTAGCCATAGGAGAGTCACTTCTGCATGGTCTGTTGGAGAAATTTGAACACATATGATGTGAAGCCAGTCTTGAGAGTTTACTCAGAAACAATGATCAATATAAAATAGGTCATGCAACAGTAGAAATGGCTCATCTTCATATTAATTGGAATTTGGAGAGATTTTAGTCAGTCATTCATTGCTTCTTCCAGGTCTATCAGTGCCCTTTATATACAGGTTTTGGATCTCAGTACAGTTATTTGTTTGAGATACTGTAATTTATTCACCACAACAAATATGTAGCTTGATTTAGCTCTTGTTCATCTCAAAGAGGTTGTTGATTTCTTTTCATAAGTAAAGAGTATTATTATTTATGTATTGTGAACACCTGGTCAGGTGTTCAAAGGTCCAGAAATTGTTGTTAAGAAACAAATCTTGAGAATAGAAGAATGTTTTTTCCACAGAAAAAATAAAGTTATAACTATTACGAAGATTTCTTATAAAAAAAGTCTTTCCTGTGAAGAAATCTGGTCTATTTAGAATGTTAAAATTAAAATGCTTAAATGATTCCGGTTTTATGAAAAATCAAACAACACCAGCCCAATGCATGTTTTCCCGGAATACTCAAGCTCCTAAGACTCACTGAAAATCTTCACACTAAGTTTTGTTTTTCCACAGCACAAGTACACTCCAGCTGCTTCCTCACTAGTAGAGATGTGATTTTTTTAAGGCTATTATCAATTTCACCACTTCCATAACTTAGGGCTAGGTTTTACCCAGAAACTGCTGGAATCACCCTGACAACTTCCAGTCCATTGCAAACTCATTTACTTCTTGTTTCAAAAAAGAATCACTCATGGCTTAAAGACTCTGAATGAAGGCATATATTCTGTATCTATTAGTAAACAGTTCAAACAGTTAAGTATGCTCCTGCTAAAAAATTGCATCTCTTTTCCAGTTTGAAGTTTTGGCTCTCAGCCACTGGGTCTTGTTATTACAGATGAAAGAGCCCTCTGATATCAGGCTCTGCTCCCTGCGTAGGTGGGATGTTCCCCATGTTGTCCATATTAATCTGAGTCATTGCTGCTACTGCATTATCTTTCATCAGTTTTCCTAACTGTCAGTTTTCAAAATATGTGCTAGTTTCAATATGCCGGCTGTTTTTTGTAGCTGAGATGCCATGAAGTAGCTGGAGAGGACTTGAAAGAGATCTTCATCTGGATTAATCATTACTGATGGAAAAAAAAAAATATATATAGATGTATATATCTTTGAAGGAGGTCTCATACTTTGCAACTATAATTTTCTGGTAACTTTTACCACAAAGGACTCATATTTGCTCTAATAAATGACTGAAGTACCTAGAAATTTATTCATCTGTGTTTGTCTCCTAAAATAGAAACTGAAACTCCTGAGTTAGGCATCTTGACTCAAGATTTTCTGGCCTAATTTCCAGCAAAGTCCCCACGATTCCCAGTAGCTGCAAGCCATGACTGCACAAAGCTAGCCAAGAGGAAACCCAATGCAGAGGGATTTATGTGGAATTCAGGAAATTTCCTAGTGCCTGGGAAGCGTTAGCCACTTCAGAGTGTTCCATGTAATACACCAGAGAGCCTTGAGAACTGACTGTAAAACTGCTTAATACAGATGCTTTGCAGCTTAGACATACAGCTCAGAGCTGATGGAAAATGGACAGACAGATTCAATATCCAGTATTCAGAACCCTTTCCTGTGAAGACGTCTCAGAAACGCTTTCCAAGAATACAGAGGAGATTTCTGGAGAGACACTATTTCCTCTCTTCTTTAAAATATCTCAGTCATTTCATGCATTTGCCTAGCAAGTGAGAAAAAAAAAGAATAAAAAAGTTATTCTGGTCAAATTTACATGTGTCACCTTCAGAAATCTCTGTAATCACCGGGATGAAACACAGGGATGAGGTCCTTTTTGTTGAAGTTGTGCAATAACATGCAAGAATATCCTTTATGGATCTCTCAGGTTCAAATTCAACTTTTTTTTTTTTTTTTTTTTTTTTCCTAAAAATCCACCAAATTTTTGTGTACCAAGAAATTGCATAGTCACATTTACCAAAATGTAAAAATACTTTCTTGGCTTATTCACAAGGAAAGTTTCCTAGCAACTTAAAAATCAAAATAAGAGACAATATTGGTGTCATACTTGTATTCAAATTTATCAGATACATGCTGTGTCCTATTTTTTGTGGTACCCCTTTGTTCATTGGGAAAAGCTTGTTTTAGAGAAGAATGGAGACACAGTGAAAAGAATGGTATGTCAGAAACTGTTTCCAGAAAGATTTGGCTGGTTGGTTATCCTGAAATTTTTCAAGGAGCTTTTTGCTCAGATGAAACAGAAAATAAAAGCTCAATTTGAATGCACTGCTGCCTGGTTGAACTTAGATTGCCTGTTGCAAAATATATAGGACTCCCCAGAGGCTGCACTGTGGTTTCCTTCCTTATGTTGGAATATAGGAAAATTATTATTTACAGTTGAAAGACGACACTGAAGAATCAAATAATGTTTCACTAGCTATATCCAGTTCAACATCTTCCTGGATTCTTTCCCTACCCTTATCCTTGACTGTATTGACTTTCTTTCTGTGAGAGGACTGAGATAAGGAATATGTCTCAGGTAACACATCTGTACTTCACCCAGAGACTCTTTAGTGAAGACTAAACTCTGGGTTTACACCTTCATAATGACCTCAAGGAAATGCCGTGAGGTTAAAAAAAAACCTCAAAAAAACAAGAAAACCCAAAACAACAAAAACGCAAACAAACAAAACGAGACCAACCTCTCCAAAAAAGCCACAAACAAACAAACAAATACTTACAAAACAAAACAACAAAACCACAAATTTTGAATGTCCTCCAGCATTTGGTAGTTTTATTGCCGTATTTGTTTACAAGCTTTGAAGCTGCTCACTGGTGCAGTGAGAAACAGGAAACTTACGAGCAAAGTCATTGGAAGAGTTCAGAGTTAAAGAAAACCTCTTTGACTGGCAGGATGCTAGAGCCCATAGAAAATTAAAACACAGTCATCTAAGTAATCTTGAAAACACATGAGAATGACCAGAGAACTTAGTTCCTCTTTAGGGATCAAATGAAGCAGCAACATCATGATGATAATACAGCATTCAGAGTCTGGCCTCAGACAGCATAACGGGAACTGACAGACTTTCAGGGGATTTTTGAGAATTTGGCTCTAGCTGCCGTTGCCTAACTCTTCCAAATTTGGCTGCAAATGCCAGTAAGAAGCATTTAGCAGAAGCAAATATTGGATCCAATTTTTTGAATGTCAGTAAGACCAGCCTTCTTCACAAACTGAGACATTTTACTGATAAAGGACACACTGAAGTCATCCTTAGACACCTTGGTTCAGAGTCACATCCATTATGCTGTTGTCACAAAGAAGGGAAGAAAAATATCAGAGCAAAATAAAAGAAAAATATCAAATCTGCTTGCTAAAATAAACAGATGGAAAAGGCAAGTTATTAGTGAAAACTTGTTTTCCAGCAAAGTGATTGGGGGAAATAGAAGGAATATGAGCAAGTAAATATGCACAGCATTCCTGAAGGAGAAACAAATAGAGATCCTATTATATTATTGCTTATGCACAGCTTGGAAACTTCACTATAAAAACTGCAGGGAATAGAAATACACTGCATGCATGCAGAACGTCCTTGGACTGCTTATGACACTACATGCATGAAATACCCTGAGGTTCCAATAAAATGCTTATTATTTACCAGATCAAGCTGTTTGACTTAGCTGTGATTTCTGTATAATTTCCTTCCATTAGAAGAAGTGCCATCTTGTTGGTACAGGCTGGAGTGTTAGAGCAGCATATCCCGATCTTTTGCAGATTGCTAATAGGTTTACAGGCCACATTTATGGTTCCCAGGTACCTGGAAATTTTGCCCATCTCTGAACTTTTCCTGTAGCAGCTTGGATTAGACAAGGGTCCATAACCACTGGTTTTGAAACATTTATCTAGATGGTGGAAAACTATTTAACATTCTGTGCAAATGAGAGGTGGTGCGGCCAAGAACTGCTTTATAAGCCCCTTATCTAGGAGTCTTGATACATTTAACTTTCAAAGTTATGCTTAGATACTTGTATCTAAGGTATCTAAGTATCTAAGATACTTGTATCTATATGCTTAGATACTTAGATACTTTGTTCCAGCTAGTAATTCTGAGAAACATAAAAACAAATAATACTGAAGTCAAGTAGCTAAACACATTCAAGTTATGACGTGATGTAATTGAAAGACCATGATACATCTACGCTCCAACAAAGACTTTAATGTATTTTTGGTGCCATCCTAATGCTGCACCCCGAACTGACATTCAAAACAGGAAGCAATAAAAATCAATTACCCTTTCTGAGAAAACTGGCCTCAGTTACTTGTGCAGGGAGCATGATGCTTGCAGTCAGTAGACTTTCTTATTTGACCCTGATAAATGTTATTTATATGTGAAGTAAAAAGACAATTTTTTATTAAAAAATGGTGTTGCAGGGTGTGTCTATGTCTTCCCTTAAGTACTTCTTTCTAGATCGCAGTTCAAATATAGGAAATAAAAGACTACCTGTGGGTGATGTAGTAGCTCTATTTAAACCTTAAACATCAACATAATTGAAAGCTGGTATGTTATCTTTAGCCAGTCCTTATTCTAAACTGCAGGTGATTCTGCCTGACATGTGGTTTGATTCTTTAGGTAAAGCAGGGAACATATAGCAAAATTTCAACTTCATTTGCTACTCCATTTCCATAGCTGTGTATCTCATGTCACAGATTTAAAATGCATTCATTTACCTGGGCTCTGACATACACACAGAAGTCCAGGGGGATCTCTGGTAATTGCAAGGCAGAATATAACACTGAGTAAACTCACAGACTTTCACCTAGCGAAAAGCAATTTTTTTCTTGTTTTTGTTTAACTAGTTCACTGAGGAAGATCATTTAAAAGGACCAAGTAAACAAGGCAAAACAATGACAAAATTTGAACTGTTTGACAGGACACAACTAAGTTTTTGGTACAGAATTTGAGAATAACTTCCTATCCTATGGCTACACCTACAGTCACAGGAGGACACTAAGTCTTGCAAAACCCTGAGCATAGAAAACAGAGGATCTCTTGGTGAGTGGATTAGGAAAGAAGAAATTCCTCAAACCATACCGGTAAAAGCTTCAAGGACAAAATCTGTGGCAAGCAGGGCATCCAGAGAAGTTCAGTCCCAAAGATAAATCATACAAGCCCAGAAGCTGGAAGGGAGTATTTGAGAGAACTACAGTAGTGTGTGTCTCTGCCTCTTCTGTTGAGCCGTGCTCTACTACACTGCATTGGCAACTTGTATTTTCTTTTGCAGGGCTGACTTCCCCAACATTACTGCCCACAGGCCAGACTTTGGTACCTGCAGAGCTCACTAAACCTTCTGCAAGTCTCAGTGGTCACAAAGCAGCCTCAGTCATGGAAGAGCTGGGTTGGAAGGTCTTACATTAGACTGGCCAGGCCATGAGTTTTTTAGCTTTAAGGGTGTGTTCAAGGGATTTGCTAGCTTAACTGCCCATGGGAGGAGACCCCATGGGGAATTTTACTCTAAAGGAATTCAGTGATCAGGGGTTTTATCTATTTTTCTTGGGATATCAAATATTCTCTCAGAACAAACAATGTATTTGATGTATTTTCACTGACTCTGGGAAAAGACAGGCTTATTTTGAAAAAAATTGCTTCTGGATTAGGATGTTGCATACCCCATTGCTAGGGACATGGCCTACTGCAGAAAACATTAACATTTAATGATATTGGTGGCTGCAATATTATTTGTGAAATAAAATTGTCTTATTAGGACATTTAGCTTTCTTGGATCTTTAGAGAATCGTTAAACAAAGTAATTCCCTATTACTGCAGTGAAAAGAATTAATGAAAAAGCAAAGTTATCAGAAAGGTCTAAAAGCAAATGATTATGAGCTAATAATGTTTCAGGAATTAAAATGTACAACTATGCTAACAATCAGAAGAAATAGCTGTGCAGGATCAAACTATCATGCAGAGCCTCCCACAATGATTTATTCATTAAAGATGAGGAAAACTATTTTCCATCACTCCAAAGACTAACCTCACTGTGAAAAATAAATTGGCATTTATAGTGCTTCAATTTTAATAAGGGACAGGAAAGATATCTATAACTTGCAAACAAAAGATTTGTTTTTATTAAAAAAAAAAAAAAAAAGTAGTTCAATTTACTTTTCTGAATATCCCTTTCTAATGTTTTCAAAAACTTATCCAGCTGTGTCATAGCAAAATGATAATCTAATCATTTAGGATCATCTACAATACCATAATAGAAAACTCATTATTTCAGTGTTTTGAATGGTCATTCTCAGCTGCAGGCAGATTTTCCTTTCTTATTTAACTGAAAGGTCCAAATAGATAAGTCTAGGTTTAAACCTTCATTTTTGACAGTTCCTGGTACTCTCAGATAACTGATACAGCTGAAGGTATGTCCATTTCTCCTCCTGAAGCTCTTGGAAATTCTTGGAAGTATCACTGGATAGTGTGACGTCTACCTATGGGAAGCCTGTGAGATTAATCTGTTATGGGGCTATCAAGAATGGAGCTTCCTTCAACTAGTCTGATGAAAGATACTAAATTAATCTCTTTGGGTATCCTACATCACCTCATTCCTATACTCATTGCCTATACTTAGATTTTTAGTGTCTTTTGAGATGTGAGAGATCGGCAAGTGCAACATCAGACTTAACACCAGAGCTCTTTTACATTCTATCTGACTGTTAAGTAGGTATTTTGGGGTAATTAATTTTGGGCAATGGAAGTCTACCTCTATATCTTTAGGTGGGAGTTAGGTGTTTTAAGCTCCTGTTATAGATGGAGAAGCCTGCAAAGCCATTTGGCTAACACCTTACTAGGTCTTTGGTCTGTAGTTGCCACTTCTGTAGGACATTTGTTTCTTACAGTTCCCGCGTTGAGTGTGCCAGGTCAATGTAAGCACATCTCAGATGGTTTATCGAGAAATTTTTGCACTACTCAGGACAGTCAATAGTGGTACGGGTTGCTGACAGGTGATGCAGTCTCCGTTCATGGAGTTTTTCAAGACCTAATCAGAGAATTAACCCCAGGCAGCCTGACTGGACCTCATGGAGGACCTTATCAATTCACAGGTGAACAGGAGGGTGGCTTAGAAATAGCCTGAGGTCCTTTCACACCTGAAATATGCCATGAGCTCATAATCTTTAGATACCACAGAACACCTCAAACGACACTAAATGCTGACCTTGCAGCCTGTATATTGAGCTCTTGAACTCCTCTGATGATACCTGGAGTTTATAACCCCAGATCACATGCAGAAAATTACACATTGTTAGCTGAATTTGGGTCTTAATCAGGAGATGATGAATCCTGCTTCTCATATGACAGTTATGTATATGTAAAGAAAGACAGGATTCATCAGACGATATCTAGTTTTTCCACCTACTTCACTGTGTGTTTATTCATGTGAACTTCTGTATGTGAGTCTGAGAAGGAGTATGCAGAGATACCAGAAAATATTTTGCCCTTTTTTTTCTCTGTCTTTTGAAAAAAAATGTTCCTTAATTGTCTTCTGTGCAATCATTTTTCTCCGGTTTGAGTCTTGGAATAGATAAGAACAGGGTAGTCACTTTACTTAAAAATCAGAGAGTGAGTAAACTGCTTTGGCTAAAACAACATCAAGGGAAGTGTTATAGACAGGATTTAAAGCTCTCAAGTTCTGAATCCCATTAAAGAGAAGATCTAAAAATTATGATTATTTCAATGTAATTTACTCTAATTATTAAGGAAAGGGGGAAAAAATCTCTCCTTCTAAAGAGATTTACTTCAGAAAAGCCATGATTGTTCTTCACATTAAGTTTTTAATTTGTAAAATCAGGAAGAGAGTTGATTTTAGCAGCTGTCATTTTGCATCACTTCTCTAGTATGTACAGAAAAGAACCAGAGTGCTTTTCAAGCATTTTGTCTGACTCATAAACCCAAAAGCTCTTGATTATGGTGTTGGTGTTGAATTATCAGTCTTAGAGCCATTCTAGAGTGCAACTGCAACTTAAGGCAAATTTGGAAATTGCTCGGTTTGTGCAGCCAAATCTTTCTTCTCCTTTGGTTGATCAGCTCTGTGACTGGGTTACTGAGTTGCAACTAATAAAGAGTAAAAATTTCTGTGAGCAAAATTCTGCTAACTCTGAGGAATACACAGGAAGCACGAGAAGAGAAATATACTTCAGAAGCTGTCTTCACAATACTCTTATAAGGCAGCCAAAAATGTTCCATGTTGTACAGATAAAAAACAAAGGTGCAGGGGTTCTCTCTTATATCAACATCTGAGCTAGTCATCTAGGGCTTCACTCAGATGCATTAAATGCAGGCATGTAGTATCATTTTACATGCCCTCATTTACACATTCTATTTTTTCTAGCTGCCACTCCAGAAAATTTAAACACTCATATGTCATATGCCAGTCCTACACAGATGTCTTGGATCCTCCAGCGTACCTACCATGTCACTAGACACACCTGTGTAGGCTACTGAATTGAGCATTTGCTCTCCCCTTCCAACCAAAATAAAGTAGTAAATAGCTCCAGGGGGCAGCTCATGACCTTATGCAGACATTTAATCTGTTCTGATGCATGGCAGACATAGCAGCTTCTCTTTCATTACATTGGTAGTTTTCATTCCCCATGTTCAAACTTCCCACGTTCCCATATGTACTAATTTTTTTCCATCTCCCTTGCGCTGATCCCTGTTACAACTGCATTTTTACTCCATTTGGGTATGAGACATGGGCGTGTTCCACATCTTCTCTTTAGGAGTCTCAAGGCATCCACACTAGGAGATATCTGCTGTATTTTCTGAAAGGTCTCATATTCCTGGCCACAGAGAGAGTACTGAGAGCCTGACACTGAGTGAATCTGCTATAAAGCACAGCCATTTGCACATAATTGCATATATACATGTTATCAGTAGAAATTAACTCAAAATATCTTCTATTCTGTGCCTTTGTCACATATGCACATAAACGTTTTCAATTTTGACCTTATCAAGGTCAAAATCTCTCCTTCATTACCAGCTGTTTCTAAATTAACTCAATGTTATTTTTGACTGAAACACATGAAAGAGTTTTATTGATTATTTTTTTAAATAAAGAACGTTTCAATGGCAGAATATCACATCAAATATTCCTAACACTAAGTAGGAATTGAAGAAAAAATTCACTAATGGAGAACATGCTCTTTATTATCAAAAGAGTGGAATATTATCTTAAGTAGATTAATTTTAAGCTTTAAATTCTGTGAACTGCAAGATAGCTAATTTAGATTTTGATATGGATGAAAATATGAGAAGTTTTGAAAGAAACAGCCAATAATTTAAATTTTAATATTCTTTGGTGAAACTAAAAATAACACACAAAAACTTAGTTTCATAAAAGACAAAAATTATTTTGATCCGTGTTGGAGTTACAGTTATAGACTTAAAATAATGAAAAAAAAAAAGAAAAATAAGAATGAATGATTGTTTAAAAATATCCTTTTAAATTAAAAATATAATTTTGAAAATACCAGAATGAATTATTTGGAATTTTTTTTTTTTTTGAATTCTGCTTTTTTTTTTATCCATATCTCTTTTCAATGTAAACTTTTCAGAAAAGTGAGAAATTGAAAATTTTAGTGTCATTAAATCAGTTCTTCCCAAACACTGATATGCAAACGTTTTGATAGAAAGGATCATTGAGTTCAACTTTGCTATCCTGTAGCTCTGAGAAAAAAAAAACAAGCAACAGACTGGGATCTCAGCTTCTCAGACTTCTCACTCACCTTTATAATTGCACACTTTTTAGAAGTTCTTAATTTTGGTAGTCTAGATCATGTCTTTATGGGAAGATCTGTATAGATGAAAAGGCGGAATACTTCTGCACACAGTTTTGTATGGATCCCCTACATTCATCTGGCATCTCTGCTTGAGAACCATAAGTGTCCACATCCCTCTTAGATATGGGTTTTATGGTTTACTGCATTATGTCATTTTTACAGTGGAATTGTCACTTCTACCTACGTAAAAGCTTCTTAGGTACATTAATAGTGTTTTCCTCTGGGGCTAACTAGCTTTAATAGGTGTGCAAGCTGTCGTATAACTGCATAGATTTAAGCACCCTGGATGAAAAATAACTCTTCCTAATTCATATCACTCACCTCTTTCATGCCCTGGACAAGAGTGTAGCTGTGTAATTCACTGATCAAGAATCATGGTGTTGCATAACACACAGCAATGCAAAGAACTGGGGGATATTTCCCCTCAAAGTTCTGCAGAAACATGTAATAGTTGCAGCTTCAAGACTGGCACTGCAATAACAAAGTGAAGCCTTAGCAATATAGCTGATCAGTTCAGCACAGATGTTCAGATATGATTCACTGCAATTAATTCTTCATCAGGGGCCTACTCTGAGGAGGCATCATTGCAGAATTCATTTGAGAGCTTTTGGGAGCTTATGCCTTGCATCTTGTCTAAGAACGTTGTGAAAGATGGTTGCTTGGGAGGAAAATTAATAATAAATATCAACAATAAAATTCAACTCCATGTATATATACACCATCAGGAGAACACCAAATCACCATGGTCTTAGAGTTAAAGCTAATCCAGCAGAAAAAAAATGATGGTGGAAATGAAACGACAGAGGCCAAATAGCATGCCTATGGTTGGTAGGATAGACAGCTACAATGTCTGAATACAGAGCAGTCACTCCCTTACAGCATTTCATATGTTTTGAGAATTATCACCCACCAGGATATTTAGATTGGGGAAATCTTTGGTTAAATCTTGGTCTGGCTGAAGATCTACCAAATGTTATTCCAATAAGTGCATATTGAATATGACACATTGCATTTTTTAGTGAAAAACAAAACAAAACAAAACCAGCAGAATTAACATCTGTCCTGTTGATTGCTGCTTTTTAAAAATACACACAAAAAAATCCTTTTTGCCAAGCACAGGAGAAACAGTAAGCTTTTCGAGCCACTGCCCAACCAACCAAGAAAGGAAGCAGTAGCTAAAAGAAGAGCTCTGTAGGTACCCTTAGAAGTACTGGAATGTTTCTAGAGTGTAATTTGTTATAGAGGTTATGATTGCCGTTATAGAAAAACATGTATTGCACACCTATGCACATATTTTTATTTTGCTAATGTGCATAGTAAATGCTATAATCAGTAGTTACCTACCATAATAATAGTAATTACTATGCAGCTTTGGTACTGCAGAGATGGCCAAGCATATTTGTCAACATCAAGGCTGTCGTCGCCTTCTCAGTGTAAACACAGCAGTGTGTTCCTGTCCAAACACTGCAGAGATAGACAACCTTTGTCCAGCTGTGCTCCCATGAGATTCAGTGACTTAGGTCAAATCCCAAACAAACACGATGCACAAAAATGAGAGAATGCTGATGAATCCTAAAGCCTTTACAGACTGGGGTTTCAAAAGCTAGAGATGAACAGATAAATTTTATTATTTAGTTAGCATTAAAACTCATTCCAGTGCAGCATATACGAGCCTGTGGGAACACATGCATATATATACACGTATGTATCTACATGTGTGTGCACCCACACCCTCAAAAAAGCAGAAAATGCATGCATATATAGACACAGAAAAACTTCTCGCATTACAGATATTTTCAATTTTCTGTTTAAGAATATTAAGCCTGAATGAAAAATGGCAGAATAAATTATTGTTTCTGAGAGTATCGCAATAACTGTATCTTTTCACTGCAGGCCTCCCCTCTCAAATTGTTTTGACACAGATAGGATTACTGTAAACTATGTCAAAAAATAAAACTAGTCTTTTATTCCTGCCCCAAATGTTAATATATTAATGCACAAAGTGGCAGTGCTGTAGGTAAACACGAGTTTGCTGGCTATACTGTAGCTTCAAAAGACCAGCATCCTGACAGAGAGCTGGTAAAAGCTTGATGCTAATCTTTATTTCTATAGACAGTGTCTAAGTGTAAACACACTATACCAGCTATGCAGCTCTAATCTAAAGCTGTTTATTGCCACATCAAAATAAGAAGTGACCTAGAAAGAGTTTGAAAGCAAACCTAAACTTCACAGGATATGTCAATGATAGGTGACATTTTGTTGGTCAGTTGTTATTTGTATGAATAGATAGCACATGATATTTTGAAAAAAAAAAAAAAAAAGGAGAATCTTTAAGAATGCATAGGAGTAGTTGAAATAGGAGTATTCAGGCATTGCAGAGTCATACATGGTAAAAGAGATATGATTATATTTTGTCAGCAAACAGAATGTCAAAACTATCAGCAGAACAGTAGGAAGGGTCCAGTATAATTCTTCCATCAAAGACTAAATAATGCTACTGCATGGTCTGGCTCAGGTAGAATTGTAGACTCGGCTACAATTTAAAATACTTTTTGGAAAAGTTTTTAAAACTTTTGGAGAAGATTTAATGCTTCTCTAAGCTGTTGCTTTGTCTCACTGCCAGCATCAGATTACACTCAGCAACTTTGTGTTCCCACAGCAAAATCTGTGGTGTTGTGGTACGCGCGTCACAGGAAGGATCACTTAACAACTGGATGACCCCACTTATGTCATGCTGGCTTGAAATTCAGTATCTGATCTAATATAGATATAAAATAGCTGTAGCTGAATAGACATGGAATATTAATCCATCTTCTGCAGCTTTACTAAAGTCATGTCAGGTTGTCTTATGTTCTTTGGGAAAATTTTGGAGACATTTCAAAGAAAAAACCCCATATTTCCTTAGCTGTCCTGTCACATAGTTGTGCAGACTGAACCTTTTTTCATTAAAGCATGAAATCAGATGCTATAATCACTCTATTCTTGTTTGGAGGTTTCACAACTACCCTGCCGAGGTTTGTTCTTGCTTATGCATCCAGCATGATTTTGTTTAGCATCCACTGGTGAACAAGGAAAAGTTGAAAGAAACTTCAGTGGTAAAAAAACCTCTGAGGCATTAAGACAGATTCAGCTTCAGAAGTGACTGGGGTGTTTCGATACTTGGGTCCCTAAATATTTACAAGATAAATGTGTGCATGCATGCTAATTTCCCCATAGAACATGATCGTGGTCTTAAAGATCATGTTTCACATTTTCTTCCTCACTATTTGTGTTCGGCTCTGAAGGTAAATGAATGCTAAATTGAATCAACAGTTCAGGCTTGCTACATTTCATTGATCTATGACAGATCAGAGCTTGATGCTGAGCTAATGTGGCCCCAGGCATCAACCTTTACCACTAATATGGTTTTAAAATTCTCTAGTCAAGTCTATTTATTATGAATGTAATCTGTTTTAGGAAAGCACCTAAATCACTGCTAATGATTCATTCAGATGCATACAGTGTCTTAATTTAAAATGTCCAGGTCAACCCAGCTTTCTCTGATTATTTTAATAGTGCACATTGCTATGTCTTAACTGGTTTGCTTCCAGTCTCACTCTGTTTCAGATATTTTTTGCCCGATTCCCACTGATGATAGACTAGCCTGATTTATTTCCTTATGCAACACTCTTGTCCTCCTATATTTATTTTTTTGCCTCAGTAATACTTTGTTATCTTCCTCTCCCAGAAACTCAGTCTCTTAGCCACAAGCTAAAAATAAGGAAGTTTTCTGATATTTCTTACGATCTGGCTAGTCAAAATTTTATCTGGGATTCTAGATCTCAGATGACACCCCTTTCTTAACACAGAAAAAAGTAGTTCTGGTCCTTGGTGCACCTCCAATGGTTGTCATCCATCAATACTAACAAGGAAGAGTGGACTCAGCCGCCTGATATCAGCAGATAATGTTCAAAAACATTTACATTTGTCATCTGGCTTGTCACATTTGATAGGCCCCTTTCTTCACTCCCTCTACTTTGCTTATTAGATCTGCTGCATCTCTTTCAATTTCTCCTTAGCTCCGTCACATGTGCTTATTCAGCCTGAGCGTAAAGCAGGGGAATGGATATTTCTGGCTATTCATTAAACTGAAAAAACCCCAATCTTCTGCATTCAATAGTAACATTTCAGACCTTAATTTTGAAGGGTTAACAAAAAAACAAACCAAACCAAAACCAAAACCAAACCCCCCAAAATAACAAAAAACCCCAAACAACAATAACAACAACAAAAACCCACACAAAAGCCTAAAATTAGTTTTGTTCTTATCGCTACTTATCAATCAATTCCACATGACATTTCTTGATTTTTAACAACTATTTTTCCCTAATAAGTAGGTAAAATTTCAAAACAAAACCCTTAACTTTGGAACCTAAAAGAACATTTCTTTTTTGAATGACTATATATTTCAATATTTTGTAATAGAACTCTTTGTTGAAATATATTTGCTATACTTGGGCTACAACGGCTTCTCAGTTTAATTGAAATTCATGAAACTCTGAATTTTTCAGTGAATTTACTGTCCACAGGAAATTTGTGGCCAACTGTATGTACAAACAATGTGTATGTACTGTATACCATTATTCCTATTATTGCTGTATGCTTTGGCTTAGATTTCATACTTTCTTGTTAAAATAATTTCAAAATATGCTCCGATTTCTGGAAATGCCCATAGTGCTCCTGGTGAACAGAGCATTACATGCAGTCAACCATGAAATTCAAGGGCTTTGAGTTTAACAGAGACATCCAAATTAATTCTATGTTATATTTATCTATGTATCTCATGGAAATATCATAATTCTTTTGAAATGTCATTATCTACAATCTAGAAAATAAAGTAGATAACCTTACAAACTTTCTGCTATCTTGAATAGTAGAAATACTTCCAGCCTGCTTGCTCTCTTGGGGGTTTGTTTTATGACAGATTTTAATCTTAGCTCAAATTTGTCCTTGAACATAAGCTCTATTTACCATTTGGATGTGTACCTATGTTTTATTAATCTGAGGTAGGGTTTTAGTAGGGCAGTTCATTGTTTCAGAGGAGTTAAAAAAGCACTTGAAAAAGTCATGTGCATCGCGGTTGTTCATTCCTTCTCGTTGCCAAGGAAACCACCCTAGTATTCCTGGCAACAGATTTCATCCCAATCGGTAATGGAAACACCACAGGTATTAGCCAGTCAGTCACCTCCCACTGGTTGCTATTTTCAGAACAAGTCAATAGATCAGATTCTCCCCTTCAAGCAGCTCTGGAGCAATGTGCGGGTTTGTCACATGCCTTTGTCTCCCTGGGGCTCAGCTCTCCAGGCCGTTTCTCCAAGCAGCGAGCCCTGTTATAGGTGAGGCTAGTGCGAGTACTTGCTGTTAAACACTGGTCTTGAAGTAAAGAAAAACCTTCAAAGCTCTGTATTAAAGCTGTCTCTAACTTTCTTAAAGTCTGGAGCAAGGACTAAACATTATCAGGGGAAGAGGGTAGCCTTTCAGATGGATGTTGTTTCTCTTCATGTACAAACCCTGCACAAATATGTTTGCATTTACAGCCTTAAAGAAAACAAACATGGTTTGCATATTTGGACTGGGTACCTATATTTAGTCATTAAATGTCTTAAAGATGTTGACTGAGAGTTCCAGTCCGGCAAAGGACACAACACTATGGTTGTACTTTTGGGCTCTTCTGTGAGTGCTGTGTGCAGCCACCCGGACTGAGAGTTAGAGATTGTCCCTGTTACCAGCCTGTTTCCAAACTAGGTTGGTCCAGAGAGCATCCAGAAGAGTAAAATCCTTTATTTTCATTAAGATGAAGGTGATTTGCGATGTTTGCAGGAAATTGGTCCTGATTATATTAATGGTTTTTTGAAACTTAAATGATTCCTTGATTGTATGATTCTATGAAATGATAGAGCAAGTTGGAAGAAGGATACTTGAATATTAAGGGCAGAAAATAAGACAAGATGAGGGGGAAAACTGTGCTGTGTGCCTGAAACAGGTAAGTAAAATGGGAATTTGAATACTGTGGGTTTGGGATGAGAGAAAGATAAGAGACATAATACTGGGGAGAAATGGTTGTGGAAGGATAAAAATAAACAAGGACAGAGAATTGCCAATAAAGAATAGGTGGACCAGGATTGAAGTAAAGGGAAGAGACTTTAGAGGGGGTACATTGGAATGAAAAGAGAAAGAGAAACATGACTGGGATGGGATTATTAAAGTGTGTGTGTGATATTAGAACTAACAGGACAAAGAAATTGCAAATACTATGAAAAAATCTGAGCAGTGGTGATCCACAAAAAGAAAAGTTTCAAGAAATTATCCGGATAATGCTGTGGAGATTGAGAATGGATCCTATGGGAAGAAAACCAGGACCTCATGTGAGGAAGAGACAGAAGGAAGATGAGCTAGTCAGGGAAAATTGAGATAAGGTATGAGAATCAAGACAACATAGGATTGAAGTATGATGATTGGATAACATGATCAGAGAAAATGAATAGAAATACCTGAGCCATCTGAATAACAGATAGAAATGGGGATGAAATTAATGTTTTACTGGCTAACTTTAACATGTACATGTTTATAACTGAACTAGGGACTTAGTGTCCCCTTATAACAATGGACAGTCAGTACCATCATTCTCTTGACCAGGCCCTGTTAATCATTTTAGAGTGAAATTATTCACCTTGTAACTCCTCTGACTGTGCTGATTACCACTAACATTGTCTATTAAGAGGTCCTAGGAGACTTGTGCAAATGTAGAAACTCAGAAGTAGGCATAGAAAGCCCACTGGAAAGGATATTTTGTGGTTGGCAGGTCTCCTCTGAGGAGAACTGAGAGCAAAATTGAGTTTTGCAGTAAAGTTTCTGGAGAAAATTTCAACTTTTTTTTTTTTTTTTTTTTCCTCTCACAGAATGGTTAGTGTTGGAAGGAGATCATCCGGTTCAACCCACCTCCTAAAGCAGGTTCACCAGAGCAGATTGCACAGGAATGTGTCCAGGTGGGTCTTGGACGTCTGCAGGGAAAGAGACTATAGAAGGGTAGACTATAGAAGGGTAACTGTAGACCGGTCAGCCTCACCTCCATCCCTGAGAAACCGATAGAACGACTTATCCTTGGTGCCATCTCAAGGCATATCAAGGATAAGAGGGTCATTAGGGGCAGTCAACATGGCTTCGCCAAGGGGAAGTTGTACTTGACCAACTGCATTGACTTTTATGAGGACATAACAAGGTGGATAGATGATGGCAGGGCAGTGGATATGGTCTGCGTTGACTTAAGTAAGGCATTTGACACAGTCTCCCACAGCATCCTCACAGCTAAATTGAGGTAGTGTGGTCTGGATGACCGAATAGTGAGGTGGACTGTGAACTGGCTGAAGAAAAGAAGCCAGAGAGTGGTGGTTAATTGGGCGGAGTCCAGTTGGAGGCCTGTATCTAGTGGAGTGCCTCAGGGGTCAGTACTGGGGCCTGTATTATTCAATATATTCATCAATGATATGGACTAGGGAATAGAGTGTACTCCTACTCTGGAGACATTCAAAATCTGCCTGGATGCCTTCCTGTGTAACCTCATCTGGGTGTTCCTGCTCTGGCAGGGGGATTGGACTGGATGATCTTTCAATGTCCCTTGCAATCCCTAATGTTTTGTGATTCTGTGAGACTCCACAACCTCTCTGGGCAGCCTCTTGCTGTTCTCTTGCTGATAAACAGATAATTTTTCAGTTAAAATCTCTCACAGTCTATGGAAGAGCATGTTCATGGTAGACTGGAAAAATGTATAGTATGGATTTGAACAACACACCCACTGGTGCAGTAGCTGGCATGATTAATTTAATCATAAGCCAAAACAATGAGATTATGAAAAGCCAGTATAGGCTCATGCTGATTTCAATGGGAATATAGTTTGATGCCTGTGTGCGTTGACTTTGGACTTGGATGTTTATACAAGACTAATCAATGTGGAACCATGAAGAAAAGGGAAGAATGCAAATGGCAGGATAAAGATGTGACATCTGGTAAACTGCCTTAGTCAAGTGACAAGAGCCTGAGGAAAGAAAATGGAAACTCTGATGTGTTTAACAGCAATATCAAGGAAAAGTAGGTTAGCAACTGGGAAATTAGAAATGACTACAATATTAATATTGTGAGCTTTGTATGTGGGATGAAAGGTTGAAAATGCACCATTTCAGTATCAATTTGCAGTTTAAAATGTTTGTGTGTTATGCAAGAGAGGCCCTTTCTATATATTAATACTAGGTCACTCAAACACCTGCAAGATCTGCAAGAAAGTGACTGAACTGCTGGAAACTGGTTTGGGAGACAAACAGAGGATCTGTCAAACACATTTCTGAAGAAAAATGATATTGAAGCCTTTTAATTTTCTGTCACAAAATAGGCAGTACTCAGAGAACAAAAATCTGTTCTATTGAATACAGATGAATTGGTTCCCTGATTGGCACTTGTTACTTACGTATGAAGCAGTGAGCATGATGTGGTTGTATATGTTATGCCAACTTTAACCTTGGTGTTTCAAAAAGATCATTAAAAAAACAAAACAAAAACAACTTCGAAGACACTGACTGAAGTAATAATTGATAGTGATTGGTGATAAGAAGGAAAAAAAATGCAATCAATGTAGTGAAAGAAAACAAGACAAGTTTATAAAGCTTAGGAAAAGAATGAGAGCAATTTTATGTACTCAAGTAATAGTCCTTTCTGGTCAAAAAAAGAAAAGAACAACAATTGTGTAACTACTGTTATTAACAGCACTAGGGAAAAGCACTGGAAAATCATGAATAGAGAAACCAGTCCTTCTTTAATGTGACTGAAGACAAACCTTTCTGTAAATCACTGTCTATTCACCTGTAATTTTGAGAATTTCATATGTGTAATCTTCTTTAATAAAGCCAAGGAGATTAATTTACACTTAAAAAAAAAAAATTATTTACCCCTCCATCAACTGGTTATTTGCATTTGAAAATCTGAATAACCTCACTGTTTGCTTACTTTACACTGTAGATCTGTGTGTTTAGACCCTCATTTTATAGCCCCTTCATTATTGTTCTCTTCATCCATATCTTCCTAAATGTCTCTCTTGAGAGGAAGAAGTTATGGGAATTTTTTCCTAACAGTGGGTTTCACACTAAGAGATGGAGATTTGTTCTTTTAAAAGCTAAACAGAATTTCATGGTTATTAACATGCTGTTTCTCTCAATGCAGCTTCCCTGTGTACTTATTCTAGGCAGGGCTGCAGGCATCAGCTTTTATTAAGCTTATTAAAAAGTTTCCATTGTAGGACCAGTTTGCTTATAGATTTGAGAAAGCTTTGACTTTTCAAGTTAGACTTGAAATACTGTGCAAAATATTGCATAGATGTAAAAATAAATATAGGCAAAAGAATGGGAGAAATAGGAAACAGTTTCATGTGTATGACCTTCAGCTGTGTGGACCAAGAGGGAAAGGGTGGTTTGAATTTTTCGTAGGGCAAGGGAATCTTTTTTATTCACCTTGAAATAACAGGAAAATGGCTTGACACTCTCACTCAAGCCAGGGGGGAATGGCACAGAGAATCCTACATATTCTGAGACTTGGTCTCCTTTGAGAAGCTGAGAAAAACTGTCTCGGTTTAGTGTCACTCAAGAGATGTTTAGGCTCCTGAGACACTTCCAGGAGTCCCTCTCAGCTACACCACTGGACACATTTGATTAGGCTCTGAAGTGTAACTTCACATGTGCTTCTCTGATGCAGAGCTTCAAGACCTTGGGCAAAACATTTAAACTGAATTTTCCATAATTGACTAATAGTAGAGCTGATATGAGGAGGAAAGAACAAGGAACAAAAAGGATATAGAGTGGGAAGAAGACATATGTTGTATGTCACATATTGTAAATCCTAGTATAATATTGTTCAGAAGTTTATAGATGTTTGTGTCTTCAGCTACATCTGAACACTGATTCATAGAAAAGCTGTAAACTCTTTAAATTCTTGGCAATTTAAAATGAAACTAGTTGAAAAAGAAGAACAGGATAGATGTAGTCAAAATGATCACAAGGATAAAGCAGAGCACAACAGGAGTATATCCACCCAGCTAAATGTAAATTAATTTCCATGATAATCCCAAATGGACCAGACAGCATGTAGGAAGTTCCATATGAAGTTAGAAAAGTCTAAACTAATTTGATGTGCCCAGCATGGACAGCGTCACCAACAGGAGACTTTTCATATATTATACAATTTGTGTGTTAAAGGATGAAGATTTTAATATTCACAGAAACACCTAATCTTTTAAAAAATCTTCTGTAAGACTTAGCTTTATTATACCTTGTGACAATGACTTGCACGGATTAATTACTTGACTAATAAACCACTCTCTTCTCACTACAAAACTTGCCTTAAAACTGTATGACACATCCCACATTCCCCTCTTTACTATCCATCATAATATCTTTTATTTGCCTTCTATTGAAATGTGAATAGCCATAAATTACACTGCTTTGTACAAATCATTTTTCTATCACTCTAATAATCATAGCTGCCATTTTTTTTATTTTTGTTTGTTTTGCTCTACCATTTCTGTCATATCCTAAGGGCACTTTCATTTACTTTTAAAGAAGAATAAAAATGGAAACAGACAAGATACTTAAAAACTCCTATGAAACTCAGTGAAATATTGTATTTATAAAGGCCTTCTTAAAACCACAGTCAGTCTCTTCTACAGATTGTACAGTTTAAGCAGTTAAAATGTTACTTATAATTTTATTTTTTTGTGTGTTGCATGAGCCAAATTGAAGTGCCTTTGCTTGCAGTTTGTACACAAGTGTAATGATAAATTTATTTTCAGATTTTTCTTTTTAAAGTTTTTGGCGGAGATGTTGGGTTTTATCTCCTCCGCTTCCAAGAGTCTGGATAATTATGACCTATGTCCCATCTCAGCAAGAACAGCCAAAGTTTATGGCCAAACTCAGTTTTCAATTTGTGAAATAACTGACAAAGATGATGATGGACACGTGTGTTTAGTAGAAAGGTAGTGATCAAAAATCTTCCCTCTCAATAAAGGCTATAGTATCATCAAATGGTATAAAACTGGTTTACAGCTGTAGGGTGCCGGTGTGAGCTGGATACACTGTACAATAAATAAGGACTTCAGAGAAATTACCTTGCATTTTCCCTAGAGAGAAATAAGCGAGCAAGAGCAGAAACCTCCATTAATAATTAAAAACTGGTTTGATGTCTAACAGTCCCATCTTACCTTTCATGTACTGCACACCAAAACATTTTTTCCAGCAATTTTGTAGGATACAGCAAATCATTCAGACTTATTTAAATAAGCTATCTATTCATTTTAACCCTAGCAATAATATTTTCTTTGACTGGACCAACATAAAAGAAGGTTTTTAGTTTCTATTCTCATCTGATCAGGGAAATAAAGTGCTGAGTAGTAGGAAGAATTTCCTTGAAGGTCTCAAAGAAAAAAAAAATACAGATATTTCTAATATATATCTAAATCTCTTCTAAATCCAGAATATTAAGCAGCACCACTCAGAACTGTATTAGATTTTAAGGCAAAAAAGCAAGAAACTTTCCTGAACAAAGTAATACCCCTCAGGTTTTCTAATTCTCCTTCATAGTTTACCAATATGAAGATAATTATTTTAATACCTCCTTTTCCAATTAGGTTTATTGTCCATGAAAAGTCTCATAAAGACATAGCACTTCATTAGTTTCAAGATGCATTATTTTACGGTATATAAAGGGGTGAAACCTGCCCCAAACTATTATGGTCTCCACATGAGCGAGATAGCCCTACAATTTCTTTATGGTTTATATTAATGCCTTAACTAGTGAACTAGTTAAACATGCATTCTCTTTGTCATCTTCAGTGCTTTCTGGATTAATAAATTCATTAACATCACCCACTTTGCCTGCTGTCTCCTCAGTGATTAATTGATATTGAACAATTTTTTTAAGAGCTTTTCACCTTCAATACAAGTTGAAGACACCACGTGATTGACATGAACTCTCAGGCAGAATCTGCATTAAGTAAATTCAGTCAGGAAGGGTAGCAATGCACCATAGTAAGGCTGGGTAGTAAGTCAGATGCATAATAGCAGGGCACAACTTCATACCTCTTTCTGAGATGCTATATGAATGAGTAGCAGTAACTGCATGTCACAGACGAAATAACAGAGGCCCAAAACCAGAAAGTGGGATGTATCTCACTTAACATTTAGTATTAAAGAGCTAAATAACTAAGTGAGTTATGCTTTAGAGTCAGAGGCAAGTAGTAGGCAGTTTGAATGAGCAACTAATCTGAATCATCTTAGATGCTTATTTTGAAGCAATATTAACTGAATTTGGTTCCTGGGTTATTAAGAGTCTAGATAAGTTCCTTGAATGTATGCACCTATTGGGAGCTGCACTAATGTATTGGAAACATATGTAAAGAGCTGACAGATACAGTAGGGGAGCTGTGGTAGGTATGTCTATATAGTAGACATCTAAATTTAGGTATCTTGATCCATAGCTGAATCTCATCCCTAAGTCAGATGAAGCACTCCCAAAGTGACAGCCTTAAGTCACTTAGTAACACAGTTCTGTTTTACCTAATATCTATGTGTTAGGTATTTAGTCCAAAGTCAGTGGAAGAAGGGGGTACCATAGAGAGGGGTTTCTCTCGTTTTCTAAAATAGGTAGCCAGGACAAGTGAGATGACCAATAGCTGAGTGGGTGATACTTTCTTCATTACTTATAGCTGTAACTTGGGTCATAGAATCATAGAATAGTTTTAGGTGGAAGAAATCCTCAAGATCATCGAGTCCAACTGTTAACTCAACACTGGCATTAAACTATGTCCCTAAGAACCTCACCTACATGTCTTTTAAAACCCTCCAGGGGTGGTGACTCCACAATTTCCCTGGGCAGCCTGTTCCAATGCCTGACAACCCTTTCTGGGAAGAATTTTTTTCTAATATCCAATCTATACCTCTCCTGGAGCAACCTGAGTCTATTTTCTCTGTTTTTATTGTTGGAAGCATTTACTTCCAACTCTGCTCTCCATCTTGGAGGGGGTGGATGATGCAAAGTGGAGCATGAGCTGCAGCCCCCAGCCAAATACAGTTGTATTTGCAAGTACTGAGCTGCAAAAAGATAAATGAGGGGAATCTGGGCTAAGATCGAAACAGCAGGAGCCTGGTAGAAGTTACATGATCCATACCAGTCCCACTTAACCCTAATTTGCAACAGCCTTTGCATAAACTGCCTCTGCTTAGACAGCCAGGAGCAGGTTAACAGTGAACATAATACTTCAAATTTGTGTTATAACACTCCCTAGTTTTCTAATGGCAAACCTGTGTTCTTTTAGCTGCTCCACACTCTAGAAAGGGATCTAAGTTTTGCAGACTGTGAGTGTGCCATGTACTACTGAACCTCAAAATCAGGCAAACTCTAACAGCATCAGTAAAACTTGTCAAATGATGGAGATCCAGCAATCAAAAAACCTGTAAATGTAAATGGTCAGACAGTATTTTTTCCCCATTTAGCTTAATAGCTAATGAGACACTTCTGTTAGAAGCCTAGAGAGGATAAGAGAATTCCAGGTTTAGTGGAGGTTTCTTCAGATCTTGGAGGGGCTGCTTTACTCTGTAGGGGTGCTTAACATTTCACCTAGACTACTACAGAGAGGACCTAAGGTAAGTAGGTTCCTAATTTAAATGCCTTAAATCAAGTCAGTTGAATCTGTGAGCATTTGTTAAGATACTCATTGATATTTTAGCACCAAATCAAGGATAGCACAGCTGTTACAAATAGAGGAAACACTACCAGTTTCTTCTGTTTACTAAGACGACTGTAGGGCATTTCACTAACAGGTTGCAGGTACTTCTCTGGGTTAATTCAAGAGAAAATCAACTGTTCCAGCCACTGGCTACAGAAGCTATAACATTTCACATTTCCTTTTTAATACAGACAACCATAAACTTAATATTATTAAGATTTCTTCAAAAGGAGAAGAAGAAAGTAGAGCTCACTGCAGTGTCCCCTGTTTCTTTAATTTCACAGCTGAATTACCAGAGATTTACTTAAAGAGAGAAGGCTGCAAGAAAATTCATAGCTACTGGAAACTTGTATATATACATATAAATATGTTCAACCCTTTGGGTGTTATTAGAGTGGAAGTAACATCTAGTATATGCTATAGCTCCGTGTAATGAAGAAAGGGGGTCATGCATTTTTTAATAGGAAATGGCAGAGGGTATTGCACCACTGCAGAACCATGTGGTTTTTCCTAAGCCAGCTTTAAAACAGCTAACTTATCTGGGGAGCTACCAAACGGGGAGCTCAAAACATTGAGAAAACTGTGAGCATTTTCCTTTTTTCTTAAAGTGCAGTGGGAGGTGTTGCATCCTACAGTGAACTGCCCGTGACTGACATCTGAGCCAGCCGAAGCTGCCAGATCTACTTATGACAGAAAAGGCAAGGCAGACATATTGAGAATTTGCAGGCCAAGCAAAACTTAGGTGCATGAAGGCTTAAAATATTAGATCCTTTGACCACAAGTCTGAAGCAGTGATCACTTACATTTTTTAACAGATGGTGTCTTAACAAGTGAAACTGGAAATCTTCAGTATGTGAAAGCAAGTACTGGACAACATTTGGGTGCCAAATTGCTCATCCAATACAGTAACGATAAAGACAGTATTTAACTTGTTCAAAGTTCTGGAAACTATAGACAGGATTGATTGTAATGAAAGAAATTTGCTTAAAGCATTAAATAATAGGTTGATTCCTATCTGTGCTGTTTTAAAATTCATCACTAATCTGAGATGATTATCTTCTATCAGCTTCAAAGGATGGATTTGCCATGGTTCCTGGGGCTGAACATTTTTCTGAGATAATTTGTTCATAAATACGGTGCAGACTGATGATGAGAATCACTATGCAATTAGCACACATGTGGGTTTATTTCAGTGTAACAGGCAGGATAACATCCATTCCTATGACACAGAAACAAGACAGGGGACAGGGTACCTGTCAAGGACATTAGACGGGTTATGGCAGTTAGAGGCCCTAGCAACCTCCCAAAGACACTTTCCAGGTTTCCTTGTAGATTCATGTTTCTCGGTTTGTGGTCAGGCTTCTTTTTTGTCAAGCGTGTAACATATTGTAATCATACAGCTATGGTAGTGTGAGAGGTCATACTGGGAAAAAAATCAGTAATTGTCTCTCAAGATTGACTTCTAGCTTGCTATTTATCTTATTACAACATTTATGATTGCACTGATATGAGTTGTGATCGAAGAGTGTACTACTGAGAGGAAGACTCCAGCATGGTTCCTGCAGAAGAAGAAAAGGGTATGTCTCCATGAAAGGGTTTTATCAGGTCTTGAGTTACTCATTTGATGCTCCTGAGCAGGCAAACAGTTCAAAAGTAGCCTGACCACATCACCGTGGCTCTGAACCCAAGCCAGTACATCAGGATTGCTTGTGGTGCTTGCTGCACCCATTTGGGCTTCTGTTGGTCTGGCCATGTAGCTTTTCTGTCTTCCTCCGGTAATGCTCTGTGACCTATACTTCTTTTCCTCTTCAATGTGTTCATATCTGATTAGGTCCTGGTTCTGCCCCTCTTGCTTGTTCTTCAAGTATCGTTACTCCTTAACTAAATCTAGGTGACTAGGGTTAAAGAGTCTCATCTTACCAATAATTATTTTATTTTACCTAGGGAGTAGCTTTCTATCTGTATCTGGGTCAGTATTAAGCTTAGCTTCCAGTGTCAATTTTCATGCTAAATATTCTTAATTTGTTCCTCCTTTATAAGCAGCTCCTTGATCCAGTAAATCTTCTTGTCCCTCCTACAGTGTCTCTAGTTCTGAATTGTCATGATTCAGTGAATCTGCAGAGAAACTATTTTAATTATCCTCCCCTTCTTTCTTTCTGTCTTTCACCAGGATGTCCAAGCCTCCTGCAGAGGAAACTTTCCTCTCCTACTTCAGCTCCCCTGAGGCAATCAGAAATTTTTCATGTCAAGCTACTTTTTCGTCTCCCAAATCACACTGGATCAGCACTTCTCAGTGCTGCGAGGATGATTTCTGCAGGGAGACTCCAGCTGCAGGGGAAGGAAGACACGAGCTCAGAGGATATTGCCAGAGAAAAGGGACATGTAGCCTCATTTACGTAAGACTTGGCAAAGCCAGACAGGCTTGATCTGCTGCATCACTCTCCAGACTTCAATGCCACAGTTTTTAGCTTGATCCAGTGCAAGATGGAATATCAAGTTTGCAAAATTTGTAGCTGGTAGCTGGTAGCAGATTCTGAACCCCACTACAATTCTGGGGTGAGTGGTGGACATCTCCAAATCCCAGGCGTGTACTGAATCCAGCCTAAAAAGCACAGCTGTCTTTGCTCAGATTCCAATAGTCCTCACAACAGGTTTCTGGGCATCCCAAGACCTGGGAAGAAAACACCATAAACTGCAAACAATTAGGACTTTGCTTCATGCTTTTACTAACGAGGCAATTGCTTAGATGACAGCTTGAATATTAGTGCAGTTAGTTGAAAAAAATGACAAAAGCCTGGATAAAGTACTTCCCTCTCAGGCTCAGCACTGTCAGTCATCCATTCAGGCTTCAGATGTTCCCCGGTGCTCTTTGTTCAGCAAGAGGCTTACTGGAACCACCACATACTGTGTCAAACTACCAGGAAATCCTTTATCAGTACATCCTTTTGAAACTGTCATTGAACTGTACGGACCTAAAGAGTGATAAGCATTAATAATACCATGTTCTTTTTATCCATGTGTCTCTCCATTTAGTCTCAGTTGGCTTTATCTTGAGCTCAGGATTTTCACTTTGAGCTAGTCTGCTGCAATTCTTCCCCCCTCCCCACGTCACCCTTTAAAAAGTGGTGCTTAACCCATTGTATATGGATACATATGGCACAAAAATGTTAAATCAGTTACTGTCTATGTTGGAGGTCAATGCCTTTTGCTCATAACTTGGACTTCTTTTGGTAAGTGCATGAGCAACCTGTATACCATGGTCCACTTGCATAAGCCTCACAAGCAGCATAGCTAGTCAGAGTGCCCAGTTTTCTGTGTTTTGATGTTGTTTTTTTGGGGGGAATGGTGTGTAGCTTTATATTCATAAAAAAGGGGTGGGAAACAGGGATCTGATCTGTTTCTATATCTATGCACAATTCTGATCTTAGTATCATCTGCCATTAAGAACATGCATCCAGCCACATCCAGCCATGCAAACAGAACAGCATCCAGAATGATATGCTGAACATCTTAGTACAAAACCTACTGTTCACTGTCCAGTCCGATTTCACTTCCCAGTGGGTTTACCATCTCAATTTGGAGGAAGCCTATGGAATTGAACCAACAGACAAATATGAGCATGTGGAAACCATCTTGTAATGGGAATTGAATCTGCCGAATGAAGGCTTGCCTTTACATGATGCAAAGAATTTGTGTGTGTTTCAGCTATAAGTTCCCTTCCGTCCATTCAGAATAGCTTTGGGGCAGTTCTCAAGTGATGACACAGAAAGGAAGCTGTAGTTCCTAGTCCTGAAGCTAATAATAGATGATGTATGGGCTAATCTGAAATATGAGTGTAGACATAGCCAGAATATGCTACTCAAGTGAAATAACTGCCAACGATCTTACAATTTTCAGCAAGGCAGATTGGTTAAATCAGCAAGAGAACACAAAGATGTAAGTTTAACATTAGGAAATTAAATTCCAAATATTCAGAACTTCTCTTTTTCAAAAACAACTGAAATTTACAGAGACTAAAAATGCTCTGAAATTCCATGGATATCATTACAATCTGGAGCAGGTAAGCACCCAGAAATCCAGCTAGGTGTTGGGCTACCTCTAGCTGTCCTTCCACTTGCCTTACCTTACCAAAAGTCTTTCTCCAAATATGTATAATAGAAGCCCCTGCAAAAAAAACACTGGGGCTGCAAAAAAAAAGTAAAAAATGCTTTTGGCATGACCATGATTTGAGAATGGAATGGAATGGAATGGAATGGAATGGAATGGAATGGAATGGAATGGAATAGAATAGAATAGAATAGAATAGAATAGAATAGAATAGAATAGTATAGTTCCAGGTAGAAAGAAACTACAATGATCAACTGTCTGACCACTTCAGAGGTGAGAAAAGCTAAAGCATAATTTTAAAGGAATTGTCCAAAACCCTCTTAAACATTGACAGGCATAGGGCATCAACCACCTCTCAAGGAAGCTTGTCCCAGTGTTTGACCACCCTCTCAGAAAAGAAATGTTTCCTAATGTCAAGTCTGAACCTTTCCAAACACATCTTTGAACCATTCTCATGCGTCCTGTCACTGGATACTAGGGAGGAGAGCTCATTACCTCCCTATTCACTTCCGCTCCTCAGGAAGCTGTAGAGAGCAATGAGGTCACCCCTCAGCTTCCTTTTCTCCAAACTCATGACATCAGTACTTTAGCTTCAAACACTCATCTTGGATAGCCCACAAACACACATCTCTATCTCCTCATGTCTGTCTTATAGGACTCAAAGTCGTATCTTCAAAAAGATTGAACTGAATCTGAGACCAGTCTGGATGGAGGATAGTTGTCTCAATCCTTTGTCCCAGTACAATGGTATCATTGCAATAATCATTTAAAGGGTGAGCAAAATAGCAGGCAAACTGAGTCTGAAGCTGATGGGTTACAGTACTTGCAGGAGGAGACCTGGTGTCCAGTTCCTTGTCCATTAAACATACTCCATGGATTACAGTAAAGAAACAAACAGTGGCTTGGAATGAGCAACTTTTTTTTCTTCTTAAGAGCTGTTGGCATAACTGAGGGCATTGGTGACTCTGCAGAGATTTCACTGCTTGGTTTTTCCTTTTATGGGTAGATTTTCCAGGAGGTGGAATCTAAGAACAGAATGACCACCCCATGGGTCGGCTGAGAGCAAAATATCTGACAGCACAGCCACATAGCCTCCCCCAGCACGTGCTGGCACACTTATAGAGGTGGGCATGCCTAAAGGGCTCTTATAATTTATTCTGTCTTTCCTACAGTCCCTGAAGCACAAATAGTTACAAAACTATGAGGCCTTGCTATGCTCTAGCTGTTCTGCTCCCTCATACTATTCCCTAGTGTAAGCATATGAGCAGAGTATAACTTCTATAGCTCATGGTAGCATAGAAACTCATTTCTGTAAGGCTTATTGCTAGAGAAACTTGTCTGTCCCCTTTAAGGATCCTGGATGCTAAGCAACAGAATATATTTGTGTGCAATAATGCTGGAAGAGTTCATCAAGTTCAATGAACTAGTTGTATAAATTTTCTCTCCCTGACCAAAAAAAAATATTTAAAGAACAATTGTCTTTGTATGCTGTAAAGATTTTTAAAGATATTATCTATCTGGAAGGTTTTATATGTTTAAAAAAAGATGTTAATAAAATATTTGCTTTAGCCATGACCCAGTTTTGGAAAAAGTGAGTCCAGTTTCAGCTACAGTAAAGGTGCAGTCCTGGAACAGCACAAACGTACATGGCAATATTACAAACAGAGGTCAAGAATTAATCAAATTAGATTACTTGTCTTTAACATACATTTATGATAATACTGAATCTTTGCTGCATCTGTAAAAAGGAATTTAAAAGAAGCCACCAGGGCTTTAAGAAAGTCTTAATTCTGAAACACTCTTATTTCTGGGTCTTGATTTTGAAACAGTAATGATATCCCCATAGTGTTTATGTTTGTATGTAAAGATTTACTGACACTATCACAAGACAAACCAGCCAAAAGTTATTTCACAGTTTGGTATAACACTGATTTGCCACAAGTCTATCATTAAAGGAACACCTTTAGCTCTTCCATTTGGAAAGAAGATTAATAGTTATAGCACAT